>NC_066625.1:17638214-17941244 GCF_025201925.1 Gopherus flavomarginatus | reverse complement strand
TGGGGGATCCCCACCCCATCGCTCACCTCAGTTTCCTTCAGTCCCTCACTCCTGTTCCAGCTCCAGCTGCTGCTCTCCTGTTAGTAACTGAGAATCACTGCTTTCATTTTTGTTGTTTTAAAGTAAATTTCTAGCCCTACGGGCTGTCGAGAAATGCTTGAAAATGTGACTCCTAAATGCCAGAAGGCAAATAAAAAGAATCCAACGTTTATTATATTTATAATCTCTCAATTGTCTAGGGGAGCTGACTCATGATTTTTAAACACTTGGGTTAGCCATATCCATTATTGCAATGCAGAACGTACTCTAGAAAATTTACACAGTGTGTAGTGGGCAGGGGCATATAATTACTGAGGGAACAATCACAGTATACTCTGTTTGCAGGGGTATCCGAATGGGAGGGTGTCACATATGCAAGTTAGGACCCCATTTTCAGCCTCCTCCTCTATGTTAAGCTACCGCTGTTTTAACCTTTGCATGGGGACCCCCATGTGGGTATTTGGGCCCCTCTGTCTGTGTATCCACAAGATCCCAGTGAGTTTGTGTAGACCCCTGGGTTTTGGATTCACAGAGCTCACTGAATGCATGCTGGGGTCCAGTCCTCCTTTCTGTGTTCACAGATGAAGGGGGCTACATATAAGTGTGGTTCTCAAGGCCCCACATGACCTCCTGAGGGGCACTTCCATGCTGGCATTTCACAGGATTGCAGGTTACAAGTCACATGGTTAGCCAACAATATCAGGAAGCTCTGCCCTTTCATGCCCCTCTGGTTGAGTCCCAGGCCCCCTCTATTTGCATCCCCAGGGGCTGCTCTGTCTGGATATCCACCTGCTGTCCCCCAGCTGCAAGCTCCCCTCAGCTCAGCAATTAGGAGAAGCATCCATGGTAAGTAACACTATGGATGGGGGCTGGGGTCGATGCTAAAGTACTCCTGGCTGCCCTGACTCCCATCTCCCAGCCTGCTCTTGCTCACAGGCCAAACTCAGACCCAGAAACAGAACCCTGGAGTTAACAGACGGATCATAGCACATAGAGCAGCTACAGGAAGTGCAGCAGAGGCGTCTGCGAAAACTGTTGTTCTGTTTCACTCAGGGCACAGTTGCACACACCGCGCAACAAGGCATCGAACATTTGTCTCATCCACACACACATATATGCAGACATTCATACACATAAATAATAGCTACACACAAGGATAATCACACAGATATACCAACATCACACATACACAATGTCAAGTATCGGGGAAGCCGTGTTAGTCTGTATCCACAAAAACAAGGAGCCCAGTGGCACCTTAAAGACACAGATTTATTTGGGCATCTGAAAAAGTGAGGTTTTTTTTACCCACGAAAGCTAATGCCCAAATAAATCTGTCAGTCTTTAAGGTGCCACCAGAATCCTTGTTGTTTTTGTACATACACAGTGTGTATGTCTGAATGAATATAAGTCTCTCATACCCACAGAATCTCACTAGCGTGCGCGCGCACACACACACACACAGTATGTTAGTTTCCTTTTGTTTTACTGATTTGTACCAACACAACCTTAAAAGAACATGCACCCAACACATAGCTAGAAGGGATGCATTCAATTTCTTTTATTTACTTTTTTTAATTAAGGTCCAGTCACAAGTACGATTTCCCCAAACTTATCTTGGAAGAGATTGTTTTGTAACCCTACTTAGTATTGTCAGCCGCCAGTAAACCACAGTTCCTGTTTCTAAATACATTAGAAGCAAATATTACTATTGAATGCAAAACTCAGAACAAATAATAATACTACAGTTGCATCTGTCACTAAAGAACTTAACCTTTTCTGTAACTAACTCTCAAGTTTCCCATTAAGTGGGAGAGGGAATCACTAGCCTGGGCTGGATGAACATGCAGCTAGTAAATTCAGTTGAGTCTAACAGGTTAGAGCAGACCCAGTGTCCCTGTGGTCCCCTCCCCAGATAAAGAGGGCATTTCCTCCCCAGTGCTGGTCAGACCTACCTGTATATACGCCATCTTCATTCAATAGGTATCACATTAGTTCCCAGCACAGCCTGAGCATGGCGTCTCTCTCCACTTTGCCCTCAACAACAAAAAAAAGACATGACTTGTTTGCTTGATGAGCACTGTTCATTCCTTTTCCCCCTTGCTGCTCACTGACTCTCCGTCATGATCACTGTTTCCTTCACAGTACTTCTTTAGCACAGAGGTGTTGATTGTTTTGTTTGTTTCTAATATTTCTTGTATGGTTTTCTGGGTTCCCAGGCTCTCTGTGCTGCGTTGGGCTGGGAGGGATGTGTTCTGTCAGCCCGTCACTTGCTGCATGATTGATTTCCCTCTTTTCCTTCTTCCTTATGCTAGGCTGGTGGTGAATTTTCCCTTCTTGGGCAGCAGCTGCAGCAGCCTTTGCACTTCCACAGATCTGGATTCCCCTCTCTCAGCGCATCTCTGCTTGGATTTGTTTTTCCAACTTAAAGCCGGAGGATGAATCCGGGGGAAGTGTCTCCTGCAAACAGCATCATCCATCTGTCTGCAGCAACCAGCTGGACAAAAGACTTTGAAACAGCAGCATGTAGGAGGGTCCTTTTTGTCACAGAACAAGAAGCAAAACGTGTCTGAAACCTATTGGTGATGATTTTCCATCAGCAAACCAAAAACCTCTCTCTTATTTCAAATTGTATGTGAGCAGGTTAGATATTTATATATTGAAAGGGAATGGTGTACTGAAGGAAACTCTTTCATTATGAGTTTACAGAAGGACCTGCAATAAATTATACCTAGGGAACCTACCAAAACTATAGAGTATGCTGTCACGATGTGCAGTGTAAACTCATTGCATGTACACAAGGAAGCTTACGTAAATATGAGTAGAGAGCACTGCAATGTAATGTACATTTTGCAGTGTAAGGTGCTGAAAGAACTGTCACCTTAATAGCCATTTGATTTGCCAGCACACACCTCTCACTTCTATTTTTAGCTTGCAATAATTATACCTACCCCTTTTCCCTCTTACAAAGGGTTAGAAAAAGTATTTCACTACAGCTGTTCTGCAATAGGGTGATTGCATTTTTTAATTTGGGGAAAGCGGTATTGTTAATCGGTAGAGCTAATGAAAGGAATTCATTAATAAATGAAGAAGACTAGTCTGTCGATTGTATGTGTTTGCATTACGAGGCTGAGCGCAGGTTCCTTTTGAAGCGGAATGCAAGTGTCAAAGCTGCAATTGCAACAGGTCTTGTGCAGAAAAGCAGAACAGCGACATCCAGAGGCCAAAATGCAGAACTTCAGGGAACTGGAAAACATTTCCCAAGCTTATGAATCAACTGAGAGGACACAACCCTACATCTGGATTAGACTGGCTTCATAACACAGCCATATCACAAATGCTGGTAGAGTACAGTACACTACAGTGCTAGTAAAACCTTATCTAGTGCAACTAACAGGTCTGAGGAGAAGTGAAGATAGCTAAATGTGAGTTTTATATCATTAGCAGTTATCGTCATAGGCGTACTATTTCACACCAGCAACCTGCATTATTATTGCTGTACCCCCTCAAAAAACAAGGATTGAATCAACAAGTACTAAGCTGTAGAATTCATTGTAACAGAAACATCCCAACCAGGTGCTGTGATTGGATCTTTAAAAGAACTGGATAATTTTATGAACGTTAGTTCACAAGCTAAAATGAGGATAACGAAATCTTAAAGATCACATCATATAAGGATAAGTGGAAAGGATAAAGAAGGCATTTTTAGCTATCTATAACATCACATATAATACCTTATTAGGATTTTTTTTTACTTTCTGATGAAGACTATTGCTGGAGGCAGGATATCAGATTACATGGACCAATGATCTGATCTATTATGGCAAGTCTGATGTTCCTAAACAGACTATAACTAACTAGAATGCAAGCCACGAAAAACAAGGACATATGAGATGCTCAGTTAGACTTAAAACTAATTGGAATGGGAGTGGAGAAGGATAAGTCTTAACAGAGACCTCTCATTTAGTGACCAGTCTAGTCCAGTGGTGGGCAACCTGCGGCCCATCAAGGTAATCTGCTGGTGGGCCGCCAGACAGTTTGTTTACATTTACATGGCCACTTACAGCTCCCAGTGGCTGCAGTTCCCGCAGCTCCCATTGGCTGGGAATGGTGAAGTGGTGCAGGCCGCAGGCTCCATAGATGCCAACTTTCTCCAGTGCCAGTGGGTGCCCATGCCCCCCCGCCCCTGGCCTCATTCTGACTCCACTCTTTCCCTCCACTCTGGCCCCAACCCCATTCCACTCCCACCCCCAAAGTCTCTGCCCTAACTCCGCCCCCTCCCTGCCCCTATTGGATCCCTTCCCCAAATCCCTGACCCGGCCCTGCCTCTTCTCTCAGTGGGTTGCATTCCCCTTCCTCCCTCCCTTCCCTGCCCCACGAATCAGCTGTTTTGCAGCGCAAGCACTGGAAGGCAGGGGGGAGAAGCAGAAAGCGGCGGCGCACTCGCAGAAGAGGCAGAGGTGAAAGCTGGAGTGGGGGGGGGAGGGCGGGGGGGGGAGTTGCCGGTGGATGCTGAGCACCCACCAATGGGTGCTCCAGCCCCGGAAACCAAAGGCCAGACTTCTCTATGCCTAGCTGGGAGTAGGGTCAGTGTCTTGCAAAGAAAAGCACCTTACTTTTGCCTTCCAGCAACAAGGGGGGGTATTCTGTGCCAGATTCTGGGCTCACTTCTTGAGTGCTACCTTTGCACATCCCAAATTATGGCCTTGGTTTAGGGAAGCTCTAATTTAAGTCTCCTGCCTGTGGTTCCCTGTGACGCTCCAGCCGAGCTCTGGTACACCCTTACAGGAATTTTCACTGGACCCTGGACAGATCTTTGCTACTGGAACCACAATAACAGGCAGCAGGAACAGGCTGTTATTGCCCATGTACCAACTACTAGAGGAGGATGCATAACACATTGTAACAGTGGGTTACATATCCATGAGTAGACCTATTTTACAGAGCATAGAGGACTACTTAGATATGGCAGATTCTGAGAAACAGTGTAGCTAATGGGATGAGAGTTGGCTCTGCCATATTAGATATATGGGCCCTATTTCCAAGCTAGTGTAATCTCTCAACCCTTACTCAATAAGAGTTGTGAAGGGACAGAATTATTGCCATCAGACTTCAGACAGTAGGAGCAGTGACTTGAAAGGGTGGTCTCCTGGTTCTTAATCCAGTGCACCTTCCTCTGCACCAAAGGGTGTTTTGAAGGGGAAGATGAAAAAGATGATAAAACCATTTTGCCCAGGTCTTGTCCACAATTTCAGCTGCATGTAGCAGGCTGAAGTGATACACCAGGGTGGCCTATGTGCTGATGTAACATTGAGCTGCCCGCAAACCCGCTGAGCACAACATGGATGTCAGCTGTTTAGAACTAGGCCCAGTCGGTACGGTTTTCATGGAGACCTCAAGTGGCAACTCCCTCACCCCAGGACTGTCAGGCCTGGTCCACACTACGCTGTTAAACCGATTTTAACAGCGTTAAATCGATTTAACGCTGCACCCGTCCACACTACACTGCTCTTTATATCGATTTAAAGGGCTCTTTAAATCAATTTCTGTACTCCTACAAAACGAGAGTAACACTAAAATCGATATTACTATATCGATTTAGGGTTAGTGTGGACGCAAATCGACGTTATTGGCCTCATTATTTTACAGTAGCTACCCACAGTGCACCGCTCCAGAAATCGACATTAGCCTCGGACCACGGACGCACACCACCGAATTAATGTGCCTAGTGCGGACGTGCACAACCGACTTTATAATATCTGTTTTATAAAATCAGTTTAAGCTAATTCGAATTTATCCTGTAGTGTAGACGTACCCTCACTCTGCCACATTTCAGTCTCGTGCTGCAAACTCTGGAGGAACTGGAGCTCTCCAAAGAAATGATTAAAATTCTAGGCAACATAGATATATGGGCCACTATAGCTTCCTGCATAATGAGAGAGTGTCCCTCAGGTGCAGCATTGCTATCGGAGACTTCAGCACTTGAGTTTATATTTAAGGGCTTGTTTCTGCTCTCACTGAAGTCGATGGCAACACCCTCACTGTCTACACTGGCAATGGGCCCGAGGTTTCTTTTAATAACTTTATTTCTTTTCCTCTTAAAGGCAGCTCCTGTTTTAGAAGCAAAATTCCCATAGTTTAAATGTAATCACTTCTCTCTCATTCTCATTTTGGGCGGAGCAGAGCACACAGTTTAGTTGCGGTGAATGGCATTTCTCAATTTTTACTACGTTTAATAGAATTTTTTATTCTACAACTAACATATTTCTAAGTCTCAGCATTTAAAATGTCAGCCTTTACTGTGAATAGCTTCACTCTTTTCATCTTGACTCACTGCTGCCTTAATGGGGCTTACATTAAATGAATAGATGACGTTTTTCCATATCACAATACAGTAAAGAAAGGCTTACATCTTTAAAATAGTTTTCAATTTATGAAACCATCACGCAGTGAGTGACATTAAACCAGAACAGTGACATTATGTAAATGTCCCATCACATGTACTGGTGTCCTGCATTTTCATGGTATTTTTTTACATATATTTTAAAGAATCTAAGAATGGGGCTGGGGAAGAGAGACACACATTTTGTAGGTAAAAGATGAGACAGTCGTATATTTTGTAAATCTGTGGGATTATTCCTCTTGCTCCTACTTAGGCAAAGTCCCCTCAAGTGCTTTATATACCTATATACTATAAACAGTTTGATCCCCAAAAAGGGAGCGACTCCATGAAATCCATTAGGGCCTATGCTATTGTTTATTTTCTGTGGAAGGCACCTAAATGCTATGATGATGGGCAGCAGTCCAAAGACAAAGAGACATTTCCAGTTTTAAAAAATAGCCACAAGTATTTGAATCCATATTTAGGAACTTTTCACAGTGGTGACTGACTACTTAAAAAGGTTTCTATATTAGATTCTTTCATGATTTGATAGAGAAATTTTACATATGCACACAGTTTAGTCCAGAGAATAAATTGGGTTCTAAACAGTAGGCTAGTATTTATTGTAAACTTTAATTACAAGTCTGCATTTGGCTGGTACGCTGATTAAGCTCAGCTCGTACAGCATTCTGTATAAATAGCTCCATTTCACAGGATGAGAACATAACCTTTAGACTCCCGGTGCTGCATGAAATGTGTCATACTATATATTTTA
This sequence comes from Gopherus flavomarginatus, assembly GCF_025201925.1. Classification (NCBI taxonomy): domain Eukaryota; kingdom Metazoa; phylum Chordata; order Testudines; family Testudinidae; genus Gopherus; species Gopherus flavomarginatus. Next base: position 17,934,051 of record NC_066625.1, on the reverse strand, counting down.
TAACATGTTGTAATAACCTTAGTCCCAGATTTGGACCCTAGCGTCCAAAATATGGGGGTTAGCATGAAAACCTCCAAGCTTAGTTACCAGCTTGGACCTGGTACCTGCTGCCACCACCCAAAAAATTAGAGTGTTTTGGGGCACTCTGGTCCCTCTGAAAAACCTTCCCTGGGGACCCCAAGACCCAAATCCCTTGAGTCTCACAACCAAGGGAAATAATCCTTTTTCCCTTCCCCCCTCCAGGTGCTCCTGGAGAGATACACAGACACAAGCTCTGTGAAACTACACAGAGGGACTCCCCCTCTCCGTTCCCAATCCTGGAAACAAAAAGTACTTTCCTATTCCCCCAGAGGGAATGCAAAATCAGGCTAGCGATCCAACACACAAATCTCCCCTTGATTTCTTCCTCCCACCAATTCCCTGGTGAGTACAGACTCAATTTCCCTGAAGTAAAGAAAAACTCCAACAGGTCTTAAAAGAAAGCTTTATATAAAAAGAAAGAAAAATAAGTACAAATGTTCTCTCTGTATTAAGATGATACAACACAGGGTCAATTGCTTAAAAGAATATTGAATAAACAGCCTTATTCCAAAAGAATACAAATCAAAGCACTCCAGCACTTATATTCATGCAAATACCAAAGAAAAGAAACCATATAACTTACTATCTGATCTCTTTGTCCTTACACTTGGAAACAGAAGACTAGAAAAAGGAAACTACTTCTCCAAAGCTCAGAGAAAGCAGGCAGCCAGAAAACAAAAACTCAGACACACACTTCCCTCCACCCAGAGTTGAAAAAATCCGGTTTCCTGATTGGTCCTCTGGTCAGGTGCTTCAGGTGAAAGAGAGATTAACCCTTAGCTATCTGTTTATGACACATGTACTCTGTACCTTCTCCTGTACAGAATGTGCCTGTAATATATATACGGGCTTGAAAATCCAGTATTTTTAACTTTTAAATAAACTATGTTAAGTTTAAGTTACTTCCACACAATTGGCCATATTCTCTTTTCACTTGCATTGGTGCATATCAAGAGTACCTATAGTTAAATCAGTGGTTCTATGTGAGTTTGACATTGACACTGATTTTCATGGAGAATCAAGTCCATAGTAAGCCACGACTGAATATCTCTGAATATGTGCTTGAGTCAGAGTTCCCATCACAATAACGTAGCGAACCTGCCTCTAGTAAAGCAACTGGTTAACTAGGCATATCTGACTCAGCAGTAGATGTGTTAAAAACACAGATTTGAAACATACCAGATATTGTACTATCAAACCCAAGCTAGAAACCAGTTTCTAGCCTGCTGCCATTAAAGCGGCACAAGTAAACCGCAAAAGGTGAGTGTTAAACTGAAGGTGGCAAAGATGAGAATCAGCTGGCTACTTTGTTTGAATCTTACCAAGGAGGATTGGCAGCATTCACTGACACAGCAGCAGGCCGAGTAAAGGAGTAAAGTATCTGTCTAAGATAAGATGGGAGGTCTTACTCTGCTTTTCCCATGCTGAGCCCTTATCATAGTTACCTTACTGTTGAGCCTGCTGAAATAATCTGCTAGCACTATGTCTTAAAATAAGCCTGCTATCTCTAGCTATTTTTTAAAATGGCAAACCATTGGAGATGGTGCTTGCCCACTGCTCTTGGCAGCCCTTTAAAGGGCTTCATTCTGCCACAGTGACAGGTCTAGCTTCACTGCACCACAGCCTATCTCCTCCAGCAATGTGAACTTTTTATTTATATCCCCTGTTCCAGAGGTTCGTTGAGTAATATGCTCTGCTGCTGGCAGGGTTTCACTGCACCAGAGTTCTCCCTCAGCTGCTCACTTGACCTTTATGTACCCAGGTGTTTGTAGCTTCTACTTCAAGTCAGTACTAGGTATTTATATGCCTCCGTTACCGTGGTATCTGAGCACCTCCCAATCTTTAAAGTATTTATCTGCACAACACCCTGTGAGGTAGGAAATACTGTTGTCCCCATTTTACAGATGAGGAACTGAGGCCCAGAGATACCATGGGTACATCTATACAGGCTGCAGCAGTGAGATTCCCTGGCCAGGTCGACAGACAATGGGCATGTATACATTGCAGCTTGGGCTGGAGCTCAGGCTCTGAAGCCTAAAAAGGAAGGTGGTGTCCAGCTAGAACTGTAACTCCAAAGCACTGTTTACACAGCTATTTTTAACACACAAGCGCAAGCCCAAGTGTGGAACTGGCTGGACTGGGCAACTCCCCGCTGCAGGCTGCCATAATCTAGGCAGATGTAGCCTGTGTGACTTGCCCAAAGTCATTCAAGAAGCCTGGGCAGATCAAGGAATTTAACCTGGGACTTCCAAGTACCAGACTAATGCCCCAACCACTGTGTAATCCTTTCTCCCTAGTTCCCATCTATAAGAATGGCCATGGAGCTGACAGAATTTCCATCAGCTCACTCCCTTTGGAGCAGGGAGAGGTTGCCCCCATATCCCTCAGAATAACCAGGGGATTCAGCCTTAAATCCTGAGGTTCTGCAAGAACCAGAATCCAGGGTTCTGCAAGAAGCTAAGGCAGTCCCTGCTTCTACTTAGCCCCCGCAATACGGCATACTCTACACAGCCCATGCAAAGCCTTGACCTCTCTGCACTGAAACTGTGAATGGAGGTGTCACAATCATTGTGATGGTGACTTTCGTGATGTCTACTAGGAACTGAACTGAAGTCAGTAGATCTGAACAGATGGCCTAGAGGGCAAAGACAGTATAGCCCAGTTCCACATGTCACCTAGTCTTCTGTCTTAACAGTCTCTAAGTTACTCCAATGATACTGTCTATACCCACGAATACACACACTTGCAGATCTGAGATTCCATTTCACATGCTACTTTGCTTATGCCCTGAAGTTAATAGCCAGCTATTCTTTATATTTCTTTTGTCCCTGTTGTTCTTCTCTGTAATTTTCCTCAGCATTATCTCTTTCTAGTTTAATATTATCTTCCCACCCGTTTCTCTTTTTTGTTGTGTCTTTTGCATCCCTCACATCCTACTTGCCTCTTGGAAACATAATAAAGAATTAGCCGCCAGACTGCCTGCTCTCCTCCTGTTCTTTTATTGTGCCCTCTAACGTGCTATTCTGCTTTGCTTCAGAAATAGCCTTTGCCGCTTCCACATCTTCTGCAGTGCATCTGGATTATTATCAGGCCACCTGTCAACTCCCTAATTGGCAGTATCAGTAAAAGCACATTTTTCTCTTTTCTTTAAGTCTCCAGATGAAGGGCCTAAATTTGATCTAAAAAACTCAGATCCCCACTGCCTGTCATTTATAATGTACTTTTGTGCACTGTATAATCACAGTTACACTCTTCCCCTCATACATGCTTCCTATTCTGTCCTTAACATACATTCTGTCGAGCACCGTTATTGAATGATGCTGGAGCAGAGTTTGAAAATGCAACCACAAGCACACAGCTGCTCCTAAAGCATGTCCCTTTAGGAAGTATGTTCTGTATATTGCTTTACCGAGTACATAAAACACAAATACTTGTGAAGGAACGTGTACCTAAGAGCTGGTCTTCACTAGAAAATTAGGTTGTGTTAGAACTAGACCTTGCAGAGTCATGTTAACTAACATGATATTGACCATAACTTAGCAATAGTCAATGTAAAAAGGGCCCATTGCACTGAACACAGTGTGAGCAACTGAAACCATAGGGTTAAGCCTGAGCAGCTAACAATGTTCAACACAACTTGCCTCCCATCTACATTGACTGCGAAATCATTTTTAACATGTTTGTTAACATGACTCAGAGGTCATGTTCTACCATCATCTAATTTTCTAGTAAAGCCTAAACCTGAATGACATGGGTCCTATCTACTTCCAAGACCTGCCCCCACCTCTCTCTTCATGCCATACTACTGCATCCATGCCAGTAGAAGAGCTCACGGCAGGACACTACTGGATTAAGAGAGGGGGCTGCTGATGGTGCTTTCCCAAGAAGGCTCTTCCACTTTGGAACTCCCTCCTCCCCTTTTGGTCCAAAATAGCCTGAATCTGTTCACCTGGAGGACATGCTGCAGAAGCCCATGTATTCTCACAAACTTATTTTTGCTCAATTTACTTCATGATTCATTATGATTATGGCTGATTTATTCAAGCTGTAAGGGTTGAGGATATAGATGGCTAGATTTGGTTTTAAGGATTTGTTAAAGTTTTAAGGATTGTGTGTCTAATTGTTAGTAAACAATGGCCAGATGCTTTTTTTTAGTATAAATCAAGAAAAATCTGAATACAATATTGTCTGCATATCCCACACTACATACTCAGACAAACCTCCCATGGAAGTCTGACCCATTTTGATAATACTTTCAATTGATACAATGTTTCCCAACACACTTTACAAACATTAGTCTCTCTCTATGAGGTAGATAAGCATTATCCTCATTTAAAGATAGGAAAACAGTCCTACAGATGCCAGATTAAGGGCTCAGACCCAGATCCTCACAGGTATTCAGGCACCTAACTCCCATAGATTTCCCATGGGATTTCAGCACCTAAACACCTTGGAGGATCATAGCCTCAGTCCTGCCAACTGGAGTTGAGACCATTCAGCAGTTTTGAGGATGAAACCTTGAGTAACTTTCCCTCTGTCAAACAGAAAGCCTTTGGAAGAAGTAGGAGCTTGTCTACACAGCAGCAATGAAGTGTACTGAAGGATGTGATTTGTAAAGTGATCTAATGTGCTGCACTGTTACTGCCCCATGTAGACCTTGCTGGGTCATGCTAAAGAGCGCCTAGTTTGTGTTAACATGACTATATTAAAGCAAACTAGGCAACCTTTAGAGCATGCTAGCTGAGTCTATGAGGGGCAATTAGAATGCAGCACGTTACCATGCTTTACAAATACATAGGCACTGACTCTGTGGGTGCTCAGCACCATCTGGCAGCCAAGTTCTCCCTCCCTCCCCCCCCCCCCGCCCTCTGGCTGCCCACAGATCAACTCCTCTCCCTCCCTCCCAGGACCTCCTGCCCACTGCAGAACAGCTGTTCCTCCCAGCACCTCTTGCATGCTACGGGAGAGAGAGAAGCAGGGATGGGAGCACGCTCAGGGGAAGGGGCAGAACTGGGTGAGAAAAGGCAGCAAACTTCAGTTCATGAAGCTTATGGAACTTTACTGGAGATGGACCCAAAACCAAACTCTCAGGTCTTAACACTGAACTTTTGGAAAGTTCAGATTTGGATTGACATGTTGTAGCCAACCCCATCTTCATCATGGGCTGACCAAAATCCCATATCCAAATGGCTCCAAACTTTGGATCCAGAATTGAACTTTGCAGTTGAAGTTCATCTCAACTTCTAACCAAAGGAACTTTTAGTCTTAGATTTTTGAGTCAGGAGGGATCATTAGATCATCTAGTCAGCAGCCACATAATTTTACCCAGGTACCCCTATATTGAGCCCAATGACTGGTGTTTGACTAAATCATGTCCCAGAAAGGCAGTCTTTATTTGAAAACATTTTATAAAATCCCCTGAGCAGCTCTCAAAGCTTCTCCTTAGTGAACGTTGAATCTTGTCCTCCAAGTCCTCCCATACCCCTAAGCAACCTCTGTATTCCTCTTTCCAATATCCCCATCAGTGAGAAATGGGCAACTACACACATACTTCACAGGGAAAAAGACAGTTAATATTAGTAAAGACCCTTCCCTGGATCTTAGCAAAATTGTTGGAGGGACCCTCCCTGCTAACAAATTGCTGGTTTAAATGAACTGTCTGAAATGAATACCCGATTAGATTAAGTAGAATGAAATAGAATTCCAACCCACCTCACAACTGGGAGAAATGCATTTAATGCATCCAGGGTGCAATCATGTGGTCCAGGCCTTTATAATGCACCAGAATCCACCAAAAGATTATCAAAGTATTTTGGAGGAAGAAGCCTATCCCCATAGCATCCCCTCTTCACAAAGACTTTATTCTCACTTCCACCTCTGCAAATTTATACAAATCACTGAAAAAAAGAAAATGCACAACATAAGAGCCCCTGAAAATACACATACAAGCCACTCTCAAGCAACAAACACATTCCCATACTGCATATAACTCAATTTATCTTTCGTGCTACTTTACATCCAATCTTCAGGCTTTGATTCAAGCAACACATTATCCATCTGACATACACTTTCTGCTCCTCTACCCACAAGTCTCGCAAGTAGCGTTCTACTCTCTGATCTCTGTCTGTGCTGTAACCATAATGATTCCATGAGTTCAGGGAGGCTGAGACCAGAGGTGGGAGAGAGCATGAGAAAGTGAGGGGCAGCAGTGTTCATTGCTAATGATAACAGAGACATGTACTCAAATAGAATATTGTCTAAGCACTTCACAAGCAGACACAAACTAGGGCTAAATCCTGTGTTCGCAGTGTTCTCTTTGACTTCCGGAAGAGCCCTGCACTTGTAACAAGGACCCTGTCTCTAGAAATATCACTTCACCACCCTTTGAAAGGCAGCCATTTCTAGGTGGATGGCAGCAGCTGGTTGAGGGGACACAACAGCAGCTAAGGACAGGACCAGAAAAATGCTTTTTCCAGTTGAAACTGCAGGGGAAGTGTCAGATAAGCAGAATACAAAACCCAGATGTGATCTATTTTTCTATGAAAAGTTACAGACTCAAAATATTTCAGCCATGAAAATTTGAGCCCCCCAAATTTGCTTTTATTCTTATTCTGAGACTACTCAAAAATAAATAGAAAAGTCTGTATCTAGGGCAGCTCCAATCCCATTCAAAGAGGTGTAAAACTGAGACAATTTCATGGACATCAATTGAGTTATTCCAGATTTACACCAATTTAACTGGATCAGGCTGCTTCTGTTTTCATGTTATTTCCTTCTTTACTGCCCCCCACGTACGTCCTTCATTCTTTTTTTAATTCATCCACTTGTTTCTCTTGTAGTTCACATAGCAGCAAATTCTGTGCCATCTTTGGACCATCACACGTACGGGTATGTTTACACTGCAATCTCAGGTGTGATTGTCACAGGCCGGCATACTTCCGGTAACTTTACCCAGGCCATCACAGCGAAAAATAGCAGTGGAGCTGCAACAGCATGGGCTCGCAATGCAAGTACATGCTCAGGGTCCCCTGCATACAGCCTGCACTGAAGCCCATCCTGCTGCATCTACACTGCTAGTTTAGTCATGAAAGCACAGGCAAAGCTAGCATGAGTATGTCTATCACACCTCAGACTGCAGTATAGGCATATCCTATGACAATAAATAATAAATACTTAGCTCTTAGTAAGATTTGCTTGACTATAAGGCTATATTGCACTGCAACAATATAGGCAACTCTTTCTCATGGCAATGTAGGAGCACTGAAAATTGTTGGTCTATATGCATTATGTATTGAAAACATTAACAAGGGTTTCATTACATTAAGAGGCATTTCAAAAAGCAAATTTCAAACCATCTAGTAGACAGATGATTGCTAGAGTTGCACATAATCTTTGCACTTGAGGAGATAGCACTGCGGCTAAAACAACCTGCTGCGCTGAGATCCCAATGAGTTCCTCAGAGTGCCCTCTCACAAAGGAGCACTTCAGAGGAACATTCCAGTGCACAGCAGCTATGCTTATTTTTTAATAGCCTCTTCACTCCTTCCATAGCCTACATGCTCTTCTACTGAAATATCAACATTTGTAGATTCATAGAGGCTGTCTATGAATGTTTGGCCTTCTGTATATACCAGGCCATTACATTTCACAGAGTCAGCCTGACACTGAGACCAGTGGCTTGTGTTTGGCTAAAGCATACCTTCCAGAAAGGCATCCGGTTTTGATCTGAAGACATCAAGAAATGGAGAATCCACAACTTCCCTTAGTAGTTTATTCCAATGGTTAATCACTCTCACTATTATAAATTTGTGCCCCATTTCAAATTGGAGTTTCTCTGGCTTCCAAGCGAATATCTACAAAATACAATAGCTAATGCCACAAAGAAGCTGCACTTCCTCCGTATTTAGGATGGGCCTCAGCAGAACAATAAGTGTTTTCTCCAGATGTGCCTAAAGCACTGGCTCATAACATTATATATTACTGTTGTCCCAGGGGTGTACTGTAACACATTTCCCACTTAGGAAACAACCAGCACTGGCCACTTCAGTCAGTAGTTTGAGATGCTTCTGGATTCCTAGCTGACACAACCTTTCATATAGCATTACTCAAGGATGCTACTTTCTACCCTCTCTGGTTAGCTAGGAGGCTCCATCCCAACTGGATGGGTAATGACCTGGCTTATTATACACACCTTCAACACCTCCTATCTGGACTACAGCAATATGAAATACCTGGACATGAAGCCATCAGCCCTTAGGAAACTCCAACTCATACAGAATGCTGCAGTGCATCATCTCAGCAGCACAGACAACCATGAGCACATCACCCCAGGTTTCCACGTTCCACACTAGAACGGTCACATTTTAAGGACTTGCTCCTACTCTTAAAGGCACTCAATTGTCTGAGTGCAGCATATCCAGAAGATCACATAAGGCTGCATGATGGAGACCATGACTGACAACTCCTCTCCTTTGGCACAATAGCACTTTTGCCATAAGGATGAAGCTTGTCTATGCAGAAGACAATTTTCTCAGGGGTCAGTTTGAGATTGTGGAATGAACTCCCACAGGGATTACACACCATCACAAACCTCACCATCTTCTGCTCCCGGTGCAAGGTGCACTTCTTTGACCTGCCTCCTCAAAACACATAGAAAATAGTGTGTAACTTTAAAAAAAAAATCATCTCCCCAAAACCAAACACACACAGACAGTTGTACTCTTGGGAAGAGGATGAGAGAAAAAACACACCTCACTGACAGATAATGCACTACTGAAAGGAGCTCAGATGCAACGCTGATGAAGGAGATATCAGAACCTATATAAAATAGGGGATAGCACTGTTCTTCTCAAGGTTTTTAAATGGCTATATTATAGCTATCTTCTGAAAATTTTTTACATTTTTGCTCCCTCCATAGTTAGCAGCTATGGTGCTGATCCTTGACCCATTGAAATATGTGGAAAAGCTTCTGTTAACTTTAGTAGGAGCAAAGTTTTACTCTAAGAGCTTACAGCCTAAGAAGTTGCTCACACGTCACTGGGTTTTGCTGCTACTCTGATTGGCTCAGCCTAACTTGCAGTCAGGAAGAGGGCTTGCAGAATATGTCTACCCAGCTTTTTAGAGCAAGTCTACCCAGCTTTTTAGAGCAAGTCTACCCAGCCCTGGTTAACAGACTGGGGGCAGTGGGGCTTGCCCTAGTGCTCCCAGAATAGCCGTACAGACAGTGCTTTGAAGTCAAGGCTCAGGCTCTGAAGCCTAAGGACCTCCAACCCGGAGCCTGCATTTCAAAGCACTGTCTATAAAGCTGTTTTTAGAGCAGTAGTATGAGCCCCGCTACCCAAAGTCTGCTGGCCCAGGCTGGAAAACTAGCTCTCACTTGGGCCAAAATGCTCTGTAGACGACCCTCAGGGGCAGGTAGCATCATAAGAGTAGGAGGAGGGACTTTTAGAAAGCATTAATCCTTGGCCTTGGGGATGTGTACAGGCTTTGCCCAAGGCCTCTTTCATTCCAAACCCACTGCCCCAACCCAGCCCCCAAAGAACCATAGGCTGCTGTAAGATTTATTTACAAATGTTTCCCACACCTGAAGAAGAGCTGTGTATAAGCTTGAAAGCTTGTCTCTTTCACTCACAGAAACTAGGCCAATAAAAGAGATTACCTCACCCACCTTGTCTCTAAGATTTATTGACAGGCTGTAGGGTTTAAATTTAAACTTCTCTTCTCCAAATCACGTAAACTAATTGTGTGCACGAGAGGTCCCTGACGCAAAAGTCGTGGTCAGATCCTGATCTGCTTTCTTTAGCTGCCTCTATGCCAGGGCACTGGTGAGGGGATTGGGAAGCTCCATCCCACTGCTCTATCAGGCAGTATCCTGCCCGATATAAAAAAAATACCATTTACAGCACCGATACTGGAGTGTGCTAGCTTAAGATATGCTTGCTGCAACCATTTGAGTGAATGTAACTCAAATGCAAACACAGGCACCGTACTCAATATGTGTTTTTGCAGTATTCCCCCCTCCAACTCCGCCTATTAAATGGAGAAAGGGGAAATACAACTTCATGTAGCAATCCTTCCTCTTCCCTCCTACAGAATGAAAGGGAATCACTAGAAATACCAGTTGTCTAATCATTTAAATAGAAATTCTAACACCCCCTACATACACACACACAGTTTCATGAATGAGCATAGTCTAGTGGTCAAAGCACAACCCTGGGAGCCGGCAGGTCTGTGTTCCAGTACTATTCCTGTGACACCTCAGGAAACTCCTGGATTAAATCTATAAAACAGTTGTCATTAAATTTACCTCAGTGATGCTTACTTTGTATAGCACCTTCCATACAAGCTGGATCACAAAATGTTTTAAAGAATTAAACATTAGTAATAATACTTTGCTTTTGAATAGTGTCTTCCACCTGAGGATTTCAACATGCTCCACAAGCATTAATTGCAGCCTGATATCTATAATAATATTTTGCACTTCAGTAGAACCTTTCATCCAAGGCTCTCAAAGTTCTTCATAGATATTAATTCAGCCTAACTACAGCCCTCAGTAGAAGTATTATACCCATTTATGCAGAAAGGGAAACTGAGGCACAGAAATCCCAGTCTAAAGTCAAGTATCAGAGGGGTAGTTGTGTTAGTCTGGATCTGTAAAAGAGGCAAAGAGTTCTGTGGCACTTTATAGACTAACAAAGGTATTGGAGCATGAGCTTTCGTGGGTGAATATCCACTTCATCGGATGCATGTCACATAGGTTAGTGTAAAATTCTATTTATCAGTTATATCACATCCATCACCACAATATCTGAGTTGTTATATTCTTATTATTTGCATTGTGATAGCACTGAAGAGCCTCAGTCATGAACCAGGGCCCCAGTGTGCTGGATACTGTATAAACACAGAATGAAATAACAGTCCCCAAAACAAAGCACAAACACAGTTTACGTGCCTATGAACCACCATACAGCAGTACAAGAAATATGAAAAAAGAAACAGATTTAGGCTATCAACTCCTATGACAGCATACAAGAGTGAAAAAAATCATTAAAAAAATTAGGAAAAATGGATTGAGCGGTTCAGCCTCCTAAACTCTGATATTCTGAGATTCATCTATTATTTGGAACATTTCAATAGCTTTCGTAAAGCAGAGATGGCTGAGCAGCTAAAATAGTTTCTGTGAAAGTATTTACAGTCTGGGTAGAAAGATTACTTTGAGAAGCATTCATGATTCATAATCCTTTGACTAGTTTGAGCTTCCTCTATTCAAATCTAGAGAGACAAACAAGCCTCCAAGAGGAGATAAGATGCTCAAAATAATGCACTTTAATCTATATTCAGCAAACATACTCTATAGTATATCACTGCACTACTGTCTCCTTTTTTAATAGGAATCCATCCACAGGAAGGAGAGCAGCGCACTGCCTGAAGCAACCACTATCTCAGGGGAGCACCCTGAGATTGCCTCATTGTAGAAACCAAGTTTGCCTAACCTTTTTGAATCAGCCCTATTAAACAGGCACAGGAGGAGCTTTCCCCCTTCTTTTATACACATATTTTTTACAGGTAAATGAGGTTCTAGAAGAGAAAGAATTTAAAAGAAATGCCATAAAAAAAGAGTCATAAATGTATTGTACAGTGCTCAGATGTCTTTTGACACAGAAATAGAGGAATGATTCATTTCCTCTATAGCCGCTGTTCCAGCGCTTACTTATACAGGAAATGGAATGTCTATATTGGTCGTGCCAACAAGAATTAAACAACCCAACATTTTAAATGTGTGCAAGCCTAATGGAAATGCACAGCTCTTTATTTGTAGAGCTTGCTACATTGAAAAGGTAAATACACCGTACTATTGTACTGGATATCGTCCACCAATCATAATCCAAGAATGATTAATACTTCTTGTTTTCCAAACACTCCATCCAAAGACAGGTTAAAACATTTCAGAGTTTTAATTCAAAACAAGATTGGCAAGAATAAGAGCCAAGGGCTGCCCTCCCCTTATACTCCCTGGCCCAATAAACTTTATTAACAGGATCTAGATACAATCAAACTTTCTTTGCCCAGTATTTATCATCTTTTCCACTGCTTGAAACTAAAGAGTAAGCATGTTAAGAAATGGTTTAATCAGCTACCTTATTTTTCCTCTTCTTTTACTCTAACCCATAGCCTTCACTAAGTAACCATATAATCTTAGCAAGCGTGCCCATATCTTCCCATCTCCTAATCTCCCTATTAGTTACTTCTCTGGTTGCAAATTATTTATAAGCTCCTTCTGCCAGTGACCATGACTTTTTATATTGATTGGGATGCATCTACCACACTTGTGGGCACCATTCAAATACAGGCTGAAGCCCACTGTGACAATGCCAAGCTAAAGAAAGGAACTGACCCTTTTTGTAGAAGTGTTTTGTTTTAAAGGGAAAGTATAGGAGTCAAGAAATACATATTCAATTTCCAGGTCTGCAACAGTCCTCTTGTAAGACAGTGCAAATCGCTTACCTTCCTGAAGCTGTTTCCCCACCTGTTAAAGGGGGAATGATACTACTTCCCTACTTTAGGGGTAGGGTAGAAAGAAGCTTAAAGGAATCAATGTATGTAGTGAACTTTTGACAGTCTCAGACAGAAAGCACAAAGTATTATGTGTATATCAATCTGTCCTGCAATTTACATGCAGAGCTAAAAAACCAAATTACATTCTACTGTATTGATAAGTTTCAGTGGAAGATTGATGGTTTAATATAATGTTTGGGGCACATAACCAAAATAAGACATGTTAGGCACAAACATGCTTAAATAGACACTTCCACATACAGGCATAGGTACTGTATAAGTTAAACACTAACCATACCTACTAGAAACATGGATATAGAAACCCCATTCACAAACAGATCAACTCTTCAGATCTTGGGGTATTAAATTAAATACCCATTAGAACAGGAGTCACCAAAAGCCTTCAAATGGATGGAGAGCTGTACCCTAGAATATCAGTGTGTACTGCAGTGAATACATAGCATGATCAAACACTATTTCCTCCATTATATTTTTGAATATCTATGTATCTTGATTATTTTCATGATCTGATTGGAAATAGAGCTATTCATCTCTCACCTGTTAACTACATAACGTTTGTGTCCTCCTTTGTGAAATTTCAGCCCCATTGTGTACCTGTCAAGTTTTCCCACATGTTTAATAAGAAGGTACAGAAGGAAGTAGCCTAAAAGAGCAAACTGCAAAAGTCTCCTGAGTGGTTCTGAGTGCATAAGAAAATTCTTTTTTCTTCAGGCACCTGTAACTTGCATTACCAGTAGTTAATCAGCAAGTCACTGCCGAACTTGTCTGCATTACAAGGTTGATATTTTCACATGGATGAAAAGACTTTAAAACAAATTTCTTCTATGGGTTGGACACAGACAGACTTTTCTTTAGCACCAAGCATGAGTGTCTTTGGGTGAGTGGAGATAAGCTTATACAGTGACCAATGTAATCACCTCAAGACATTAACTAAAAAGAAAACAAATACTCTCCCCAAACTTTGAATGTGCAATAAGAGCACAAGAAAACATCTTTGCTAGTGAGCTGCCAGTCAGTTCAGTCAACTGACTAATCCAAATGGCTGAACGTTCCTCAGTGCTTTATAAAATGGGCTCTTGAACGACTTGATTTTTTTCCTACAGAAGATTTTATTTTGTGGGGAGGGGATGGGAAAAATACTTCAGATGAATTATCTGAAGTTTAACTTGTATTTTAATATATTAAAGGTTCAGATCTTATTGATCCCATTCTCTAATAGAGTACATTGGCACAAGCAACAAAAATATGGTTTTAGCATCAGACGTAAGATGAATGAGGGAGGATATCCTCCAATTCACCCACAGACAACTACCACTAGCTTCAGTGGAAGTTGTCCATGTTAAACAATGACACAATAAGGCCCATGCAGTTCGTAACTCTGAAACAGACACACATAAAGCCTATACATCTTGCACAAAGTTCTGTGCACTAGGAGTGACGTCCTAAGGCTCTGTGCAAATCCCAAGGGGGAAGGGATAGCTCAGTGGTTTGAGCATTGGCCTGTTAAACCCAGAATTGAGTTCAATCCTTTAGAGGCCTATTTAGGGATCTGGGGCAAAAATCTGTCAGGGACAGTACTTGGTCCTGCTGTGAACGCAGGGGACTGGACTCTATGACCTTTCAAGGTCCCTTCCAGCTCTATGAGATAGGTATACCTCCATATTTAAAAAAAGCAAGCAGGCTTTGTGTGGGTACCCAATCAGAAAAACAGAACTGGCCCTCTCCCAAACATGAAAACAGTGTAGCCAGCGTTACTACAACTTGCAGCAGCATTCTTGGCCTAGTCTGCATCCTCGTGCATGGAATTCTGGCAATGGAGCCAAACAGTGTGTGGATCTATTGCCCAAACTCCAACCTCTCTCCTGGTCCTTCCACAGCATCCTTATTCATAGGCCCAAGGAGCATGCCATCAAGACACGTCCTCCCACATGCAGAGGAGCCTCCTGCAGTCACCAGGATTTCACGCTTGGGTAATATAGTATCAGGTTCATGGCTATTTGAGTAAATTCTACTTGATAGAGAAGTTACCTTTAGCCACACAATCACTGAGGCACAGAGGTTTCAAAACAGCTATTTATTAATATACAGTGAAATATTAAAAATGAGTAACAAAAATTCCAACTTTTTGCTGAGACAATAAAAGTGCACATGTATTTGGATATTAAATAGAAGAAGAGTTTATGAACATTTGTTTCAAACAGGCTAACATTTTAAGCATATAAACACTTTCTTAAAACAATAGCAGCTGAACAACACTTAGTTAAATCTTTGGTCTGATTATTAACCAGCAAAAATAATTGTACCATGAATGTCCATTTCAAACAGACATTTAGTTTGGATTGCTTTGCAAGAAGATCCGAAAGTGAAAAAAAGAGGAATGCTTTAGTCAAGGTCTCATTTAAGAAGTGTTACGAACTTAACAATTAACACTATAATTTCTAATACATGGGGAAAATAGATGTGCATATGAAGTTTTGGAACAGCATATCTCAATTTATTCTGTTTTTAGATGTAGCTTTTCCCCCAAAAAAAGTGACACCAGCCTTGATTATACTAAGTTCTTAAGAAATTGTTATGTAGCTAAAATACACAGTAGTGTTCAAGAAACACGTGTTTCTTTCTGTATTTCATTTTTAATTTAAATACACAAACTATCATACTCAGTCTGCATTACATTGTAACAAGTAAGACTCCAATCCTGCAAATACATGCATGGAACTTTACTCATGTGAGCACTCCCATGAGGGGAGAGAGCATCAATGGGTTACTCACATGAGTCAAATTCTGCATGTGCACGTTTTCAGGATAAGACCCCAAAGATAGCACCAGAAACTAGTATTCGCACCACCACATTTCATTTGGCATAGAATGACATTGATAGTCTAACAGACCCAATTTTCAATAGTCACTTTAGTCAAACATAATAAGTATATCTATGAACGTAGGCATTATAGACACAGGAAATACCAACCAAAGCCCAAATGTACAGACCAGAATTGCTATTCAATAGAGAATTTCAGTCTCCAATCCTGCATCATCGGAGTGCAAACTTAATTTTACTCATGTAAATAGCCTCATTGACTTCAATAGGACTACTCGTGACTGAAGTTAAAGCAGGTGCATAAGTATTTGCAGGATTAGGGCCTTGGTTTGCTCGTGTCACCAAGAACATAATCTCACATATACCTTATGTAGCAAAAGTTCCCATTAAAGATCAGCTTGATTTGAAGTTGTTAGTAAGCCTAAATCAATGGGAGTTTTGCAGTTGATGGGAACATGGGTGTGGAGCCCCGCCACAAATGTAGCCTTGTTTTAACCGTGTTAAACCATGCATCCAAAATGTATATAAATCACTTTTCCCCCCACTTCAAGCCAAATCTTCCATGACCCTTCTACAGGATTCCTCCATCTGTGTCTGTGTCCTTTGGATTACCTGCACTGCTCTTTTACCAAGTGTTTCTGCTCCTCCTCATTTGTCCTTTCCCCCAACTTTCGAGTTTCACTTTCAAACTATTTATATTCCCCAAACTCCCTTCTTATTATGCATTTCTTGATGTAACTTTCCCTGTGTAGTATCAGCACTTAACAGCAATAAGAAAGTTGTATTAAATCTAATAGGTTTCCATGTATTATATAAGCCAGTAAGGAACATACACCAAAATGTACATAGTCCCTCTTGGAAAAAAAATAAAGTGTTACACACTAATGTAAACAAACAGGTAGTTCACTAAGTAACCATGTTGCCAGAATCAACTGTTGAACTAAATGTGTATTAAGTGCTCCAAGCAACCACAATACCTTGGGCATGATTCTCTAGCCCTTTCTCAGGCAAAACTCCTGCTGACTCCAGGACTGCAGAACAGCACTTCTTGTAGGTGTACCTAGGCCTGCCAATTTTGGTTGGACGTATTCCTAGAGATTTCATCACATGACAATATTTAAATGCTGGGCACTCCAGGACAATCCTGGAGGCTTGGCAACCCTAGACAAGTCTGCAAAACAGTAAACATTTTGGCCTACTAAAAATGTACCAAGGAGGTCACTTAGGTCCGCATGATGAGCACACTGGTCAACACTACACATAAACAAGTCATTTGTATTTGCCCAAAGAGAAAACCAACGCTCCATGTAAAAATAACCCAACTTGAGAAAGTGACACTTAGGTGCTAAATTACCTGAAAATAAGATGGCAAAAGCAGTTTAAAAACCAAATACAAGGAAACATGCATCTAAAACTGGAGAAATTTTCAGTTTAGTAAACTAGGTTTTACAAAGCTTTGTGGTTGCTTTTAAAAGTTTGCTATTTTCTATCATGTACGACTACAGACAGAACACCAGGCTAATAAATACGGAGCAATATTCTGAAATTTTAACATTTTAAATTATTCCAAACATTCCCTGCTGTTCCTGATTCATTTACCGATTTAAAAGTAAGCACAGCAGATTGTCCACATAGGACTCAATCCTGCAAACAATCAGGCACCTTCTTAACCTTACGCACATGAAAAATTCAATTACAGGCTTCATGCCTTAATACTTTTAATTTTCAAGGATGCGGTCTCAGAATCTGTGGCAATGTATTTTGTATTACATTAAAGTTTGGATTGCTTAGAATGTGTAATTTTGCAGACAAACTGTGATGCATTTGGTTCGCTAGTTTTTAACTATTTATATCAGAAATTAAGCATGCTTTTAAAGAGCATATGAAAATAGAAGCTTTCTAATCCTTTTCTACATACTATAGTTTAATGTAGCAATGGCCCATAAGGTCAAATGTATTTTCTCAGCTAAAATCCAAAACTAAACTATTAACATATACTATTCAAAGACAGTAAGCGCTCATACAGATCAATAGAGAAGTTGTATGAGGTATTCTCAAATAATCTATCTACACATGGAATTTATCAGGCTGGTGTTTACGTTAAAGGGATACCATCAAAGTTAATAAGTACTTACTGTACCATGAATTTGTCCCAAGTTTTGGGAACTTTAAGGCACTCTGAAATATTTTTTTTACAAAAAAATATTTGCTGCACTACAACTACCATCTCTTGCTTCTGGTATCTCCTGGTCTGCTGCACACCATAGTGCTGCCACAGTTCAAGAGTCTGGTTAGCTGATCCACTAAAGGACCTTGCTGACCAATCAGTGAAGAACACATGGGTGCAACAGCTAGTTTTCACCTCTACATTTCTGGAGTTATTTTAAATTTCACACTATAGCAAATAAGGTGTGGAGGAGGTTTGGTAGTTATTAAAGTACAGCAACTTTTAAGGAAGAAAAATGCTTCTGTTCTAACAACCAAGACAGAATGCTTAGAGAATTTACACATCCATTTTTAATTTAAAAAAAATTAATGCCTCTTCTATGTTCAAACCAAATATTTAGTGCAGCCAATTACCATAAAATGAAGGCCTTTGTGGAAATAAAGTGCTATGGTTCTTCTTTCATTTGTGAGCTGTATAATTATATTTTAATTTTCCAGCGTGACCTTCATTTTAACACAAATGTACAACTAGATTCTTCATACTTTTGTCAAATAGGTTTTAATGTCATGCTTCATAATTTAATTTTATATTAATTTGTATATTATTTAGCACAGTATAATAAATCACACAACCACCTATGAGTGTCTCATTGAATAAATATTTCAAACTGTGTTTAAGGATCAAGAAACACCCTTGGCTCCTCTTCCACCACCTCAAAATAGTACCTTGGTCACACTGACTTTTTTCCATGCCATTGATCTTTGATCCTGATTATCTTCTGCATTAAAAGAAAGCTCTGGACAGGGTCACTTTTGTGATTAAACTTTAAGTTGACATTCCAAATTCATCAGTGTGAACCCCTCTATAAATCTGGTACTAAATTAGGTTTACAAGTGGTTATTGTAGTGCTTTCTAATTAAGGCACTTTCCTGGAAGTTTCATAGTTTCTCCATGACTAATCATCATCATTACAAAGCTATTAAGATCTTAAAGCATGGTATTTCTTACTCTTAAATTTTGAGCTTTGGATTTCTCAGATCACCACGACTAGGGAAACAAACACAGACGTCCATTTGATGCTGTCAGGCAGGCAGATCTCCCTTAGGAACCTGGCAGGCAGTTTACTAGCTAACACAGGTAGGTACCTTGGCCTCACAAAGGAACTGGCAAACGCCTCAGGTGGTGCTCAGTTGCTTTGGGACTCTTGGCCGGTGTCGGCGACGTGCTTATACAACGTGGGGCTCTTCCTCAAGTACCTTGGGCTACTGTACATTCGGATGATCTTAGGAGCCTGGTTCCAGGTGTTCAGCAGCTGGAAGGCGGCCAAGTCTAGAGTAGGGGCGTCAAAGGCCGCCAGCAGATTGACGGGGGCAGCTTCCTTCAGGAGCTTAGGCACCTGCACCGCCTCGGGGACGCTGGCGTTGCCCAAGAAGAAATGCATCAGCACCCGCTTCTGCAGGCAGTCCCTGAGGTACAGCACCAGGTCCTCCAGCCGCTCCGCCAGGAACTGCTCCTCCCAGGCTTGCCAAGGGCCCCGGAGCAACAGGGAGAAGAGCGCCGTCTTGAGGATGTAGGAGGAGAGGACGCGGCTCCACTGGGCGCCGAAGGGCTGCTCCAAGCCCCGGCCGCGCAGGTCCCGCAGCCCCTTGAGGATCTGCAGGCACTTGAGGTGGCACGAGTTGGCCGGGGTCTGCTCCTTCAGCCAGCTCAGCAGCCGCTGCTCGTGCTTGGAGACGTTGAGCCCCCAGAGGGCCTGCAGGGGGCGGGCAGCGCCGGGCTGGGCTTTCCTGGCGCCGGGCTGCAGGGCGACGAGGTAGACCGAGTCCCCCAGGGGGATGGCGGGGATGAGGCGCACGGCCATGGAGATGTGGCAGCAGACGTAGTCGGAGCGCGGCAGGATGTGCAGGGTGAGCTGGCGGCCCGGGCAGGCGGCCAGGCTGATGCGGCAGCGCTCCTGCAGGCGGTAGAGCACGGCGCCCAGGCACCGCTGCACTTGGCCCTGGAACCAGCGCAGCACCAGGGCCGAGGACAGGTAGCGCCTGCCCTGCAGCTCCACGCAGAAGCCCTCGCTGAAGGGCCGGTAGCCCCGGGGCCAGGCGGCCCCTTGCGGGGCCTTCAGGGCGCAGGTGAAGGCGCTGCGCAGCTCCGGGGCCAGCCCCGGCTCCTCGGGGCCCAGGCAGCGGGGTTCCAGCTCCAGGCGCGGCGGGAGCCGCAGCGGCACCAGGATGTCGAAGCAGTCCGGGCTGCGGACCTTGTGCTGTTCGTAGGCGCTGCCGATCTGCACGAAGTCCCCGCGCAGGGTGGGGGACAGGGACCCCGGCTGCAGCCCCTGCGCCTTGGCGGCCCGAACCAGCTCGCCCACGATGCGGCTCACGTGCGCCTTACTGTGGCCCAGCACGTGCGGGGAGAGGCGCAGTTGCCGCTCGTAGAAGCTCTCCAGCAGGCTCCGGCGGGCAGCGCTGCTCGGCGGCGCCTCGGGGCAGCGGGCGCTGCATGCGGCTCGGGGCCGTTGGCCCCACTCCCCGCCGCCGCTGCGGGAGGCGCAGTAGCGGAGCAACAGGAAGCCCAGCAGCAGCAGCGCGGAGCCCTTGAGCAGCGGGACGGAGCCCGAGTCTGGGGCGCTGTCCGAGTCCGGGGCTCCCGCCCTGCTTCGCACGGCCTGGTAGAGGCAGACGAGGGCCGTGCACAGGCAAGTCACCAGCGGCCAGAAGACGCGCAGGTTCAGGGTGTAGACGGTCATGGTGCGGCGGGAGCTCAGCCCATGGCACTGGCTGCGGCAGCGACCCCCGGCCTCTGCATGCAGGGGGCTCCCGCCTCCCCACTCACCAGCCTCCCCCAGCTCCGGGAGTCGGGACAGACACCCCCCTGCCGGCTGCCCTAGACCCACTACCCCTGCCGCTCCCGGCGTGCCAGCTCCTCCCACCGAGTGCTCTTCCCCCACTGCCAGCTCCAGTCCCGGGACAGCCAGCCAGCCGCCTCCTCTTCCTCCGAGTCCCGCTCCAGTCCCCTGGGGTGCGCCCAGCCAGTCAGCCTCCTCCGGGACCCGCTCCAGCCCCTGGGGTGCGCCCAGCCAGCCTCCTCCGGGTCCCGCTCCAGCCCCTGGGGTGCGCCCAGCCAGCCTCCTCCGGTCCCGCTCCAGCCCCTGGGGTGCGTCCTGTCAGCCGCCGCCTCCTCCTCCGAGTCCTGCTCCACCCCTGGCGTGCGCCCTGCCAGCCGCCTTCCCTCGCCTGCCTTCTGTCCCGGGACACGCACCCAGCCCCCTTCCCCCCTGCCTGCTTCGGCCTCCTGTCCCGGGACACGCACTCACCGCCCCCTCGCCCCTGCTGTTGTGCTTCCTTAGTCCAGTCCTTCTCCCCCACCCGTTACTTAGCTCCGGAGCTTCCTCTTCCGAGGGGAAAAGGGGCCGCGTCATTTATTGTGTGAGCTCAGAGGAAATGCCAATGGTTTTGGCCAGAGGAAAGCGGGATCAGGCCTGGGGGTGTAGTCACAAGCCCCGCGGTTTGCCTGCCTCAAGCTAGGGCACTGGGATGGGAGAAAAGGAACAGCCCCTCCTCATCACTTCCCTTTTCCTCTCCGAAATGAAGGCGTTGTCGTCAGAAGAACCCATTGACAGTTTTTGTCCAGGGGCTTCTTCATTCAAAACTTTAACGGATGCAGTTCCTAGTTCTCAAACTTTCAGCATTGGCATTGTTCCCATTTCTTAAACACCAAGTGATCAAAGACCAAAACAGAAACAAGACAGCAAAAGATTCATAGTAGGAACTCTCTGTACAATAGTTTTAATACCATTTAATCTATTTTTAAATAATTTAGTTGGGTGTTTTTTAGATAAATGTACTTTAAAAAAATAAGGCATAGGTTGATAAGAGAAAGTTCAGACAGATTTGTTCAAATAATCTGTCCAGCACATACCCTGGTACAGTGAGAACCTTGCTAATCAACATGCTTTACTGTCATGAAGCCAACATGTCAGGCTCACTTATCAGCAAAGATGTAAGAGAAGAGCACTGTGAAAAAATCAGCAGCATGGTTACTTTAGAGGGCCAGATCCTCAGCTGGTGTAAATCAACACAGTTCTATTCTTACAAAAAAATAATGGAGTTTGATCTGTAGAATCTGGGTGAAAATCAGTACCAGGCCAGTTTAGATTTTTGTGAACTATTTAAATAATATTTTAATACTGTTTTCATATTGCACATCACATTAAGAAAAATGTAGTTAACAAAAATACAAACATTCAAAATAAATTAAAACTTGCAGATCTATATAACTAGTGTGTCATGAATTAGGCATGTGTGCACTGTCACTACTGCATTGTCATCACCGCAGAAGTCTTCAACTGTTTATTGCAGGTTCTGCTGCAGGCCCACCCTGAGGATTCAGGGGGGCTGGGGCAAAGCAATTTCGGGGGCCCCTTCCATTAAAAAAGTTGCAATATTATAGTATCATGTATTTGGAAATGTAAAAAATAACCAGTGAAATACATTCAAAAATTAATTTTTAATAATTTGAAAATACATCTCTACCTCAATATTACGCTGTCCTCGGGAGCCAAAAAGTCTTATCGCATTGTAAGTGAAACCGTGTTATATCGAACTTGCTTTGATCCACTGGAGTGCACAGCCCCGCCCCACCCGGAGCACTGCTTTATCATTTTATATCCGAATTCGAGTTATATTGGGGTAGAGGTGTACACAAAATACATGATTTAAAAACATTAAATGCTTTAATGGTATGTATACATTTGCAATTACATAATGGACTGTCACTGGCGATAGCAATGGTTGGTGCCAATGGGCTGTCACTGCCTGAGGGTGGTGCTGCTGTGGTCCAGGGCTGGGTGGGGAGGTGGGCTCTGGGTTGGGGGGTGCCCGGCTCAGAGGGGCTGGGCTCAGAGCTGTGGGTGGAAGGGGTCAGCGGGTGCCTGGCTCAGAGGGGCTATGCTCAGAGCTGGGGGTCAGGGCTGCGCGGGGATGGGGTTGGGGTATGCCCGGCTCAGAGGGGCTGGTCTCAGAGCTGGGGGTCAGGGCAGTGGGGGGATGGGGTCGCGGTTTGCCCAGCTCAGGGGGGCTGGGCTCAGAGTTGGGGGTCAGGGCTGTGGGGGAAGAGTCTGGGGGGTGTCTGGCTCAGAAGGGCTGGGCTCAGAGCTACGGGTCAGGGGGGTGTCTGGCTCAGAGGGGCTTACCATGCTGCTTACTCCTGACTCCCCCCTCTCCCAGAGCCTCAGCGTGCCACATCCAGGAGCTGCCCTCGCCCCTGGCCAGTGCTGCAGCGGCCTGGCTCCATCGGGACCTGAGGTTGCAGCCCCACCCCTTTACCATGTGGCTCTGAGCGAGAGACGCTCAGGGCCTGCCCAAGCCACGCCGCTTTAGTTCTGTCCAGGGCCACTCCTAGACGCAGTGCGTTGAGGCACTGGGGGATGGGGGAAGGCAGAGGCGGGGAGAGCCTTCGACATTCTCGTGGGGGCCCCTGTGAGGCCTGGGGCCTGGGGAAAATTTCTCCACTTGCCCTCCCAGGGCAGTCCTGTTCTACTGTGCTAATAGCTAACAGTGTTTCTCCTTAACTTCAGAAGTTAGAGACCTGTGCTTTTGCAACGGAAGGCACTGAGTTCTATCCCTACTACCACTGTGAAGGTTTCAGTGATTGATGTGCAGCACAGTGACAACTGCTGTTCCTAAGTAGCTCCAGATTTATTACAATATTAATAACTGCTCCTGATAATGCCTCGTCACATCCTTGTTCTGTTAAATTCTCAGTCTGGGTGACACAAGACTTGCTCTCAGTTTTTACTGTGCCCAAATTGCTCACATACTGACATCCTGAAGGGAAAGGAGAGGACTTTGGGAGCAGTTACTAATTTATTGAGTAGTTCATAATTTATATTATGAACCCTTCCTTGCCTATTGTAGACCTGATGGCTGAGAGCAGTCAATTGCTACGACACTTGTTCCTTCGGCACAGATTTCAACAATAACCATCTGAAAGAACCTTATGAGCTAACTCCCCCTTTGATTCAGCAAAGATATATATCCAGAACTTGATACAGGAAGTTGCACAAGCAGGTAGTTTGGAGCAGTCACAGAGTGTAGTGAGCACCTTGCACAGCTACTTGCAATTCAGGACTGGAATGTGTGGAATGAGAGAACCATGAAGAGTGGGGTTGATTTACCTCTTGTGGCTTCGCTCTGGGAGGGCAGTGGTAAACCCAGCCAGGCCTGCCCGCACATGTCTTGAGGCACACCTCCACCACTCCAATTTGAGTATGCCAAGCCAAATAAAAAAAGCTAGACAACTATTTAGCCACTCACAAAGCTGTGTGGGAAAGTTGGAGGGTTAACGTAAGCACAACACCTCACATACAAATCCCCAGGTGCCACTAGGTACAGTGAGTAGCCAGTCCCGTGACATAATCCCCAAGACACACAGTCAATGTGACATGAGGCTGCATGCACTGACAAGGGAGACATTCTGCTGGCCCTTGATGCTGTGCACCATACATGTCACCCACCCAAATTTACACACACTGCCATAATTTAATCCTGCCCTCTATCCCACGTAGCATAGGGCCTTGAAATTAATCTTTGAATTCCCACATGCTCTCTCAATCTTCCTCCTTATTCTCCTCTGAGCAGCCCTATACGCCCACTCTCCCGTAGTGGCAGAATTGGGGAATAGGGTCATCAAATACAAGAGCAGAAGACACGCACTGTCATTTGCAGACCTGCAAGGAATAGAGTCAACATCCCTGAAAACAGACATGCACCTCACACAGGGAAGTACTAGCCATGCTGCTGACGTAACAGGACTGGTTAGAACCACTGTAAACATGTGAGACAGGACATTGCAGTTGCTAGCACAGTTGAGTAAGCTGGACCACATGCCAGAAGCAGAATGAAGTTGCTCATGCAAATGGCACACAGCAGTCAAAGATATGGGTAGCCACCAAGCAGATGTTCTCCAATGGGCATGTAGGCCCAGAACAGCATCATGGCAGCAGCACCATGCCCAGTTTCCAAACAACCCAGCAATTAACAAAGGCCGACCACACACTCCATGAATAACCATTCTTGCTCTGAGCCCCATTATGCGAGAGAAGCCTTAGGAGCAGATGATTCAAATATGTGAGGGTCATTGCTGCTTCTGGGAAGGGATGCATATGCACATATGATCATGCAATTGGCGTCACAGATCACTTGTGTATGCTGCAAAACACTTTTGATTGGGAAGCATGTCCACCTGACCTGAGGATGATTGCAATAAACATTCATGCGGTGAATCGCGTGATAGCAGTTGGAAAACTCACAATGGTGATAAAGGCAATCCATATCTCCACCAGCATGGTTGCTTCTCCATTGAACTTGGACAGATGCAAGAACATGCTCATCGTCGCCTCTATGAAATCCTCAAGGGATGACACACAGCCAGCTTCAACTGGCTGTCACCCCCTGGAAAGATCTACTAGGCAGGACATGAAGGACAGTCATAGGTAGCTTCTGGAGAACAAGTATTGTCCAAGAGCTCTCTGATAAATTGTAGTGGGGGGAAGGCTGGAGAGCAAGACAGAAGGAAAGGAGACTCACTAATCATACTTGGTGGGAGAATGACACTCCTGCATATGTAATTACACTAGCTCCAGCTGCCAGTGCAAAAACAATAAGATAAAGAGGATGTGTGGTCTGGCAAAGATGAAGTAACAGCCTCAGGCTAAATAATATATAATGCAATTTGATACCAATAAAACCACTGTGTTCAGTTCACATATATACACAGTTTGCACTAAAAAACCCCACACTTATGTGTAAGCTTTTTAAATAGTTTTTCAACCTTTCTTGTCTCAGGCATGATCTACAGCAATACCCTTGGTTCTCTGGAAGAAGATCTTGCTTGTAATGTTATTTCTCACAAAAGAAATTTAAGTCATTAGTGCTTAAATGCTTCTGTGATTCCTTTGTCTGATCTTCTCCCTCATGATTCTGTGGGTATCGCTGATCTCTTCAGAGCTGTATTTCTTTGTGTCACACTTTTGGCATCCTTCAATGATGGGTAAACACCCCACGGTAGCTGGATTTCTGAGCTCATGTTGACAGCTAATCATCTGGTGCTTCCAGCAACTACATGCAGCTTATCTGAGATAAGTATTTGAGAGGTATAAAGCTCACAAATGCTTGTTCTACACTTAAAAGTTACATCGGCATAGCTACATCAGTCCAAGTGTGCAAAAACCACACCTTTGGCATAGCTATGGCAACACAACCCCAGTGTAGATGCAGCTGTGCCAATGGAAAAATGCTTCTTTGATGTAGCTAAAGTTATTCGGGGAGATGGTGTTCCTACACGGACAGAAAAACTCCTGTTGGTGTAGGCTGCATCAACACAAGCGGGCTATTCCAAAAGCTACGCTGCCACGGGCTCCATAGTGTATATACACCCCATGTCTCCTGACTCCTGAATTATATATGACTGCTCAGATAGATGACACAGCTATTGATTGATTGCCAAGGATTATTATCTTTCCCACAGAACTTGTTCTTTGGTCCACAGATGTTTTTTGTTTTTACTTTTGAACACCAAGTACTGGCTGATTTTCTCCTCCACCTACACTTTTTCTCCTGCCAGCTCTGGAAATTTATGCCTGTGTCATCAATATAAAGTTCTTTACAGACATTAGTAACTTTGCCCATAGGTAGCTGAGCCTGACATTTGAATAGGGTAGCAAGTGAATTCTGAGCAAGGCTGGGACTTGCTGCTGTAAAACTGATTGTTCTAAAACTGAATTCCTGGTTCTTTTAGGTATCAACTGCTGTTATGTTTTTGATGACTTGAGACTGAGAGGCATTTTCACCTGCTCAGAGAAAAGAGCTGAGAAGACCTGGGATCACAGATCTTAGATCACAGATGACTAGGGATCACAGGCCCTACAGTAACACAAATAGTAAATAATAACACCTCTACCACAGCATGCTTGGAGTGGGGATTCAAGTGAGCTTCTCTAGCCCTTAAAGTTTTAGGTCTGTGAAGATCAGAAGGTGCTGTTTCAAGACTGTAGTAAAACTCTGCCACATGTTGACTGATAAACTCAGGAACTGAGTTGGTCTGGATTTTTTACTATGCAGAACAACAATGCTTTTTTGTGCACAGAGTAGTTTCTCTGTTGCTGAGTGTTTCTCCTGACTACAGGACTATATATATTCTCTAACTTTGTAGGGGGGAAAGAGGTTTAGACGTTTGACCCTTTCTATATAGGGATTTGAAAACTTGTTAGCATCATTTTAGCAGATAGCGTTTAAATATGGTTCTTGCTAGAAATGTGCTAACTCATTCACAGCTATCAGTTTAGCCAGGAACATTGTCCCCTGGCATATTCCGAGCTGCCTTCTGTTTGTTTACTGAATTTTCAGACTGCTTGCTGAAGTATAAAAAGCTTCTATTTATGGCTCTGCTTTGTGGTTTAATTCCAGAGGGCAAAACTCTTGTATTATTGTGATTTAGCTGCAGTTGAGTGTTGATCTGAGGTCTTTGGCTGCACTGGCAGAGAGGAAAGATGTAGATGTTTAAAAGATGTAGGTGAGCAGACATTGAAAATTCAGTAAACAATCAGGAAGTCTCAGTTTAAGAAGTCAGTGGGGAAGGGACTCAAAACACACAAGTACCAAAGAAAAGAAATACATCAAGAACACCTCTAGTGCACGTCTACATAAAATAAAACCTTACTTCTAGTTAGTGAAAAAATCATATTTCACAAGGAGAGGCTTATGTTTCCTGACTGGGATAGTGTAGCCTGAAACTATGCTTTTTTTAAAGCCTAGGAACACACCCACAAACAATTTTTATAGTATTATAACAAAAAAAAAAATCCCAGTAATGTTACAGTGCAGTATAGTCAAGATCATGTGGCCTGGCAGTTATGGTACCTTTGATGTCACAGTCCTGATCTCAAAATACGAGCAGTTCCTCCACTATTGGCAGGTCTTGAAACCAAACTGGAAATGAAAAAGCATCTATGGGATTTTTCCCCTTCTTGTTTCACATTTCCTACATTTCTCTACAAAGCAGCATCTACAAAACAAACATCTAGGAGAGCAGAGGGATATTCTTGTGTACTGTTTGATAAGAACCTGTTTCACATGTTAAATCTTGTGATCAAATATAAAACATAAGTCCAGAAAACTTGTGAAGCAGCCTACCCACCTCAGCACGTTTCAGATCTTTTTTTATCCCATTATTTGTGTAATGATGTTCCTTTCTCAGTGAGAGTTGTATGCATGCAGCTGACCAGATGACCGGGCAAAAGGCTACCTACAAATATACTGCATGAAACCAAATTCTGCTTTCTCTGAGACACTTTTAGAATAAAAATGCAACATGCAGAGGAGCAAACAAACATGTATGCCTCCTAACTCAGGACTCTGTGCCAAGTCTTTGGCCTGATAAGGCCCTGCTTTTTGGGAAACCCTACCTGGTCAGCACCTCTTACCAACACACACCCAGGGCCTAGTAGCCTGCAATGACTCACCTGACATCTTGACATGTGGTCCAATCACATCTTAGTTGTCAAAACCCTTCCTCCTCATCCTCCAGCCTCTGACTTCCCTCCCCCGGGGATAACATTTTGGACAGTACCGTAACATTCATTAATTATTAACACTAATCACATGGTAAATTGACACAGCTCTTTACAAACATGTAGTAATAATAATCCGTGCTGCTCATTGCCTCGACCCCCTCCCTTCAAACCACTCCCATTGGACCATGCCCCACAGATAGCAAAACTAATACAGCCCTAGGAAAGCAAATGTACCATTGTTTGCATAGTTCCCTTGTCTGAGACTGAGGCTTTTTGGTGCTGTTTTGGATGATCCCACTTGACTGCCAGGCTACTGAGTAACTGGCCAGCTGCAGGCCAGACTTCAGAAGCCTTTGCTCTTTCAAGAGGTAATAAAACAGTTGTACAAAACTTGCACCCTCATGCAGCACATTCATCTGCCTTCAGGTTTTGCTAGAAGCCTGAAACCTGGGCAAAGGCTCACCAAGAGGTTTGCAAACAGCATTTCAAAGCAGCCTGGGCTGACTTTGCATGAGAGGCTGGTCCACAAACCTTTTGCACTAACGGGAACTTTTTGGTAGACTTTACAGGAAGCCCAAAGGTGGAGAAAATTGCAGCAGCCCAGGCTAGAACTGAACAAGGTCCTGGTTGTCACTGCAGTATCTAGATCAGGGGTAGGCAACCTGCGGTATGCAAGGTGATTTTCAGTGGCACTCACACTGCCTGGGTCCTGGCCACCAGTCCGGGGGGCTCTGCATTTTAATTTAATTTTAAATGAAGCTTCTTAAACGTTTTTAAAACTTTATTTACTATATATACAACAATAGTTTAGTTATATATTATCAGAGGCGGCTCCAGGCACCAGCACGCCAAGCGTGTGCCTGGGGCAGCAAGCCACGGGGGGCGCTTTGCCGGTCGCCGTAAGGGCGGCAGGCAGGTTGCCTTCGGCGGCATGCCTGCGGAGGGTCCGCTGGTCCTGTGGCTTCGGGGGACCTCCCGCAGGTGTGCCGCCGAATCCGCGGGACTGGGGGCCTCTTGCAGGCAAGCCGACAAAGGCAGCCTGCCTGCCGTGCTTGGGACGGCAAAATACCTAGAGCCGCCCCTGTATATTATAGACTTATAGAAAGAGACCTTCTAAAAATGTTAAAATGTATTACTAGCACGCGAAACCTTGAATTAGAGTGAATAAATGAAGAGCTGGCACACTACTTCTGAAAGGTTGACAACTCCTGATCTAGATTGAGGAGAAAGGCTGCTGCCTACAAGCCAGCCATAAATAAAAGGAATTGTGGACCACCCCCAATGGCAGAGAATCCAGGAGCAGCAATGAATCCAATAGGGTCCCAAAGCAATGGACCATTTTGGCAAAACACACTCATGCACCCTCAAGAGATGGTATAGACACTGCCCCAGTGCATTCCTCTACATGCTTCCCTTTACCAAGGACCTCCTGGTCTGTCTCATGCAGCCCATTCATTCTCACCTAGATCCATCACAGTCAGATGCCAGAAAGGAACGGAGCTGTAGAATCGGGCTCTGATGTATCAGCATGCTGTAGCCCAAAACATCTCACAGTTCCCTCTAATGGCATTTTGTGCACACTGAATTGGTGAGAGTGACCAAACAGAACTCTGGCTATGCCAGATAAGTAAGAGACTTCTGGGAGAATGACCCACTGCTCAGCACTACCATCTGTGACCTGACCTAGGACCAGAGTAATCTAAGGACCACTCCATCTGCTCCTGCAGGCACCTTAACAATGCCTGATGGTAGATAGTATCAAAATTAGAGTGGTCATAGTGTTTTAAGTAAAAATCTCCATCCCTTTATTTCAGACTGCCACTTTGCCTATCTATTTGAATGGCATCATTTCATGATGTCTTTCTGCAGTTATGCCTTGGAGGTTTGTTTTTAATTCATTACTTTATACAACATGATATCATACATTACCTGAACTACCATTTATCCAAGGATCCTACTTACGTTCTATGCTAGTGGAGAAGAAAATAATCCCTTCACCTCACTTTCAGTACTCAAACTCACGTTGGGGCCTGTTTTACATGTACTGTTCTAAAAGAGAATTACAGTGATGTAACCTGCACCCACTCAGTGAGGTATTCTGTCTCTAGTGGTGGCACTAGCATTACCTGCAGCTCCTTGGACCTAGTCCCTCCATAACCTGTGAGATTCTACTGAGACATACTCACACAACACAAACACTATTCATGACAATGTGAACAGACAGAATGTGCTATTGGTTCAGATTTGAAGCCTTTCTGTTTTAATAGCTCAATCCATCTCCATCACTGCATCAGGTAAGAGGACTTGGTTTACAAGAACAGCAGGAGACCATCTCCACACAGCACTGTGGCCAGGGTTGAAGAAGGTCAGTGTGTTGATTGGACAGTGTCACTCACAAGGGTTTGGGAGTGGAGAGGTTACTTCCATTTTTCTTTTAACCTATTCTCCTGTTTAATAAAGGGTATATTCAGGGTTGAAAGCAACTCACAGGACTTACCAGTATGGCCGGAGTCCTGGGGGGCTCCTAGCTGCGGAGGTGGCTGGTAGCTCCTGAAGCGAACTAAAGGGCCCAAGGCTCCAGCCACCATGGCGCTCTGGGCCCTTTAAATACTGGCCCCAGCCCGCCCGCCAAAGCTGCAGGCGGGATTTAAAGGGCTCCTCCAGGCTTCCTGCCGGAGTAGGTTGCTCGGAGGAGCCCTTTAAATCCTGGCCCCAGCCCGGCCGTTGGAGCTGCAGGCTGGGATTTAAAAGGCTTGGGTCTCCCCGACCCAAGCCCTTTAAATCCCCACTGCAGAAGCCGATGCGGTCCGGCACAGCATACTGGCTCTTGCCGGTACTCCGGACTGGACCGGATCAGCTTACTTTCACCTCTGGGTATATTCTTGCCACCCGCCATAGTCTGTTTGTTCACTAGCTATCTCTGTGATGCTCCAGATTTCACTGGCCTTATAATGCTTATTCGCAAAGACTCATGCTTGCTCATAACTGGATCTGGATTTATTCTATAAATCATGAGTAACCCAGTCCAGTATTTCCTTGGTTTAAAAGCACAGGCTTGATGAGCAATTCATACTCTGATCCCTTGTTCAAAAGTATCCTTACAAACTCCAACACCATGCACAGATGAACAGTGCAAACAGCAGCTGGCTCACCTCGAAGCCAGCACTTACTGTTTCACTTTAAATAAACCTTCTAGGAAGCTTTACCTGGAAACTCCTCCTCCTACAGAGCTGAATGTGGGATATTTAATTGTTATCTATTGTTGTGCAGGAAGCCCTGCCCACCTATTTCCAGCTGTCCTAAGCAATGAACTGCATAAAGGGAACAGAAACAGACAATATCTACATTAATAAAAATTGGAAACCATCTTCAAAACCCTGGGCTCTGTGAAATACGATAAGTGTGGCCCTTTTAAAGCTTTAGATGCTGATATCCGGAACAAAGTTAAATGCTGCAGCAGGAGAAGGAAAAAAGCCCTGGGGAGCAAATACACAGCTGTCACAGAGGAAGGGGATTAACAGTAATTGCAAATGGAGGTATTTACTTTAGGGATCATGGAAACTTTTTATGAGAAATATGGAAATGCAATAGTTGATTCAGATCATGGTTATTACTAATACTCAATTTGCAGGCACTCACACTTGTGTCTAACTGAAGATTGGTTGACCATCTGTAATAGGAAATGAAGACATAATATGTAACATTTCGACAAGCCAAAGAAAAAATAGAAAATTTAAAGTTAAAACTAAAGCCTTGTCTAAACTAGAACAGGTAAACTGGTTTAACTAGATCAATTTAAAATTAATCTAGTTCAGTACAAATGTAGATGCAGTTAAACCAGTTTAACCATTGCTTCAACCAGTTGATCTTAGTCCAGCAATTTGCTGATGAAAATTGAAGCAATTTAAATGAAAGTTAAACCAGTTTAAATGTATCTACTTTAAGAGTTTGCATTGTTTAACTAGACTGAGTATAGTCTCAACTTCCTGCTTTTTCTGGCTTGTTGCCCAACTTCAGCATTACTAGAACATTTTAAAAAAATAGGAAAGCTATGAAAAGCATAAGAATATAAGAATGGCCATACTGGGTCAGACCAAAGGTCCATCCAGCCTGGTCTACTGACAGTGAGTGAACCTAACAGGTAATGATCAAGTGATCTCTCTCCTGCCATCCATCTCCACCCTCTGACAAACAGAGGCTACGGGCACCATTCCCAAGCTGATCTGTCAGACAAATAGAATCCGAGCCTCCTCTCACATTGGCTTTACACCAACTCCACTGGCCTCAAAGGAGCTGCTCCTGATTTTCCTGGGTACAAGTAACAGTCTCAAAGGTTGCCCAGTGTTTTGCGGGGAAGTGATGCTCTTTGGCTGAATGCATACTTTCACCAGTGACCCTTGTGTACTGACTAACATACCCCCAACTCTCTTGATAGCAACACACATTCCTCCTATACAGATATGCAAATGATTCTTTTCATCTGTCTTGAAATAATTCAAGTATATCTAATGCCTAGTCTACGCTAGAAAGCAGGGACATGCACAAGCAGGGGCAAGGGCCCCCCAATAATCGACAGGGCAAGGAATGTGCAAAAGTGGTCAAATTTAAATTCCTGCACACATCTTTGATCTGGGCCAGCTTTAGGAAGTGCAGGGCCCAATTCAGTTTCGACGGGGCCCTGGCAGAGATGACTTACAAAAAAACACATGTAAAAAAATATGGGGGGCTTGTATTCACCGGGCGGTGCTCTGAGTCTTTGGTGGCACTTCGGCGGTGGGTGCTTCACTCGCTCCAGGTCTTCAGCAGCATTGAAGGACCCACTGCCGAAGTGTCGCCGAAGACCCAAAGTAAGCGAAGGACCTGCCGCTGAAGTGCCATCGAAGACCCAGAGAGAGTGAAGGACCCGCTGCTGAAGTGCCACTGAAGACCCAAAGCACCACCAGGTGAGTAAAAATTAAAAAGGCGCCTCTAGCTAGGGAAGGGATTCTCATTGGGCACTGGGACCTCTTAGGTGTGGGGCCCGATTCATGGGAATTGGTTGAATAGGCCTAAAGCCGGCCCTGCCCTTGATAGAAAGGGTTTGCTGGGATAGTTATACCAGTATAGCTATATTGACAAAATCTTCTAGTGTAGATGCTTAAACTGGTTCCCTGGACAAAATAATCTATGCTAACAAAACAGTGCTTTTGCCAGTATAACTGCATATGTACCAGGGCTTTTGCTGATATGGAAATGTCAAACAAATCACATGCCAATGGACATAACTGTGCCAGGAACAGTTTTAAGTGAAGCAATGGTTAAAGGATGAGAGCCGGTGTCTTTCAATGCCATATGTAGCTGAGAGCACCAGTGGAAGTTTAATGTAGGTGAGGGAAAGGAAGAAGAAGGAAAAAAGCAAGATACTGAAAGTTGCTACAGCTGATGAGTTAAAGAGTCTAGTTCAGTCCTATCAGTTGAAATTCGAGGTTACTCCCATCCACACAGGAATATGATTCTCAGCTGAGTAATCCCGCATTGCTCCTATGTGCATAGAAACCACTACTCTACTTCTGTGCTGAAATCACAAGTTATTCTTGTGCAAGAGGACCGAGGGATGACAAACACTCATATCCTTTGGGCTAGTTTGTGCTCACAGGACCATGCAGCTGTGCATTAGCCTCCCTGCTGAGAAACAGGGGAACAAGAGTGAAAACAGCCCTGAAATGGCTGGGAGGTTTTACTGGAAACTGTTGCCTAAGGCAGCATGAATCCACAGAGCACCTATGCCTACTCCAAGCCTGTGCATCTGGGATGCATTTGTTTTTCATCACAGCTATTTCTGGCAATGCCAGCTTCCTTTCAGTTAACAATGCTGCTAGTGACAGATATATTTTTCTCTCATTGATGTGGTTTCAGGGCCCAATCCTATGAGGTGCTGTGTGACCTTCACTCAGTCCCTGTGGAGTCTGGAGTCTGAGGAATTACAGTCACATGTCAAAGACATTCATCAATGTGTCACAGTCATGAAATCAGTGAGAATGGAGGACACATGGTCCCTCACAGGATTGGCCCCTCTGATGTCACAGCTCTCTCATTGTCAAGTGGAATTAGTGGCCTGCCAGAATGGAAAAGAGAGGTTTGAATCTGGGGGCAGGGTTCTGATGACAGTGCTATTATTTGATATTGCAAGTGGTCAAGAATTTGTGATTTCACACAGATTAGAAAATGAATCAGTGACAGAGTTTGGAGTAAAAGCCAAGATTCCTACTTCCCAATCTCTCTGCTCTAACCACCAGATATACTCCTTCCCCTGCCTGAACTGATCCCAGGCTAGTCTTCAGGGAGAATTGGTCTAAGGAGAGTCCCAGTCATCAGGGACTGGCCGCACACACACACACACACACACACACCCCTTCTTCTTCTTCTTCCCAAGTATCCACAAGTACAATGTTTACTCCAGGGCAGAGGGTCATCACTGTCACCAGCACATGTAAAAATTCAATACAGGGGCACATTTGTGAATTTATCTCACTCTTTTTGCAAGTCAAACAGCTCTTCAAGAAGCGTTGTCACCTTAACCACGACAAAAACTGTCTTCCACTTTGAAAAACAAATTCAAGGCAACTAGACAAAAGCCCTCACTCATACCACACAAACTTTGAGATGTGAGTTTTCACTGGTTTCACCAAGCCTGCAACCTTCTGTTAACGTCCATCTTGGCTGTAGCAGCGATGGCAGAGCAGCAGCTGATAACAGCGATAAGCTGCCTCTCATCTGCCTTGGAGGACACTCTGGTACAGAATTAGAAGCAACTAGGAGAGTGTTGCTCATCAGAATAGCTGTCTCTTTTAACTTTGCTTTATACCATTAGACTGGCCATTAGTTTGAGCTGGAGCTTTGTAATAGGCTGCAGCAGCAGACCGAAAAGATGAGACTTCATCGAAATAAAGCACACAAAGTCAGACGGAACACACACTGCGAAAAACAAGCTATTAGTTTGTAATGCATCATAAGATGATCCCAGTTCTGCTATCATTACTAACAATTATCATCATCTGGGCCAGATCACTCCCACCCTATGGGAAAACACCAGGGAGGGAGCCTGGGGGAGAGGGGAAGGGAGAAATGTCAGGAAATAATGCTCCTTGGGTGTCCTTCAAATTCGTCCATTATGCCCTCAAATCTCAAGGATGCCATGAAATCTGTATAGTCCATAGGGCCTGCATGAAGGCCCTGTGCTTCCACACTGACTCCTGGCCACCTATGTCTCCGTGTCTAATGACACACAAGCAAAATGGCTGAGGGAAGGAGGGTGAACTGCTGAACACAGAAATATTAAGAGCCTGGATCCAGTGTCAACGTTTCCCAATATTTTTGTGAGGACAGGGAAGGGAGGATGATGCATGTTCCTCTCCATGCACCCACCCTTTTCTTCCCCATGGAGGGATCACTGCACGATCTGGGGCCTGTGGATGATTGTGCCACAAAAGTAGCTGAGCTCTTGCTCTCTCATGATATGCTCTGAACATGCCCTACTGTGCTCAGTCCTGGGCAGATTGGGCTGCATGAATGTTCACGTGAGCCCAGGAGGATAAGTGGCTCATTGGTGTTATCACTAAGGGGCAAATAACCACAGCGATGGCCCTAACACTGGGAATGTGACCATGTGGCTTTGGGGGATTACCGGAGCTTCTGAATGAGGCAGTGAAATGCAAAATCCCAGACCAAGTTACACCCAAACAAGGACAGTCATTGTACGTGCCAGAGTGAGGCTCCCCAGAGAGAGAGGCCAACCACAGCCAAATCCAGACAACAATTATCCCCTCCCCACCACTCCATGCTCCTGCAAAGAAGTGTCAGTGTATTATCATCACAAGATCTCTCCAAAAGTCAGCGCCACAATTCAGCCCCGGGCACTGCACGGTTTTCTTCTCACAGCAATTGCGAGAGGGGAAGTCTATTTGCTAAGAGGTGAGCGCCGTCTGGTGGAAAGTCTGCACTCTGCCCAGCCTGGGCATCATTCTCTGTTCGCTCTGCTCACAGAGTTTGTCTGCTGGCGCAGTTAGCAAGTCTCACTTTGAGAGATCAAACAATAATGTAGCATTGGCCATCAAGCCCCAGGCTTTGTGCTTATACAAGCACTGCTAACAGGCTTCAAATGCACAACTGGTCTAATTCTTGTACTGTAGCCTTCCTTGCTCCTACGGGCTAGAAATGTCTTTATACGTTATTCAATTACAAAAAAACTCACGTTAATACTTGCATAGCGGACTCACAGGAGCATTGAGGGGGTAGCAACTTCGGTTATTACAGAATAGGGAACCAGCCTCAGATGCTGACAAATCCATGTAAAACCCCAGTTCGAGAACAACGCCCCTCGGCATGGCTTATAGATCAAGTTCAGAAGGTGCTAGACAGAAGCAGAGACATGAGGATGATTCTGAACATAGCAGTGGGACTGGGAAAGCCAGGAAAAGACAAAAGATGGAACAGGACAGATGGAAACAGTCGTTCAGCCAGGTCTAAACCATCTGGACAGCCTCCAGTGGCGAAAGTGTTTTCTAGTGACCCCTCATCTGTGTCTGTGTGTGTCTGGTGCTTTGGACAGCATGTAATTTGGACTTTTATGTAACCCTCTCCCACCTAGTGCAGTGCTCTGTCCCCCTCTAGCAGTAGCTGGGTCACATACACAGGTTGATGCGCCTCTGCAGCCTATGACGGTGACCACAGCTGGCGGTTTATGATCAAGCAGTAGCCGCTCATGTTTTTCACATCCAGAAGCCCTAGGTCTGATTCCTGCTGCCGCTGACCTACCAGGGGGAGTGGTGTTCCCTTTACCTTGCCGTGCAGATGGAGTCCCAACTTTTCCCATACGTGTTTTAAAAAACAATGTAAAGTTATGACTTTCTATTGCCCTTTGGTCTGGTGTGGCTGCTTGCGGGGGTAAGGGGGCAGGGTCTGAGTTATGCTCAACTGTCTCAGAGGCAGCCTGCACTCATGAAAATCCCTGGGGAGAAACTAGCTCCATCACTACAGCCCAGCTGTACCCCGGGTGCAGGCAGTCTGGGGTGCTTTTAACACACCCCTTGGAAATCCCTTAAGTGCCCAGCCTATGCTTTATGCCCATTTTTGTTCCCCAATGGGACACTTCCACCGCTTTTAGAAACTGTGGCCCTTAACTATATAATAACCTGCAGGATCACACAGCCTTTGGC
This sequence comes from Gopherus flavomarginatus, assembly GCF_025201925.1. Classification (NCBI taxonomy): domain Eukaryota; kingdom Metazoa; phylum Chordata; order Testudines; family Testudinidae; genus Gopherus; species Gopherus flavomarginatus. The sequence continues at coordinate 17,896,648 of NC_066625.1, read as the reverse complement.
AAAGCCTTCCATCTAAATTAATCTTTACTGATAATCTGGTACAAACCAACCCTTTGATGATTTCTCATAACACCAAACATACTGCACTAGAGTACACACCATTAATATCGGCTTCAGTATCAAACTTATAACATCTTACACAGCCATAAATAAAGGTCCTCTAAAGAGCCATATGAATTTCACTCATTCCAGTGAGGTAGATAGCATTTAGTTTATATAAGAAACTTTCTCCCATCTGGGAAACTTCACATCACAGTAACGGCTCATGAAATCTGACTGCATAAGTAAGGGCCCAATCCTGCAAGATACTGCACATCCTCAGCTCCTAACTGGAGTCAACAGGAGTTGAAATCACTGCACTCTCTGTAAAGGACCTTCAGCAGGATCAGGCCATAGGAAAAAAATGTGAAATACTGTAAGTCAAAAGTGTGAACAGTCTAATGCAATTTGTCTGAGCACTTACAATATATGACCGAGTGAGTTAACAGCTAGGGAGCAATGCCTCACCAAATAAGTCATTCAATGTTAAGAACAAAACTGAACTATTATAAGAGTCTCCCCCAAAGGTTTTAACCACGATCCCACAGATACAAAGCACCCAACTTTAAACAAACACTGGGGTGAAACTGGAGCTTAATTTGTAATGCAAGAGATGCTGGGGCTCAGGTAGGATTTTTTACTTTCATAACTGATGCAGCAAGTCCAGAGGTGCTAAGCCTAGAGGTGCCGGGGCTCAGTCCTGTCAAGCCCTGGCACAAATTAAGCACTGGACAAAGCATGCAGAGAGCCAGACCTCACCCCAAAAGCTACACATGGGTTAGCCCACTCCCAGGATTTGGTGCATTAATTTTGGTGGAATAAATGGGCCTAGAAAGTCAAAGGCATTCATGTGACCCTGGCACGTACAACACTAAACAGTTAAAAGTGGCTGGGAGGTTCGAGTACCAAAATACAACAGCTTCCCCAGCTCAGAAGGGATGGGGCAGATCTGGTGAAAGGCCAGCAGCAGGGAGGTGGATAGGCCATTGTTTCCCCATCATCAAAGCCCCACAAGGAATCTGTGAGTGATCTGATGTATCTGTAATGAAGTGCCATTCTTCTCAGGAACAAGAAAGAACTGGAGGAACAAAACAACAGGAACCCAGAGCACTGACCAGCTAGAAGAGATGATGCTACAGCAATCAACAGCCATTTGCAAAATGACCACTGTGGGGCTGCAGTTGGTTGGCTCGAACAAATTTAAAGGCGTGCTAGGCAGAAAGGTCTTATAGAAGGAAATCTTGCACTGGGAAAAGTTAGGAGGGATTCAAAAGTTACTGAGGAAGGAGCTTCAGTAAGCCACGACTTTATCATTGCAGCCTGTGGCTCGGGGCCGGCATATTAGGCGACGTAGGCAGTCGCCAAGGGCGCTAACATTTGGGAGGCAGTGACTGCGAAGGCTGGACCTTCTGCCTTCTCTGTCAGGGGTGGCATTTCAGGGGAGAATCTTCTGCCACCTCTGTCAGGGGTGGCATTTCAGGGGCGTGACCTTCCGCCGTCTCTGTCAGGAGTGGCATTTCAGGGATGGGACCTTCTGCCACCTACGGCAAAAAAGTTGGCAGTGCTCCTGCTGTGGCTGCATTCATTTTGTTACAAAGCCCCTATGTGTTATGAGCCCACATACACTTTTTGTAAGGGAGAGTTTCCAAGGCTAGTCCTGGGAGTATGGTGACAATAAAGCTGTGCAGTCCAGGAACTGGGGTAGAGGGATAGAACGTCTGACCACCCAACCACCCAGAGCTAGGGTAGAGATGCAAGGCTTCCATGTGGAAAGCCCTGGTGGCCTGGTGTGCATCAGCCCCACTCTGCGTGGCTTTCTCCGGGTCTGTGGGAGGAGTCTCGTGTTCATTCCACAAGGAGGCAAACCTCCTCCCTTGATTGGGCAACATAGGGGAACTGAGTGAAGCAACTCTGCACAGTCTGAACAGCCCGCTCTCCTGGGCTTTTCTACAGGAGGAATCAATCTGACTGAGAGTAATTCATCCTAATGAGTCAAAGCCCTTGAAAGCTTGGTCAATATTTTGTTCATACTCCTCATTTTATTAATAGTCTCAGCAGCAGTAAATGGAGCTAACATGAAAACAGGAAATCAGACTTCCGTAAGTTATCCTACAAAATGAAGACTCCATTCAGCTAATCCCCCAGTAATCTGATGGTATTCCGTCAGAGTGTAAAGGGAAGTGAATGAAGATTCTTCAACAATCATCCTTGTTTGGCCCATCCCTCAAAAAATCCCTAAAGTGTGTAGCAGCCTCCAAACCGTACTGCGACTTATCTAAAATGCAGTGGAGTACAAGTGAAGCTGTGAGTTCACCTGATTGAAACAGCAGCAGTACAAGGTAAGATTGACATAAACATCAGTCATTACAACCATAATATCCCAATATGTGCCTAAACTCTACAGAAACCCTTGACTGTTGCCAACATCGGCATTGTTTGACACTAAGCTACAATTAACCCACATGGATGTCAAGCTTATGCATTAGCCACCACTACTGAACATTCCCAGTTGACTGGGGCCTGATTTGAACTCCTGAGCTTTCCTGTGGACATCAAGCTGCATCCTGAATAAAGTCTGCATGAAGTTCACTTCTTAGCCTGTGCCATGGTCATGCAGAACTGAGCAGGTGGGGTTGCAATGGGGCCATAGACAGTTATCAATCAGATGGAAGGGACAACTTCTCATGGGGATCTTTGGGGCTTTATTGCTGTCTTGAAGGCTCTTCTCCCACCACTGCAAGGCTGTGGCCAAAGAAATGCCCTGCACTTGAAATTCCAGCCAGTAGCTACAATATAAGAAGAGGAGGAAGATGATTACCAACAAGTTATTAAATTGACAAATAACCCAGAGAGATGGGGCTAGCTCAAGAGAGAGACTTCTTGTTCTGATTTTCCTTCGCTGATTATTATTGTATAATTCATATCAGTAGGAATATTAACTTGGGGCCTGATCCTGCAATCACAACTGGGCACAGCACCTAATACTTGAGTAGTCCCATTGGAGTAGTTGAACCTTCCTGACCATAAGCACTAGCCGAGCTATAAGAATTTGCAGGATTGTAATGTATCAGCGCTGATTTGTTTCATTTTGCTCAACAGCTGCAGAAATCCACATAAATAATGAGATTCCTGCAGACAACCCACAAAGGGGCAGCAGGCTGAGGGGAGCACTGAAGAGGTGTGTAGCCAGACAATATTTGTTAGACAGAGTCACACTGAGAACTAACAACATGACCTAATACTCGAAAGATGAACAGACATTTAATCCCCTTCGGTGACATCTAGTAGGGTAAGGAAACGAAGAAAGGATCTTGCTCACCTTTTTGTAACCAGCATGTGAGACAGACATGCAGGGGCAAACACAGCTCTATGAGAAAGGGAAAGACAGAGAAGTGACACAACATACCCTCTGCACGTCCTAGTGAAAACATCCTTTGTATATTTATATAGGACTTTAAAGGGACCAGCCCACTGCCACTGACTTCTGTGAACAGGATTGTGACACCCTTGCTCACAGAGGGCCAGGTTCTCATCTAGTGTAAACTGTCAGAGCTCTGTGAAACTCAGACTACATAAGAACATAAGAATGGCCATACTGGGTCAGATCAAAAGTCCATCTAGTCCAGAATCCTGTCTTCTGACAGTGGCTAATGTCAGGTGCTTCAGAGGGAATGAACAGAATAGTAAAAGCAGCAAAGAATACTGTGGCACCTTATAGACTAACAGACGTTTTGGAGCATGAGCTTTCGTGGGTGAATACCCACTTCGTCAGATGCAAGTATTCACCCACGAAAGCTCATGCTCCAAAACGTCTGTTAGTCTATAAGGTGCACAGGATTCTTTGCTGCTTTTACAGATCCAGACTAACACGGCTACCCCTCTGATACTGAACAGAACAGGTAATCATCAAGTGCACCATCCCCTGTTGCTCATTCCAAGCTTCTGGCAAACAGGCTAGGGACACCATCCCAGCCCATCCTGGTTAATAGCCATTGACAGGGCCAGCGCTTCCATTTAGGCAACCTAGGTGGTCGCCTAGGGCACCAGGATTTGGGGGGGTGGCATTTTGCAGCTCTCGGCAGCAATTCGGCAGCAGGGGGTCCTTCTGCGCTCCATGTCTTCGGCGGCAATGCGGCAGCGGCGGGGGGGTCCTTCCGCACTCCGGGTCTTCGGTGGCAATTCTGTGGCCGGTCCTTCACTCGCTCTGGGACCCGCCGCTGAAGTGCCCCGAAGACCGGGAGTGCAGAATGACCCCCCCGCCGCCGAATTGCCGCCGACTGGGAGCGCAGAAGGACCCCCTCCTAGGGTGCCAAAAACCCTGGCGCCGCTCCTGGCCATTGATGGACCTATCCTCCATGAACTTATCTAATTCTTTTTTGAACCCTAAACTATTTGACTCCTGAACTATTTACACTAGCTGAGGATCTGCCCCTTTGAGTAGTACCTTTTTAGGTCTTGTCTACACAGTGGGGCAATGTGCTCCAGGGGTGTGTGATTTCTAAAGCACATTAACATGTTGGGCATGAATTGGTCCATATAGACCCTGCTGGATGGGTCTATAGATCAATTAATGGGCAACACATCAGTGCACTTTAGAAATCACACCCCCATATAATACATTACCCCATCTTGTAGACAAGCCTTATCTCAAGTAGTCAAGTGGTTGTCAGGTACTATCCAGTTGTATCACAATCACACAAAAGCCCAGATTTTTAGAAAAACACATAAAATAAGATTTCAATGGAATGCTAATAGTTGATGCCCAGATTAGCTCATCTAACAAGTGCTACATTTCTGCAGGCTCAGTAATTAGCAGGAGTGTATTAGATGGTGAGCATATGTAACCTCATTTCATTTTATAAGACCAAATTCTGTCTTCAGTTGACCCCCTATGATGGTTAACCTTTGGTATTTTATTCAACACAAAGTAGTGTAATACTGATGGGACATCACACAATGAGTTCCTAAATTCTCGCCCAAGGTTTTGTAGGTAGTTCCATTGATTTTCTGTTAGGAACTGACTTCCAGGATGGATATTTTCTAATTTCAGCTGTTCCTCATCAAACAGCCACTGAACCACAAAAACTGGAGCTGCAAAAGAAAGAAGGGCACCCTAGAAAGTTGTAGATTAAGTCAGTATTTGACATTAGCATACGGGGCCAGATCCTGCAGCTCCAAAAAACTACCAGTAGCTAGAGGCTAATGCTGATTACGCAAGTGCCCATGAGCCCCCTCATAGACCAGAATCTCGTTGTTCTAGGCACTGCACAAACCCAGAACAAAAATATGGTCCCAGCCCCAAAGAGCTTAAGGAATGCTCCACTCCCACTATGCACCATGGGAGCTGCTGAATGCTGAGCACCGCTGAAAGTCCAGCCCCAATTAATGTCAGTGCAGAATCAGAGCCAAACTCTGAGAGAAGATGAACTTACATTTCAAGGATGAATACTATCTATACCCAAGGAGGCACTGCCACTCGTTAACTCTCTTGAACTTCTGTTTACATTCTTCTGGAAGGATTCCATTCCACATCCTAAAATGCCATGGCCAGAAAACATTAGTGTGAAAGAGAGAGGTGGTGTTAGCTTTAATATGTTAAAAAAAAAAAGATAAAATAAAAGCTACATGTCTTGTCCCAAATAAAACCAGTTGTTTGAGAAGAACACAATACATCCAGCATAAGGAATACACGGCATATTGTTCAGCCCAAGGAAAGCTCTCTTCTTTTGAACATAGCAATCCCTAACATTTTCTTCTTTTGAACATTTTCTTCCTAAAGGTGTTGTGATGGCCAGTAAAGCTAGGTAACTTTCAGTCCATGATAATGATCTAGACTATAAGACCTTCACAGAGAGGTACATTTGCAGCAGGTTATTTTCTGTTTTGGGGTTGCAAGATGCAGCTGCAAGATTTACATGCACAGTTTAATTCCAGATGCCAGTCCAAGTGCTTCTGCCTCTCGCTCCCTGACCGAAGGTGCAGATCGGGTAACCAGAGGTGCAAGAACTCATAGTTGAATCATTTTACGGACACAAATTTTGAAGGCATAGCAAAAAACACCCCAAGGTTACAACCCACCTCCTGCTGACCGTTCCCACCAGAGATGTAGTGGGAACAAAGGGCTTTCGGACAGAAATATTTGAAGTTAACTGGAAAGCTAAGGGAGGTGCAGGTATTGCCTCCTTTCTTTCCTCTGCTTTTATTTAGTTATTTTTGCTAAAACTGTATAGCGCTCAATAGACAGCCCTGGACATCAACGCCCTTTGCTTCTCTGCAGAACTGATGCTGCCTAGGTAGCAGTGGCTTTAGCTTCCCCACACTGCCTAATCAAAGTGCTACAGACTTGGGCAAAAAGGACTATCTAAGGCTTCATGCCCATTCACTCCATGACCTCTCTGCAGAGACTAAGAGCAGTCAGTGCCCACTGTGATGGGGTTCTAATGGCTTGAATGTGGCCTGACTCCCACTGATTTCAACAATCAGGCCCCCGGTCCAGTTTCAAGTGCCACAGTTTTTCAGTCTTTCCATCGACTTCAGTGGACTTTGGAGCAGGCTCCAAGAGCACTAACTCCTTTCAATGGGGCCACTCAACATCCCTTACACAGAAAACACTGCAGTATGGAGCCGGTGCAGTACTGCAGAACCCAACTGCTGTTGTAAGCTGTAATGGTTTGGAGCATTACTGTGTAATCTGTTGTCATTTTCATATGAGAAATAAGTAAAAGAAACCTTCCTTGATAGATTCAGCTGAGGCCTTGCTAGCCCAAGATTTAGTACAGGACATGTTTGCAATGGTAGCGTGCTCAGAAAGATAGTTTTGTCCAATGGGCAGGGCACTGGTCCATGACTCTGGAGACTACGTTCTATTCCCACCTCTACTACTGATCTGCTGTGTGACCTCAGGCAAGTCACTTCAACTCTTTGTATCTCTTTTTCCTGTCTGTCTGGTCTATTTAGATTGTAAGTTCTTGTCTCTTACCATGTGTTTGTTCAGTCCTAGCACAAAGGGGCCCTGATCTCAGTTAGGGTCTCTGGGTACCACTGAAGCACAAGCAGTTAATGACACCACTTAGAAGGGCTTTGAGAACTTCTCACTTTGGCACTCTCAGAGCTCTAGGCCCATCCTTACCTTTCCCCAGCAAGCAGGACCACTTTAGCTTGCTTAATTCCCTTAGGAACCAGGTCTTTAATCTCCTCCTGGATAATTAGCGATCCCATGAAGGCATAGTCTGCTAGAAGAAAAAGTCAGAGTTAACACTGACTGAGTCAAAGGATCTGCTAGAAGCGGGGAGTGTCATAAAGATGGCTGCCTACCTTGCTGTGACTTGGGCAAAGTTCCACTCCAGATATCACTTGAGCAGTAAGGCACAAACCTAGACAGAAGTAGCAAAGGAAAGGCACATAGTTATGGTCATCAAAAAGTCTCTGAATAGACCGGAAAAACTCCTATTCCTTTCCCACCACATCACCTCCTCAGCATTGGGATTATCTTGGACAGAGGTTCCCAGCATGCAGTTGCAAACAAGTGTGAGGGAGTCACTACCACCTTTCCTTTCCCATGCTGCTAAATGAGAGGAGGGTCTTAGCTAGATCCTAGCTAGATGGCAGGAAGGTCCCTGTATGGAAAAGGCTGAGAACAACTGATCCATGGCTTTGCCCCATGAGTGATGTGAGATTAGGTTACATGAAAGTGAGTCACTACATATCCCCACCCTCCAGCTGTGGCAGCTGAGTTCCAACCCTCTTTACTTTAGCACCTCACAGTCCTTTCATGGCGAGCCACATGGTTACCCGTAGAGCACAGGAGGTGTCACTCGGTGTCATTTGTAATTAACAGTCAGAGCAGTAACTGGCCAGAAGCTGCTGTGAAATGTAAGTGGTAGTACAGCACCTGGGAAGGTCCTTACACTGCATTGGCATTCCACCAGTGAGGGCTCTCTTCCATCTGGGCAGACAAAATGCCTGTCCCTAGAGTCACAGACACACAACACAAAAGAGCCATGTTGTACTGGACACAGTCTCAGAAAACCAGACCAAGACCAGCAGCTTTTCCAGATTCGAGAAGCAGGCATAATCCCTGTGAGGATCTCACAGCTTCCCCTCCTGTCTCACCTTCTTCCCAGGCTGTTACCCACCCATGTCACCCTCTCCCTCTAGAATCACAGAAGCGTAGGGCTGGAAGGGACCTCAACAGGCCATCTAGTCATCCCCGTGTGCTGAGGCAGGACCAAGTATTCCTAGGCCATCCCTCTCATTCCACATTAAGTTCAGGTTCCATCACTCTTCTCAAAACTTCTGCCTACTCCTTATGCTTCTCTCCAGCATTTCTCCTATCTGCTCCCTTTGGCTGCGCACTGACCCGAGCCAGGAAAACACGTAAGCATGCGTGTAATACCATCTTACTGTACCTCAACAGATCCACTCACAAGCCTAAAGTGAAGCCCGTGTTGAAGTGTTTTGCCATAGTGTTCAGCAGCTGGCAGGATCAAATCCTTTGTCTCTTTCTTCCACGCAGTTTTCGGCCTTCTTTTATGCCTCCCTCCTTGTGCTTGGGACATGCCCATGCCTGACCTGCTGAAAACACACTCCCTCTCCTCCTTAAAATCTTGCCTAAAAGCTAACTTCTCTCATGCAGGCTTCTTCAGAGGCCTTCCCACAAGGAGGATTCTTTACCTCCTTCCAATCGAAATCTAGTCCTGATGTATCACAATTATAGGAGTTATATTCTGAAATCACGGCCAAGAACATAAAGCCTGATTTTCCTCTCTGCTCAGAATCAGCATAAACTCAGAGTAACTCCACTCACTTAGATTCATAGACTTTAGGGTCAGAAGGGACCAATATGATCATCTAGTCTGACCTCCTGCACAAAGCTTCACTCACTTCAACAGAGTCATTCCAGACTTGCACCTGTTTAGCTGAGAGCAGAATCCATCCCCTTGTCTTTTCACAGAGCCATATGAAAGAAAGGAATAATACAACAATTGCGGCAAGTATCTTTCTTTGTTTGAGGCCACCCAGGTCAGCTCATTAAGCGACGGATATTTTTATATCTGGTATCACATGTTTCTTTATTATAACAGCACCAGCCACCTGAATGGGAGCAAGAAGATTGTCTTAAAACCTTCATATCACATCTGATTGAATTAAAATGTATTTTTAACTGTACCATTCAGTCAATGTCATCTTTGATTCTTGACACTCTTTATTCTCATCTCACACTAGCGCAAATCAGAAGTAACTGCACTGAAATCACTGTACACTGATCGATGAACGTGCGTGCAGAATCAAGCCCAGCTTGTCTTCACAATACCTTGCTTCATTACTGCATTGTCATTTCTTACTGTACCTTCTAAGAATATGATCCACCTCTTGCTCCCTTTGTGCTCCCTTAAATAATACCTGCAAATGGTGGAGAAGGAGAGTAAACACAAATCAGACTATTTTTTCCCATTACACTGCTTGTGAAAAGCAGGCAAGTTCTGGTGTGATCATTACCCAGCTGTTGTCCCATCATTGCAGGTGATCAGGGGGTTCTTCAGAAAGAAAAGTTTCATGTCCTCAGGTGCCTTCTGAGCATGCCAAGGAGTGAGTGAGGCACTTCTGAGCTGTGATGCAAAGGCATCTTCCATAGGAGGAAGAACTCTGTAGCGAGGCGGTGTGGCTCCCCTCCTCCCCAGGGAGGGTTTGGCCCTGTCAATCACCCCCCAGGGCGGAACCACTGGGAGGAAGTCCCGCCCCTCAAAGGGTCAGGCGGCAACCCGGAAGGATAAAAGCCAGGCCCCAGCCCTCAGTCAGGGCCCAGCCGCCGGCAGGAGCAGATGTGCCCGCTGACCCTCTGCACCGGGAAGCCACTGAGGCCCGAGGCCGCTGCGACGAGGAGCTGCCGGAGCTGCCCCGCAGCCGCTGCGACGAGGAGCTGCCGGAGCTGCCCCGCAGCCGCTGCGACGAGGAGCTGCCGGAGCTGCCCCGCAGCCGCTGCGACGAGGAGCTGCCGGAGCTGCCCCGCAGCCGCTGCGACGAGGAGCTGCCGGAGCTGCCCCGCAGCCGCTGCGACGAGGAGCTGACGGAACTGCCAGAGCCGGCCAGCAGTCGCTACGACGAGGAGCTGCCAGAGCCGGCCAGCAGTCGCTACGACGAGGAGCTGCCGGAGCCGGCCAGCAGTCGCAACAACAAGGAGCGGTCCGAACTACCCTGTCCCTACTACGGCCCCGAGGAGCCGCCAGACCAGACCTGGCCCGCCGTCCTGGAGGTATTCCCGGACCTACCGCCCTGCCCTGACTGGGAGGAACCCATGGTGCTGGACGCTCCAGCGGACCAGGTAGGAACCAGGGGGGAGGCTGGAAGTAGCCCGGGGGCAGCTGACTACAGTCAGGCTGCAGAAGGCCCTGCGCCTATGTCAGTGTGTTTCGGTCAGGATCCCCACTGACCACCGGTAGTGGTGATGGCCGCTACCAAGACCCCGGGCTGGAACGCAGAGGAGTGGGTGGGCCTGCGTTCCCCCTGCCACCCATAACTGGGTGGCAGACTCCCCCTCTTCCCGCCTACTTTCAAGAGCTCTGCCCTGCTCCAAAGGGCCAGGGCTAAGTGTACTGTGTTTGGTGCCCCGCCCGAACCAAGGGCCGGGCCCCCTTTGACTTTGCCACTGCTCTGCCCTGCTCCAAAGGCCAGAACTAACTGAACTGTTTGGTGCCCTGCCCGAACCAAGGGCTGGGCCCCTTTGACTTTGCCACTGCTCTGCCCTGCTCCAAAGGGCCAGAGCAGATTGTACTGTGTTTGGTGCCCCGCCCAAACCAAGGGCTGGGCCCCCTTGACCTTGCCACTGCTCTGCCCTGCTCCAAAGGCCAGAGCTAACGGAACTGTGTTTGGTGCCCCGCCCGAACCAAGGGCTGGGCCCCCTTTGACTTTGCCACTGCTCTGCCCTGCCTCAAAGGACCAGAGCCAAGAAGCTACAGCTGTGTTTATTGGTGCCCCGCCCGACTCGAGGCCGGCCCCCCTATTATTTAACTGTGTAGCTGTTTGGTCCCACACACAGGGCCCGAACCGCCGGAGCGGACTGCGATCCTGAGGGCAGAAGCCCTCGGACGATGAGACGAGTCTGGTGTGGCTCCCCTCTTCCCCAGGGAGGGTTGAGCCCCGGCACCCCCTCGTCCACAAACTCCCACAAAGACATCTTCCTCAGCAGCAGTGTGCTCCAGTTAGGGTTAGGGCCCTTTCAATTCTGGGCAGGAGTCTTCACATGAGCTTTGGAATTACATTTGCTTTGAGACACCACTTCCTCCAGAAGCAACAAAGCCACCAACGCCCCTGGGATCTTCATAGTGACTGCCTCCTCCTGACTGAACAGACAAAGAATAAATCCATGGTATAATAAAAGGGCAACATGAAAATCTGAAGAAAGCGAGGTTTAAGAAAGACAGTGTTGAGAAGAATTAAACCAGCAAGGAATGGACCTAGCCATGTTCACAGGCATAGACACAGGCATGTTACTACACTACAGAGATGACACCACAAAGCTGAAATAGCATCACATACCTTAAAGAATGCTGGTCAATTGCTGATCTTCAACTGAAGCATTATAACAAGTGCAATATCATAGGGAAGGTAAGTCTCTGATGGCCAAAGAATGAAGAGCGTAGGTTGGAAGCCCAAGAGGAGTTGTTACCCAGCCAGAAATTATACTTGTGCTCAGATCACAGCTCCCCAGTGAACTTTATATTGTCCTCATATGGAACATATTTCTAACGCCAAGGTTGGGCAGATGACAGGGGCTGAAGAAACAAATCACACCCCATGCTGAATAAGTTTCAAGATTTCCTTGCAAGCACTTTGATCTTGAAAGTTACATACTTAAAATTTCTATAATTGTATCCCCATTTTGCTTGCTGCTTTTCGGAGGGTGGAGGAGGGTATGATCTGATTATGTAAGCTTTGGCAATTCTCCTCTGTGGGATGATTTTTAGTTGTTTCATGAATAAGAAATGCTAGGGGCTACATTTGAACTTAGTAAAAGCTTTCAACTCGCTGTCTCATCAAACAACCTCAGCATCAGCCTTTCAACTTTTTCAGTAAATACTGTATCGTTCCCCTTGTTCATGTTTTTGTCAGATTTATAGAGTATTGGTGTGGAAATCATAAAATATTGTTCTTAAATATATTAGAGCTAGATGAATTATTCATTATGAATAAATGATCTGATGAAGTTATTCCCCTTTTTTTATATGAATCAATTCAGATTTCTGCAAATGTATTTGTTATTTGTAACTATTCATCAAATACTTTGGATTAACAACTTTGAACCAATGGGTTACTTGAGTACTGATCACCTTCAATATTTGCTAGTCATTTGTTAATTGGGCTGTGTGATTGGTCACCTCTGTGACATGGTATTGCTTCAGCTCCCTGATTGGATGACTGAAAGTTTTAAAACAGAACAATGAATTATAAATAACAAAAAATGATGGATTATTTTGTATGCATGTAAATACAGATGTTTGTATGAGGAACAGCCAACTCCCAAAAAATTGTATGAAAAAACCTATTAACAAATAATTCATAATAAAGGACAGGAACACGGTCGAACAATAATTTGAATGAAGGTTTGCTAACACAGGTCCTGTTGAATTCAGAAGAGATACACCAGTGTAAAATTGGAGTGAGATCAGAATCAAGCCATTTGGTTACAGAACTAAGAGAAAAAAAGAACGTCAGAACATACCCTAACCTCTGTTTTATTTCATTTTGTAAAATACAGTCTGTGTTCTTTGATCAGGTGGAAGGTCATCAAGACAGAAAAGAGCGTTCAGTGTCACAGACCCAGCTGGTTATAAAACTCTACATCATAAGCTAAACTTCTAGTCCAGTATAAATATTTCTTCCTCCTTTTCATTTAGTGAATTAGAAAAAGAAAGGAAAACTCTGTGCTCTTACCCTTAGCTGAGATGGAAAAACTTATCCTCCATGGAGCACGCAGGAAATAACCATCACTGACTGGAGAGGGGATGAACATTGTGAAAGAAAACACAGTCTATTTGAAACTAGCAGACATATATTTTGGATAGTTACAGAGTGACTCATTGGTCCCTAAAGGGAATTATGAGTGCAGCTTGCTCCCCTCACGCATCCATGAAATTCAATGCAGGCCATCCACATCCATCAAAGGGACTTCCTGGTCCAGTGCTGAGATGCTTAGATGGAGTGATCACATCATTTATTTCTCTAGGTTGATTTTTCCTGAGGATCCTCTCTCAGTGGGTGATGTGTCAGATGCCATTTGGAGATAGATGAGGTGAAATAGTTCATGAAATTTGACTGTCTCCAGAGATGAAGGTTTTCATCTGCCTGCTCTGCAGTTCGAGTGAGCGTCCAGCCAGTCAATAGACAGAATCATGGGGAGCTTCAACTGCATTTTTAACAGCTCTTTTGGCTTCAGTGAAGCTACCCTCTTGCTTAAGTGATGTGACCTGGCAATTGGTCACCAAAAAAGCTAATGAGCCAAGAAGAGACAAAAAGGCTTCAGTGTCTGGAAAGGGGCAAATGTGCCTATTTCATCTATATCTCACCACTAAAGTTCAGCCCAGGTTTGTACCAACTGGAGGGACATTTCTACCTGATGGTTGTTTTGTGGCCTCAGAGAAATGAGTTGTGCTGGGGACGGTCAGTGCAGATCTTGTGAACATTACAAAATCCTCCACACAGTTGGCTGCCTTACTGACATCCTCAGCAGAGAAGCTAAGGTAATAGGTGTGATTACTTCACTACTCACAGAAGTGGTCCCCACAAGGGAAGTCTGAACACAAGGCCCCCAAAATCCCCTTCATGTAGCATCACTGACGAGCCGAAGCAATCTCCCCACTCACCTTGTTCCGTAAACTTTATCCCTTTACCTTCAAGCATATCTATAGCCCCTCCTCTCCAAGGAGAGGTGTCTGTCTCATAGACAACTTCTGTTGAGTTCTGATGATCAGATTGATGCCTGGACAGAATATCTTACTTGGCTTCATGCCTGGACATCTCAAAATATGGCCCTTCATTCTCCCAATATGCTAATAAGTCAATGGAACAAGCACTCCATCCATGGGTGCAGGTTTCTCTCCTGGCACAGCAGCCACTTTCCTGAGACTCACTGAGGTTCATACGTGGAAGTAGTATGTTAAGGGCTGAACTCAACAGCAACAGGATGTGACCTGGGCTGCCCTGTAGATTTGCAGCAAGGCTGGTTCTCAGAAATGAAAGGGTGCAGGAGATCCACCAACCCAAACCTGCCCAGCTGTATTTGCATTCTATGTACTTATGAAATGTCCTCCACCTACTGCTCCATTGTCCTTGATTTTGCTGGTTTTATAGTTTCTCATACACAGTATTTCCTTCCTGTTCATAACACAAGCAGCAGCACTGCATTCCACATACTAAAACTCAGGGCTTTATAGACTGCAGCTGCATTTCATTAACATTAAGGAACAAGGGACAAAGGGAGTTGAGAATCCACCCTAGATCTTCTGATTTGGTTTGATGGCTGCCACCAAGACATTTTTACAACTTTGGTGGCAGAATGCGAACCTAGGCCTTCTAACCAATCACCTCAGCCAAAGGCAGATGTCGTTTCTCTTTTGTAGAAGAAGTCACCAGGGTTCATTTTCTTTGCATCAGCTTAAGTGTCATTTTAAAAACAAAGTAAAACAATCTCAACAGAAAAGCTCAGTAGGATGAAAAAGGAAGCTATGGAACATATGCAAGAGGTTAGGCACGATGTCGCACACAGAAAATGAGGGAGAAAAAGATCGATCCTTAATGCTAGTCATGAGTTTTCACGCCTGTTTCACGTGTCTTTTTGTGCCCATGCCCTGATACCTGCTAAATGTATTGTTGATGAGATGGGCACTCTCAGCATGTGCTGTGTTTTTCACTTGTTTACACAATGGGACCCTGATGCTGATTGGGGCATCTAGACAGATGATAATAATAAAGAATTAAAACATTTGTCAAGTGCACTCGTAATTCAGTATCCCTGGAGCCTGTGCATCCCAGGATCCCCTGGCTGCAGAACTCACCTCCCAGCCGGCTGCAGAATTGCTTGCCGAGTTTGTACCCTAACATGCATTTGGCTCACTAACTTTGGGGTGAAAGGCAAGTCTAAACGCTGCCACTCCAGATAACCAAGATAACCAAGCAAAGGCCCTCTCCCCGGGGCACCATGGCAGCTGGCCTATGAAGACTCCATGAGCTTCCCAGGCTCTGCAGCTGTGGTGGAGACGTCCTGCTCTGTCCCAGCAGTGCCGGGGATTATATGCCTGCCTATGTTTTCTGCTTTTGTGGCATAGTCACAGACTCCACCGGACACAGGGATTTTGTGAGGAGCCTGATGTCTGTGGGGGTATGACATTCAGTCGGCTGGGGGAGGCTTTTAAAAAGAGGCGTGGCCTGACTTAGTTGCTTTCATCCTGGGAAAAGCTTTGTCCTTGTCAGCCAAGGAGAAGCAGAAAGCAGCAAGTGGCCCCCTGAGGCTAAAGATTTACCTGCTCCCAAACCCAGCAGTAAAAAGAGAAGGAGAGAGGCCCTGCCTAGGTCCACTGACAAAGCGGTCCCCTGTCAACAACAGCCCCCTTGGAACCAGGCGTTGAGGAAGGGGAAAGGTGCACATTCAAATTTGACCAAACCAGCCCAGTTCCATGCGTATTGGAGCTAACTGCAGTCAGCGGCGGCTCCAGGCACCAGCGCAGCAAGCGCATGCCTGGGGCAGTAAGCTGCAGGGGGCACCCCGCTGGTCCCTGCGAGGGCAGCAGTCAGGGAGCCTTCGGCGGCTTGCCTGCAGAAGGTCTGCCAGTCCTGAGGAATTCAGCAGCAATTCGGCGGTGGATATACCGAATCCGCGAGACCGGGGGACCTCCCGCAGTCTCGCCACCGAAGGCTGCCTGACTGCTGTGCTTGGGGCGGCAAAAAAGCTAGAGCCACCCCTGACGGCAATAGCTCCTGTGAGCTTGCTGCAGGCACTCACCTGCACAGCAAGGGATACCACTGAGCCCTTTTGCTGGGTATGGCTCCAAGTGCTGCTGATGTCCTTGGAGATCACTGCCTTGAATCTTATTAAGCTCTTCACCCTAGGCAAGACTGTTTGGAGAGGAGGTTTTTCAACAGCCACAATGCATTATTGCAGGTACTCTCTGCTCTAATGTGCTGTCAGATATTAACATCTATAACGTCCCAAATACAAATGGATTTCAAAATATCGAAGTGTTTCAAAGATTGTCTCCCTAAATAGAGAACTCACACTAAAATCACAGCATTAGACAAAGGGAGAGACATGGTCACAAAAGGAGCCGAATAAAGGCTGACCAATAAAAAGGTCTCCTCACAATAAGGATGGTTAGTCTAATTCACTATTTTCCCATGAGACAACAAATGAAAGGTTATACACGGTAGTTCTTACATAGTCCTTATTCAGACAATCATCAATGGAAATAATAAAATAATCAAAATAGCTAGCTCTTCTATAGAGCTTTCAACCCCTAGATCACAAAGGAGTTCAGTATCATTAGCTCCATTTTACAGATGGGAAAACTGAGGTACAGGGAGAAATGACTTGCCCAAGGTCACCTAGCAATCTGGGGCAGAGCTAGGAATAGATTCCCTGTCTCCCGAATCCCCAGTCTAGTGCTCTCTCTCACTCTCTCTCTTCTCCCTCCCTCCCCCTCTCCTCCCACTAAGCCTGGAGAAAAAACTCACCGTGAAATCCACTCCTGCACAGAGTGCCTGCATCGGTCCTATGAACCACATAAGCCCTTCAAATGTAAATCAATGTCATGTCATATCCATCAGTATAATATTTGAACAGGTTCTGGGGAGTTTTCCATTAGAGGGGACCGTGTTTGTCTTCCATGCAGACTCTCCTCTATAGATGGTTGTATCCTGACAATGGTGCACTCTGATCCATAGCTCCTCATCCTTTAGCAGGGGCTCAGGGCCACACTGGAGATGATCACATTTGAACAAATCATTTCTTGAAGCACACTCACCCAAACCCTTTTTCACACTCTGTCATTCCTTTTGTGGGTGGCTTCTCTGCACTTGTCTTTATCTGTGATCTGTTTATTCGGGTCGGTTATCTATGACCTGTCAGCGAGGCATACTTTTTGAGTTAGGAGCTGGCTGTGCATTTGTTAATGCCTGCCATGCATCAGTTTCCTCTTACACGCAGTTCTTTATTGGCACACTGTCACATTCAGCATAATGAGTGACTGATGCTTTGTGGAGCTGACTGGATCTTAATCCTCTTTCTGTTAAAGCATTTCATACTACTTTCACCTAGTCCCTGCCTGGTTTTGCTACTACATAACACAGTAGGTAGGATGACCTTTGGTGTAGTGGTCTTTATGTATTTGTTAGGTTCCTGGCGGCATAAAATCTGGCCCCATTCACTTCTAAATAGGTCTGATGAGGTTGAAATATACAA
This sequence comes from Gopherus flavomarginatus, assembly GCF_025201925.1. NCBI lineage: Eukaryota > Metazoa > Chordata > Testudines > Testudinidae > Gopherus > Gopherus flavomarginatus. Next base: position 17,879,160 of record NC_066625.1, on the reverse strand, counting down.
TAACATGTCATGCTCATAACAGACTGTTTACTTGTTATGTTCACTTGCTCCTATAGCACAAGGAGGCAACCGGCTGGTTTAATTTAACAACAAAAACATCTGGCTAAAACATCTGTGTGCACCTGTTTCCTTGCTGATGGTAGCAGTACAGTTTTGAGCATAGGTTCAGGAGTTAAGTGATGGTGCTAAACCAGCAGGGGATCCAAACTTTGGGCTCAGTTTACCCCTTGATGTGCACAGCCCACTCTAATTGACTGTGCTGACTTAACCCACCACTTTAGCAATGTTTTAGGACCTTATTCAGCCAGACTGACCACTGGCAGCTTCTTCAGGAGTGTTGCCTGTAGTGGAAATTTTGCCTGAGTACAGACCGGAGGATTGGGCCTTTAGTTTGTATTGCAGATTTTGTAAACAGACTGTCACAAATTAAAGTAAAAATTTCTTCATGTGATAGAGAGAGAAATGAAGCCCTTAATGCTTAGTCATATCGATGGAATACTTAATACTATCACTTAATAGCTAATCAAGTCAGCCAACCCCTCTACATTCAGCCTGGGATTTTCAAAATAGCCTAAGGTCCAGATTGTGACCCAGCTAGCGTGATGCAAGAGAAGTGTAGAGGAACGCTTTCCCGGCATCACGGGTAGCTCGTAGGAGGGGAAGCAGACCCCACAAAGTTGCTATATCTCCCCTTGCGCAGGTGAGTGAGAGGGGCTAGAACTTAGAGAGGAAAGGCCAGAGCATAGGCTGCGTCCCACTACTGCACCAGCCAGGCCAGCATCCTGGTGCCAGTGTGCACCAAGGAACATATGCTGCACACAGCTCAGTTTACTCCCTCCATGGGCAGCGCAACAACATGCTCCCCTTGTTCAGGGCTTGTGCCAGAGCTAAGGTTCAGCCCTAAGGGAATGAGGTTCCCACCTGCACTGAATTTCCATTGGAGTTAGGTGCTTAATTCCCTTAAGCTCCTTTTGGAAATCCCACCTGAAATCATCATTAAATACGATTATGACATGTATTTATTTACTGGTATTGCAGTAGTGTGCAAAGACCCCAAGACAATTTGGGCCCCTGTTGTACTAGGCTCTGTACACCATAGCAAGAGAAAAACATTGCCTAAAGCATAAATTGTATGAGACGCTTCTGTAGGTTTTATAGATCAATCCACTCTTGTGCTGCTACTTAGGCCAGTGATTGGATAGAAAAATAAAATGTTTAATTCCGCTCCGATGCTATGTTTGAAGTGCTGCCAACTACAAACTTCACACGAGAAACTGCTCTTGGGTGCTGTATATTGTGTTCTGTTTAGGCCCTAAAAATCAACCCATTCACCTCATTTCTAGGTTTGAGCTCCTAAAACCTGAAGATCGTAATAGGCTAATCAATCAGTTTTCTTCTGTCTTTGTATTGTCTGCATGCAAAATTCCCATTTGTCTTCCTAAAACTACTGATCTGTTCTTCAGCAGATACTTAACATATCTAAGAAATGAACAAATGGCTGTAAATCCATCATTCCATTTCACAAATGCAGCCAGAACCCCTTGTTCACAAATGTTCATACAATACCTGAAATAAAGTCACATCATTGTTTCAGTGTTTAGCATAACTGAGTGGTTTATCTTTGAACTGTGCAAATTTGGAGCATAAAACAACGACCACACTCACTACCAAGTGCATAAAACATTAAAGAAAATGGTTCTATGTTCACTAAAATGAAGACAGGACTAAAAGACGGTTACTCACCTTTGTAACTGTTGTTCTTCGAGATGTGTTGCTCACATCCATTCCAGTTAGGTGTGCGCGCCGCGCGTGCACGTTCGTCGGAAACTTTTTACCCTAGCAACTCCAGTGGGCCGGCAGGTCGCCCCCTGGAGTGGCGCCGCCATGGCGCCCAATATATATCCCTGCCGGCCCACCCGCTCCTCAGTTCCTTCTTGCCGGCGACTCCGACAGTGGGGAAGGAGGGCGGGTGTGGAATGGATGTGAGCAACACATCTCGAAGAACAACAGTTACAAAGGTGAGTAACCGTCTTTTCTTCTTCGAGTGATTGCTCACATCCATTCCAGTTAGGTGAATCCCAAGCCATACCTAGGCGGTGGGGTCGGAGCGAGAAGTCGCGGCATGGAGCACTGCAGATCCGAAGGCCGCATCCTCTCTAGACTGCTGGACCAGGGCGTAGTGGGAAGCAAAGGTGTGGACCGATGACCAGGTCGCTGCCCGACAGATTTCCTGGATGGGCACGCGGGCGAGGAAAGCCAGCGACGACGCCTGCGCCCTGGTAGAATGCGCAGTCACACGGCCCGTAGGGACGTGGGCCAAGTCATAGCAGGTCCTGATGCAGGACGTTACCCAAGAGGATAACCTCTGGGAGGAGATAGGAAGCCCTTTCATGCGGTCCGCTACTGCCACGAAAAGCTGGGGGGATTTGCGGAAGGGCTTGGTCCTCTCCACGTAGAACGCGAGAGCCCTACGGACATCAAGCGAGTGGAGCTGCTGCTCCCTGCCTGAGGAGTGAGGTTTCGGGAAAAAAACCGGGAGGAATATCTCTTGGTTGACGTGGAAGGCTGAGACCACCTTGGGGAGAAAAGCAGGGTGTGGTCTCAGCTGCACCTTGTCCTTGTGGAAGACCGTGTATGGGGGGTCTACCACAAGAGCCCGGAGTTCCGACACCCGTCTAGCTGAGGTGATAGCTACTAGAAAGGCCGTCTTCCAAGAGAGGTAAAGCAGGGAGCAAGTAGCTAACGGCTCAAAGGGGGGCCCCATGAGTCGGGACAACACCAGGTTAAGATCCCAGGTTGGAGCAGGGGGACGGACGTTAGGGTATAAACGTTCCAGCCCTTTAAGGAATCTAGACACCGTCGGGTGGGAAAAAACAGAGTTACCATCCGCACCCGGGTGAAAGGTGGAGATAGCCGCTAGGTGGACTCGTAACGACGATATGGCCAGACCTTGCCCTTTGAGGGACCAAATGTAGTCTAAGATGTTGGCTACTGAAACTTCCATAGGGCGGAGATTTCTCTCCACGCACCAATAGGAGAAGCGCTTCCATTTGGCCAAATATGTCGCTCTTGTGGACGGCTTTCTGCTGCCCAAGAGCACTTCCCTCACCGGCGTGGAACAGCGCAGCTCAGAGCCAGTCAGCCACGCAGGAGCCACGCCGCTAGGTGCAGCGACTGCAGGTCCGGGTGACAGAGGGTCCCGTGCTCCTGGGTAATCAGGTCCGGATGAAGGGGCAGGGGAACTGGGTCGGCTATGGCCAGGTCCAGCAGCATGGGGTACCAGTGCTGTCTGGGCCACGCCGGGGCTACCATGATCACATGAGCCCTGTCCCTGCGCACCTTCAGAAGGACCCTGTGGACCAACGGGAATGGGGGAAATGCATAGTACAGGTGGGTCGACCACTGGATGAGGAAGGCATCCGCTATCGACCCGGGTTCCCTGCCCTGAAAGGAGCAGAACGCTTGGCACTTCCTGTTCCCCTTGGCCGCGAAGAGGTCCACCCGGGGATAACCCCACCTCCGGAAGATGGAGAGGGCGACGTCCGGGCGAAGGGACCACTCGTGTGACAGGAAGGATCTGCTCAATCGATCCGCCAGCGTGTTCCGTACTCCGGGGAGGAAGGAAGCCATGAGGTGAATGGAGTGGGCTACACAAAAATCCCAGAGTCGTATCGCCTCGTGGCACAGGGAGGAGGATCTGGTGCCGCCCTGCTTGTTGATATAATACATGGTCGTCGTGTTGTCGGTGAACACCGCGACACAACGACCCTGGAGCTGATGACAGAACGTTTGACAAGCAAGACGGACCGCTCTCAACTCCCGCATGTTGATGTGTAGCCGCACCTCCTCCTGGGACCACAGGCCCTGCGTCCTCAGGGCCCCTGCGTGGGCCCCCCAGCCGAGATCTGAGGCATCTGTTGTTAGGGACACCGAGGGCTGAGATGGGTGGAAGGGGAGACCCGCACACAACACTGACTGGTCCAGCCACCAGCCGAGAGAATCTAAGACCCTCTGGGGGATCGTGATTAACATATCTAGTGGCTGTCTTGTCGGCCTGTAATGACTGATGAGCCACAGCTGGAGTGGCCTCATGCGGAGCCGAGCGTAATTGGTCACGAAAGTACAGGCCGCCATGTGGCCTAACAGGGTTAGACACGTCCTCACTGACGTCAGGGGGGCTGTCTGTAGTCGTTGCACGATTGCCGACAAGGCCTGGAACCGCTGCAATGGCAGCAAGGCCCTGCCCACAGTGGCGTCCAGGACGGCCCCGATGAATTCCACCCTTTGTGTGGGGGCCAGGGTGGACTTGTCTGTGTTCACCAAGAGGCCCAGAGTGGCGAACATGTCGGTGATCACACGGACATGGCTGCAGACTTGTTGTTCCGACGTGCCCCGAATCAACCAATCGTCCAGATACGGGAACACGTGGATACGACTGTGCCGAAGCTGCGCCACAACAACTGCCATGCATTTCGTAAACACTCTCGGGGCCGTGGACAAGCCAAATGGGAGGACTGCAAATTGGTAATGCAGAGACCCCACAACGAAGCGAAGGAAACGTCTGTGGGGTGGCCAGATAGCAATGTGGAAATACGCGTCCTGCATGTCGAGGGCGGCGTACCAGTCTCCCGGATCCAGGGATGGGATAATGGTCCCCAAGGAAACCATGCGGAACTTCAACTTCACCAGGTACTTGTTGAGCTCTCGCAGGTCGAGGATGGGCCTGAGGCCTCCCTTGGCCTTGGGGATCAGAAAGTAGCGGGAATAAAACCCCTTGCCTTTCTCGTTCTCCGGCACCGCCTCTATAGCTCCTTTGCGGAGGAGCGTCTGCACCTCCTGCCGAAGGAATTGCTCGTGAGAGAGGTCCCTGAAGAGGGACGAGGAAGGGGGGCGGGGAGGAGGAAATGAAACAAACTGCAGGCGGTATCCCGACTGCACCGTGCGTAAGACCCAGCGGTCTGATGTTATTAGGGACCACGCCGGGAGGAAAAAAGAAAGGCGGTTGGAAAACGGGGGGAAAGGATCCAATGGGGAAACTGTTACTGCGCCCTCGGGCGCACCTTCAAAATGAAGGCTTGGGACCAGGCGGGGGCTTAGAGGAGCCTTGGGTTTGGCCCCCTTGGTTCCCCGAGTGCCTGCGCCTTCCGTTCCTGCCGCGGCGCCTGTTAAGGTCCTGCCGCTGGCGGAACTGGAGATACGGCCTGCGCTGTTGTTGCTGTTGCTGCGGCCGGAAGGGTCTGCGCTGCGTCACTGGAGTGTGCATCCCCAGTGACCTCATGATGACGCGGTTGTCTTTTAGATTCTTTAGTCTAGGGTCTGTCTTATCCGAAAACAGCCCTTGGCCTTCAAAAGGAAGGTCCTGTATTGTGTGCTGGAGCTCCGGCGGAAGGCCGGAAACCTGCAGCCAGGAGAGGCGACGCATTGTTACACCCGACGTGAGGGTACGGGCAGCCGAATCCGCAGCGTCCAGAGAGGCTTGCAAGGACGTGCGTGCGACCTTCTTGCCTTCCTCTAAGATGGCCGCAAACTCCTGACGAGCGTCTTGTGGCAACAGCTCCTTGAATTTGTCTGCTGCCACCCAGGAGTTAAAGGCGTATCTACTTAACAGGGCCTGTTGGTTGGAGACCCTGAGTTGCAGCGCCCCCGCCGAGTACACCTTACGGCCGAGGAGGTCCATCCGCCTAGCCTCCCTGGATTTGGGGGCTGGAGCCTCCTGACCATGACGCTCCTTATCATTGACGGATTGGACCACCAGGGAACACGGAGTCGGGTGTACGTGGAGGTACTCGTAGCCCTTAGAAGGAGCCATGTACTTCCTCTCGACGCCCTTCGCAGTGGGAGGAATGGAGGCCGGGGACTGCCAGATGGTGGTGGCGTTGGCCTGGATGGTCCGTATGAACGGCAGGGCGACCCTGGTGGGAGCGTCTGCGGAGAGGATGGTGACAATAGGGTCCTCTACCTCCGAGACCTCCTCGGCTTGTAGACTCAGGTTTTGGGCTACTCGCCGGAGGAGGTCCTGGTGCGCCCTGAGGTCCAGCGGGGGGGGGCTGTTGGAGGAGGTCCCAGCCACCGCTTCATCAGGGGAAGAAGATGAGGAGACCCCCGGCAAGAAGGTGTCTAAAGGGGGGTCTCCCTCGGCCCTCGCCTCTGCCTCAGGAGCCAAAGTGGAGTCCTGTTGCTTGGATCCTTCCTCCCCATCCGGGGAGGGAGGGGGGCGAGACAACGAGGCCTCAGGTGCCCTGCGCTCTGCAGTCGCCGGCCTAGCAGGGAGCTGTTGGGGGCCCTGGGCCTGATGATACGCCCAGGGTGTCCAGAAACCCCATTGCTGTGGGGCTGCGTCCTGCTGTGGAGGCTCGCTGAACAGCGCCGCCTGCCGGTCGGTGCCGAGCGCGTACCCACTGTCCGCCAGCGAAGACACGGACGGCTGCCTCGAGGGCCATGGCGGGGCGGACCCTGGATGGTAAGGGTCCGCGCGGGCCGGCACGGGCGATCGTCTCGGTGCCGGGGACCGGTGCCGGGAGTCGTAACGGTGCCGGGAGCGGGACCGAGTTCTGCCACGTTGCCGGGATCTGGATCGGTACCGGGCGCCGCTTCGGTGCCGGGATCGGGACCTGCCACCGGTTCGGTACCGGGAGGTCGACCGGGACCGGGACCTGCCACCAGCTCGGCGCCGGGAGGTCGACCGGTGCGGCGAACGTCTGGATCGGCTCCTGGACTCGCGGTGCCGGTAACGACGGCTGGAGTCTGACCGCGATCGTCTCGGTGTCGACCGGTGCCGCGAGTGCGACCGGTACCGCTGAGGGGAGCGGTGCCGGGACTGCGAGCGGCGGCGGGATCTGGAGCGACCCTGACGTCGGGACCTGGAGCGAGAGCGAGAGTCCCGGGACGGTGCCGACATCATAGGCTTGCCTCTGGACACAACCCGCACCGGAGGTACCGGGGGTGGTAGCTGAGTGGGCTCGGTCATGGCTATGAGGTCCCGTGCCGAGGCGAAGGTCTCTGGTGTAGATGGCACCACTATCTCGACCCCAGATGTCATGGGGGAGCTTGGCGGCACCGGACTCGACGGACCCGCCGGGCCCGGAGTCGACGGTGCCGGCGGCGCCGCGGCCGATGCTGAGGCCGGGCGCTCCACTCGGGTGTGCCTGGCCGGAGTAGTGGACTTCGACGGCCTAGGCTCTGTCCCCGGTGCCGGAGAAGGTCGGTGCCGGGGAGTCTTCTCGGTGCCGGTGCGATCCGGTGCCGGCGCCGACATCACGGCCTGCGAAGCCGCCGGGTCAAGTGCCGCCTCCAGGAGGAGAGTCCGGAGCCTTTGATCCCTCTCCTTCTTAGTCCTTGGCTTAAAAGCCTTGCAGATGCGGCACTTGTCGGATCTATGCGATTCCCCCAGGCACTTCAGGCACGCGTCGTGGGGGTCGCTCGTGGGCATAGGCTTCTTGCAGGCCGCACACTGCTTGAAGCCCGGCGAACCAGGCATGAGCCCGGTGCCGGGTGCCGGGAAGGGCTAAGCCCCCGGCGAAAAACTATTTACAACTACTTAACACTTAACTACTACTATCTAACTAACAGTCTAATTAACAACTACAATAGAGATAACGATAGAAAAACAAGGAGAGCTAGGGACGTGGAGGACAGCTATGCCGCGCTCCACAGTTCCAACGACCGACACGGCGGTAAGAAGGAACTGAGGAGCGGGTGGGCCGGCAGGGATATATATTGGGTGCCATGGCGGCGCCACTCCAGGGGGCGACCTGCCGGCCCACTGGAGTTGCTAGGGTAAAAAGTTTCCGACGAACGTGCACGCGCGGCGCGCACACCTAACTGGAATGGATGTGAGCAATCACTCGAAGAAGAATTATAATTACACTAACCATAGAACGGTTAAAGTCTCATACGTATATTTGGACAATTCAACAATGCAAACTCTTAGTCCCTCTTGAACTTTAGAATCTGTCTAGAACATGCAAGCAAACAACACAGCCATTGCAAGGTTTCATTAATAGTTATAGGTCTCTGGATTGTCTTTTGTCAAGTTATTTGAATGATTTGCTGGTCCCCGAGCGTAGCTGGATGAGCCTTTTGTTCTGTTCCATCTAGTCTGTTAAAAATGCCATGCATTTGGACAAGGTCATTCAGTGCTCAGTCCTTTGTTCATGAGGGAATTCTTCACCCTTGGGGGATTATAAGTGGCTATTTTTAAATCCAAGATACAATTTTATTGACTTAGATGGACTTTTACTTAGTTCTTGTTTGGTCTGAGTCTTGTTTCTGCATGTGTTTGCTGCTCTGGAGCAACCCAAAGGGTGCTTGCATTAAGGATGCTCAACAAAATGAAGGGAAGGCTTGACATTCAGGTGAGCATTAAAACAGCACTCAGAATTGCTTGGAGCTGCATGGCAGTGAGTAGCAAGCTGCAGCATCTAACAGGAGCATTCATCTGCCACGTGCTTTGTTCTGCTGAACATATTGCAATATGAAACTCAAAGGCTCAGACACTCAGCTGCGCCAGAGCTCCCCCAGCACAGTCTAAGGGGGAAGGTGAGAAAGGAGCATGAATGAGCAAAATCAGCTTCCAACCTTTGCTCTTCCCTGAAGCTGAGGCTTGCTGGGTTCATCATGGCTGCTCTAAATTACAGCTGGCTGCAACTGCATGTAAGGGACCTGTTATAAACATACAGCTAAGTGCTCACCTTGATTACTCTCAAGCCTCCCCAGGAAAGGGGGTAAAGGGGCTTATGGTGATAGTTGGGGGAAACAGAAACTCCAAGTGGTCCTTTCCCTGAATCTTTGTCTACCTCACTTGGTGGTGGCAGCATACTGTCCAAGGGCAAGGAAGAATTTGTGCCTTGGGAAAATTTTTAACCTAAGCTGGTAGAAATAAGCTTAAGGGGTCTTTCATGTGGGTCCCCACATTTGTACCCTAGACTTCAAAGTGGGGAGGGAACCCTAACAGGGTCATTCTACAGCCAAGGCATGTCAGAGCAGCACAGAGTGTCTGGAGCAAGTCAGGATCTGGCCCCATAAATCAGCCCAAGTTCACCCAAGATTCACTTGGCAGGTTGTTGAACCTTAGTCAGCCTTTCACCAAAACCTGGGCTGTTTTGAGTCTGTAATGAAATCTGAAAACAGGCCAGGTCTCTGCGTGCGTGCTGGCCAGATCTAGATTGAATGACTCCAGTTGAAATCTGCACTGGGACTTCTATCAGTGTCAGAGTGATTGATGGTGTGACTACACCAGGCCCAGTTCTGCCCTGACTAGCATCCCATTCAAACCCATTGGTTCAAACAGGATCGCATGGGGTATAACTCTGGGCACAAAGTGGCCTTTTTATTATGTGCTGGACTGCTGTCCATATAGGCAGTTACCCTGTGGTGAAGTCAAAGGGAACCATCCACTTGGATCAAAGGTTTGTGAAATAGTACTGTCAGTCATAATCTGTCATTGATTGCACATGGCTCTGCGTACAGTGCCATGTAACGTCATAGACTGCCTTTGTTTCTGTATAGATTCACATATAATCCATCATCAACTGAACGTGATCTAGTCATATGTAATCTGTCATTGATTGCCCATGGCGCTGTGTACCTTCACGTGCAATCTGTCGTAGATTGCACATGGAGTCCAACAGTTCTTACACAGTAATCTTTAACACTACACTTTGATTTAAATAAAAAGTATATTATGCAGCTGTGGTAGAGATATATGGCATTATTTAAGAGGCACACACATCCAAATGATTAGTATAGATCCTTTCATCCATTTATATGTGAAAAAATCAATTGCTGCAATAACACCTGCACTAATAATTCATTCTGTTCAGTAGAAGTCTTTAAAGTGGTTATGGAAAGAATAAAAGAACACAACCCAATATAATATCATTACAGCTGTACATGTCCGTCAACATAATTATGTTTGTTTCCCTCAGAAGCTACAGAGCACCTTCTACAGTAAAGCAAATGATTCTTGAAGCCAAGGAAAGCAAAGGAATATGAATTCCTTACAAAACTGCACTCAACAGATGCCTGGCAAAGTAAAAAAGAAACAGAACACATCAATGTTCCTTAGGACAACTCAAATCAAACAGCTGGAAAGCAGAGACAGTTCTAAACATTTCTGCAATGCCAATGTCTCTGCATTTTAACCAGAGGTGAGCACAAGCTGCAAAATTTGGATCCAGGTCCAAAAGTTTCCAAAAGATTAAAGGGATTTGGATCCAGAGTGTTGTTCAGCTCATCTCTAACAGTTATCAAAAGAAAACAAGCCAACATGTGTCAATCACTTCACTGAAGGCCATTAATGGAGATACGTCCTGGCATATTAACTATATTAACACATTTTCAATTCAGATTGTTTGAATGGTAAATTACCGTATACTGCATATAAGTCTGACACTGGTGAATAAGATCTTAAACATCAGGTAATTCATGAGTCAGAGAGTTTTGTCTGAGTAAACACTGAGCAAGATCTTCAGGATTGGGCATAATAATACATTATTAATAATAATAATAATTGCCAATCATAGCAAATTTCACCAGATTGTTAGTAGGTTTTTGATATAAATAAATGTTCAGTAGAAACTGGGATGAAATGGCCACATTCATGATTTAATCCCTGGTCTCCAGAGGTGAAAATCTAATGCATTAAGCTTTCCTCCCTTGGTGGCTTTAACGCTACCTTTCCCATACACCAAACAGCTCATTGATGCAATCTGTCTTTTTAATTTTTCTGGCTGCAAAGGCGAAATGTTTTCAAAAGTGAAACAAGTTTTAGCAATAAACCAGGAGGACAAATGTTGTAAAGTGGGTGTGACAAATTTAATCCATTATATAAAATGCTTCTACAGTCACATACCAGACTAAATGATGATATTTACTAAGAAAGAAATGGAGCTTATGTCACAATGCCTCTTAAGAATGTAGACATGGCATCAAATGCATTATTGACAACAAAAGGGAAAATGTACAGAGGAAAAATTGATTAGTAGATTTCCTTGTCACTAACTGAGTGATACGTAAACTGTGACAAGACACTCTCAATTCTCATCTCTTTTATTCCAGTGACAAACAGATATTGCAGAGGAAGAATGAGACATTGATGGAAAGATATACTGATGGGTTGAAAAGACCTATTACTTTTACAAGATTTTCCAAGAGCAATAATGTAAGAGTACACATTTTTATCCTAATATTTCCATAACCCTTCTATTCATGTAAGACATGAGGTTGACCCTGATGGTTGCTTAAGTAGTCAGCAGTTGTTAGATAGCATGCAGATTGAAAACCTTTCACCTGTTCTGTTTGAAATTCTTCCATGGATTATATATAACAATTCACATGGATGCTGAAGGTCACTCATAAAGCCTTGTTGACAACACAAAATCTTGTTGCAAGTTGCAATCTAAAACCTTCAATAAACATTAGCGGGGTAGCCGTGTTAGTCTGGATCTGTAAAAGCAGCAAAGAATCCTGTGGCACCTTATAGACTAACAGACGTTTTGGAGCATGAGCTTTTGTGGGTGAATACCCACTTCGTCGGATGACATGCATCCGACAAAGTGGGTACTCACCCACGAAAGCTCATGCTCCAAAACGTCTGTTAGTCTATAAGGTGCCACAGGATTCTTTGCTGCTCTTTCAATAAACACTATAGTTCATGTAGCATCTGCAGGAGAGGAACATATGTTCTGAATTCTGATGAATGAGTAGCTTGTGCACTGTGTTTTTTGTACTTATGACAAGTGATAAGCAAATACAACCAGTGTGCCTGTGAACTAATTCAGCAGGGTTTTTTATTCTTTAAGTCTCAGCTCTCCAACAAAAGAGAATTGCTTTCTGATGCATTATCCCTTTATGCTTGTTATCAGATTCTCACATTATTTATAAACAAAATTATGTTTGTCACTTTGTTTTGAAAGATAAAATAAAGCCTCCTTATGTGGCAAATATCCCGTAGAGTCTGGTTCTCTCATAAGCAGAGCAGAAGGAAGCGACATGACAGTAATCGTATTGTAAAAATTATTTTCAGATCCCACAAAAGCCTGCAAGTCACCTTTCAATGTCCTGCCAAGGTGAGAGTACAATAGTGGGGGGAAATTAGTGACATGAGTGTGTGTTGGGGGAGATTTATCCTCATTCATTATTAGTCATTCCATTAATTTATTTGCACACTTTGGCCAGGGCTGTGACTTGGCTATTCAGGATGCATAAGTGAGCAGTATTCTCTCATCTCTACTGTCGTTATTGTAGGACCTGCAGTTCTCCTTTGACTGTATGAGAAAATATGAGTTGTCTCTAAAGCTGTAAGGTTTGAACACTATTATCGTGTAGTTGAGCTACGGTGCACCAAGTGGGGGAGCCACACAGGGAGGGGTCAGGTCTTGCCTCCAGAGTGTCAGAGGCATGGGGCGGGGGTTGGAGAGCGAGCCCACCCTGCACTCACCCTTCAGTGGCTTCTGTCCCACAGGCTGGGCCAGCTCCCCACCTTGGCCTGCTGACACAGGTCACAGAGTGCAGCTGAGGCCCTCCCCCAACCTTGCCCCACCCCCTTCCTAGCCCTGACTCCACCAGATCACCTTCCTGGAGTTGGGCTCTATGGGCCAAAAAGTGGTTGGGACATGGCCCAGGTGGCCCCTCTAGCTTCACAGCCAAAGCTAGCGCAGAAGACTAGGGGTCAGGGCTCACTCCTCCGGAGTTCTGTTTCCAGCTACTCCACTAACTTACTGCATGACCTTGGGCGAGGCATTTAGGCCCTGATTCAGCAAAGCACTTAAGCATATGCTTAACTTTAAGCATGCAAGTTGCCCTTCTGAAGTCAATGGAACTGCTCACATGCTTATAGTCAAACTTGTTGTCATAAACATACAGCTAAGGGTAGCGTAAAATCCCCCTTTACTCTGTAAAGGGTTAATTCCTCTTCTACCTGTAAAGGGTTAAGAAGCTCAGATAACCTGGGTGGCACCTGACCAAAAGGGCCAATAAGGGAAATAGATACTTTCAAATCTGTGGGGGAAGGTTTTTTATCTGTCTCTCCCAGTCAACATGGAACCAGGGCAGGGAAAATACATATCCCTAAGCCATATATAAACTAAGCATCTAATATTGCAGAAATAGTAAGTAATAACAAAGAAATGTGTTAGGTTATCTTTTGTTTTAACTTGTGAATTTTCCCTGTGCTAAGAGGGAGGTTTATCCCTGTTTTTGTAACTTTAAAGTTTTGCCTAGAGGGGAAATCTTCTGTGTTTTTGAATCTTTCGTTATTCTGTAAAGTACTTACCATCCTGATTTTACAGAGGTGATTCTTTTACCTTTTCTTTAATTAAAATTCTTCTTTTAAGAACCCAATTGATTTTTCATTGTTCTTAAGATACAAGGGTTTGAGTCTGTGTTCACTTGTACCAATTAGTGTGAATATTATTCTCAAGCCTTCCCCAGGAAAGGGGGTGCAAGGCTTGGGGGAACAGGACTCCAAGTGGTCCTTTCCCTGATTCTTTGTCAAAATCATTTGGTGGTGGCAGCATACTGTTTAAGCCAACGTGGAATTTGAGCCTTTGGGAAAGTTTTTAACCTAAGCTGATAAAAATAAGCTTAGGGGGTCTTTCATGCTGGTCCCCACAGCTGTACCCCAGAGTTCAGAGTGGAGAAGGAACCTTGACACATGTGCTTAAACGTTTTGCTGGATCAAGGTCTTATACACAGCTCTTTGTCCCACTTAACCCATCTGTAAAATAAGGCAAATAATTCCCCTTCCTTCATAGGCAAGTTGTGAGACATAATTAACCCTGGTAATACAGCATTTTGAGATCCTCAGAACAAAGGGGCTATAGAGGTTCGATGCATTAGTACGAGACCGTGTCAACAACTATGGTGAGGCACTAGTTGCAGCTCTAGCATTAAAGCTGAATTGTGTTTTGCATTTAAAGCATTTGAGCATATGGTCATAGCAACATGGTAATTATCTATTTCTGTTCTCATTCCCCCACCAAAAAAATGAAACTGGTGCTGTTCACATCATAAACCCAGCCACAATATTATGAATAATTGCAGCATAGGCCACAGACAACATTTAAAAGATCATGAGATCACATGCTTTTTCTTGCCTCTCAAGTTGGAGCTTTGCTTTGATGATGTAAACACATAGAAAAGCACTTTTAAAGTGCTCTAACAGTGCACAGTATCTGGAGAAATGATTTCAGTGCCATGGTCAGACTCTTCGCTCCTAAGGACCCAGTTCTGCAAGGCACTTAAGCATATGCCTAACTTTACACATGTAAACACTCACATTGACTTTAAGGTGGTTTCTCACAAGCTCAGAGTTAGGCACATGCTTACATGCCTTGCTGAGCCCTACATGAGCCTTCCATCAGGAGTTATTATCCTAAGGGTATGTCTACATCTACAGTTTTGCAGCGCTGGTTGTTACAGCTGTATTAGTACAGCTGTATAGGGCCAGCGCTGCAGAGTGGCCGAACTTACAGCAACCAGCGCTGCAAGTGGTGTTAGATGTGGCCACACTGCAGCGCTGTTGGGCGGCTTCAAGGGGGGTTCGGGGAACGCGAGAGCAAACCGGGGAAGGAGACCAGCTTCACCGCGGTTTGCTCTCGCGTTCCCCGAACCACCCTGCAAACCGCAGGGAAGGAGACCTGCTTGCTCGGGTTCGGGGAACGCGAGAGCAAACCGGGAAAGGAGACAAGCTTCGCCGCGGTTTGCTCTCGCGTTCCCCGAACCACCCTGCAAACCGCAGGGAAGGAGACCTGCTTGCTCGGGTTCGGGGAACGCGAGAGCAAACCGGGGAAGGAGACCAGCTTCGCCGCGGTTTGCTCTCGCGTTCCCCGAACCACCCTGCAAACCGCAGGGAAGGAGACCTGCTTGTTCGGGGAACGCGAGAGCAAACCGGGGAAGGAGACCAGCTTGATTACCAGAGGCTTCCTCAGGTATGCTGGGATACCTGCTTATTCCACGGAGGTCAAGAAAAGCGCTGGTAAGTGTCTACACTTGATTACCAGCGCTGGATCACCAGCGCTGGATCCTCTACACCCGAGACAAAACGGGAGTACGGCCAGCGCTGCAAACAGGGAGTTGCAGCGCTGGTGATGCCCTGCAGATGTGTACACCTCCTAAGTTGCAGCGCTGTAACCCCCTCACCAGCGCTGCAACTTTGTGATGTAGACAAGCCCTAAGTGTCTCCGCCTGCTCAGGTGCAGTGAGCAGAAAAGCTTAATTCCATGACTGCTGACTTTAGGGCAGGAGCTCTGCATGGTGTTATAGTCCCCTTGAGCTCACATTTATAAGTAAGGACTGCAGTGTGACATGAGGAGATAGATTCAGCGCCTGGTCTTTGACACCTTCAGTGACACTTCAGTAACAGAAGGTGACCTTTGGTAAACATATGTTAGGGTTGTCCACTATGGATAAACAAGAGCCTGGTGCCGAATACCAAGCAATCCGTGACACCTTCAGTGTGAGGGAATTTGCAGTGGTCTCATGAAAGAGAAAATTACCATTGTGTCTTCAGCACTCAGGCATTGGTCTTAGGAAAGCATCTAGCTTTATTTTTCTCTCTCTGGAGCTGTGGGCAGTCTTTGAGACTATTCGTTTTTCACCATGGAAGAGAGGAATTGATACGTCATTAAGACGGGAGACACATGGTAGGAATTCAATGGAGGCTAGAGTTTTTAAAAATCCAAAGGAGTTTTAGACGGATTTTAAAGTGTGTTCTGTAAACACAATACAGTGATCCACAGAAGCACAATGAACAACATTATGCAAAAATGCAATATTCTTAAAGAGGAACGAATATTACATGGGCATCTTAAAATGTCCATTAGTTTAATATTTATTTAGTATCAGATTCTGATACCCTTATTCACTTTGAATAACACCTTACTCCACAAAGAGTCAATAGAGCGACTTGCAGAGTAAGGCATTACTTAGTACAACTAAGAGGATCTCACTCTGGCATTCGGTATTCTAAATTCTGATTTTTTTCCCAAAGCACAGTGAGAATAAATATGTTTGAATTTAACCTATTTAGCAAAGTCTAAATCCACTGGACAACCAAGTTAGTATAAAAGAAGAATGTGCAGTGGAGCAGCGAGGTCACTGTTGAAGCACCACATGTGAACTATGTGGACAAACTGGAGAAAGTCCAGAGAAGAGCAACAAAAACTATTAAAGGTCTAGAAAACATGAGGGAAGATTGAAAAAATTGGGTTTGTTTAGTCTGGAGCAGAGAAGACAGAGGACATGATAACAGTTTTCAAGTACATAAAAGGTTGTTACAAGGAGGAGGGGGAAAAATTGTTCTTATTCACAAAGGATAGGAGAAGAAGCAATGGACAACAGGACAAGAAGCAACAGTGTTTGGAGTTGGCACTTCTATTATTCAATAGCTGCTTGCTTCTTATAACGATTGTATAGAACTACTTGTGCCCTGGCAGTGACTCACTTATTTACATGTCGTTAATCGCTATCTTCCTTAGAAAAACCCACAGGAAGGGCTAAGGTATAAGAGGAGAACTCTAAGTTTCCCTTGCTTTGTTCCGTCTGTTGAGAGATACTTGGGGGCTGTGGATTTTGAAAGCTGCAGGAACCTTGCCTCTGTGCTGCTACAGAGCCTGCTCGTGGCTCTGCTAGACCCTTCATCTCTGGCAGCACAGCAGAGTACCAGCAGGAGCTGCCCTGCCATTGGCTGAAAAAGTAATAGTAATAGCTAGGGAGAGGAAACACAGATTTATCCAGGAGGAGAACAGGCTTGCTGCCCTGGAGAACAGCCCCTTCCCTTCAACTCTATGCCTGGCCAAGTCCCCAGCCCCCATCGAGGAGAGAGAATGCACATGCACGCACACACCAAAGGAAGGTGAGGATCCAAGCACAGAGTGTCCCCTCCATGTGCAAATCCAGCTCAGCTGATCTGGGCTTCAGTGTTTACTCAGCCATAATGCAGGGAATACAAATAAAATTAATGGACCATCAAAAACAAGGCACACAAACACCCACATAAATCAATCTGCCCCACCCTCTGTAGCTCATGAACATGGGAACACTCAGCTTGGAAAACCCTGGGAATCATTTGGCGTGTAATAGATTTGGGGGTGGCACTTCTCACTTCATTTCAATTGAAATTGCTCCCTACCATAAATTATTAAGGAGTGTCTCATTGTGCACAAGTGGGGAGTTGGGCATAACAGGAGGTGTGCATTACCTCCTGGTTTTGCTTAGACAGTTTTCCAGGCAAAGATCTTCTCTTCGTACAGTAAGCCTGGAACTGCAAAGGGATACACATCCAAGAAGTCCCACTAGATATGATGGGGCAAAATGCAGTAATAGAGCCCTACACAGCAATATGAAGGATCAAGGCCTTAGACCTCAATCCTGCAAAGCCTCACAAACATGCTTAACTTCTACGTATCATTAGCTTCCATGGGAATGCTTATGTGCTTAAATATATGCAGCGGTGTTGTAGCTGTGTCAGACCCAGGATATTAGACAATGCCCCTCTCTTATGTGCTTAAAGTTACGTATTGAGCACAAGTGTATGCAGGATCAGGACCTTAATTTGTAAAATGAAGAAATTTAGTACTAAAAATATTAAGTGGTAATTAATTTAAATATTAACAACAATCAGTACTGGAATTTTACCCTGCATGTTGACTAAGTCAAAATTATGTCATGTAAGCAGGATTATTGGACATGGATACACATATTTCCTTGTTCTGCTTAGATTTTCCATGCTACCCTTGCTACTAAGATGACACGGGTTCTCTGTTGTAAGATAGTAATAGAAGGTGGAATTTTAAAAAACACCTAAGTGACTTAGAAACACAAATTCTATAGACCTCTGCTGGGATCTGTGCTCCTAATTTACTTAGGCACTTTTGAAAAATCCCACCTATCGAGGCTCTTCCAACACCCAGTGGCGTCAATCAATGGATTTTGGATTGGGACAAGAGTTCTAAATGCAGAACTCTAAAAATAAAAATTTCTGAAGAGCATTAAATTGACTATCTGGTTGCTTGTGAATACAACTGCTGCTGTAAAGCTGTCAGCACTCTCTGACCCTGACTCCATACTATGGTTCTAATGCACTGCAGAGAAACTGAATTAAAGGCTCCCTTTTGCTGTTTGTTAAATGAACACCCCTCACACGTCTTTCCTTGGAACTGGTCTCTATTTTTGGCTCCTTCATTTTAGACATTGTTGTTTACATGAACTGAAAATGGCTGAGGAATTCATGTAGGTTGAATGCCATAGCTCTGAACCTAGCGGCAAAAAATGGTTGGCATACATTTAAAGCTCTCAGTGGCTGCCTTGCAAGGAGTTTGCGACACCATAAACGGGTGTGAGTAGCAGTTGCATGCTCCCTGAATGCTGGAGAGATCAGCGAGGCATATCCGGTGCCTCTGATGGGATGGTGCAGCTCCACATGACTTGCATAAGGCCACAAAGCAACCTGTAGCAGAATCAGGATTAAAAAAACTCAGGGCTTTCTAGGTTCCAATCTGCAGCTCACACTACATCTCCTAGACCAACCTATCATATAGGGAAGTGTGTCCATTGTACATGTACTGCCCTCCACAACTCCTCCCACTAGTATTACAGAAGATGCTATGTCCTAGCCTCTTTCCATGCCCCTTGTCCCACCAGGGAGGTGTTATCAGGGAGTAGTGCCTCCACTCAGGAGAACAATGGGGCTGTGATTATGGCTAGCCACAGTGGGAGGGCATAAGGAAGGGGAAAACTCTTTGCGCTCACCTTGTGTGTGTCTCTCTCTCACACCACACACACACACACACAGGGGCCAACCACAAATGTGGCCCTTAAATCTCCATTGTGTTTACAAACCTTCCTTTGCCAGGACAGTAGGGGGTCCCCTATACAGTTATGTAGGAAACCCCCCCTTCATGCACCTATCTCAGAAAAGCCAACCATGGCAACACACTATTTGGTTAATAATCTGCAACAGGAGCACAGTGGACAGAATCTCATCTCCTAGGAAAAGTGTTTATTAGGAGATAATTTTTCTCCAACCCTTTGTGCACTCTGACTCCAAGTTCCAATGTATAAATGTCAGACAAAACAGGAGACCCCTACTCGTCCTAACTGGCCAAGTCAAACACTAGTATCATACAAACAGTACAGTAAATAAGCAATGAACTACACGGGTCAAATTCTCCTTACATTCTACCCTGACTTACATCTCACAGGAGGCTAATGGGAGTTTTGCCCATAGTCAGTGTAGAATTTGGTCCTGTAGCACATGATTTTCTAAATACTTTGAGAAAATACAAATACATACACAAACCATAAGGCCTAGGCTTGTTACTGTTAAAACCAATGGCAAGACTCCTACTGACTGAGTTACTATGGTGATAAGCATGAGATAAATAAATCAGATATATCTACATAAGACTGACGGAAGAACAAAAGGAAGATCACAAGAAATATAAATTAGAATGAGAGCAAGATATTCCCGAGGTGAAGCCATGTAACTGTTGCCACCAACAATGCAATAGTATTTTAAATTACATCTAGGGAGATTTCATCAAAGAGACCTACTAGACAAGATTTCTTTCAAGATATTTGTTGGGCACATTTTGGCCAATTTTGTGCTCAATAAGTTCAGAGATCATTAACAGAGTGAGATACTCATTTTCTATGCATCATAAAAAAAAAGTTCTGAGTAGTTTTAATTCCTGTTTGTTAAGTCTTACAAGCTTTGAGTGCTCTTTAGTAACACACAAAAATCGCACCCATTTATGGAGTGTAATAAACTGAAAATAGGAGGCTGGTCTACAGACAAAAAGCAACAGGCATAGCTTTGCTCAGAGAGTGAGTACCTACAGCTTTGGTTGTATGTGAGCAAACACCACCATATTTTAAATATTGCACATGGCAAATTCTACCTCAGCTGGTATAAACTTCAGCTCCACTGTGGTCAAGGAAACGAAGACAACTTACACCAGCTGAGAAGTGGACCCCTTATATATCAATTTTTATCTTAAATGACAAAAATCACAGACATCAAGCTAGTATCTCAAATAACCATGTTATCTTCCCAGTCTTGCATATGACAAGATGTCCTATGAGCCCTGTACATAATGTGTTTGGATTTGCTTCTGAGGAGAGACAAGGCCCAGAAGCTGTTTTAAGTTCTTAAAAATCATCCTTCCCGATACACAATACTCAGCTCAAAATTGCTTATTTGCTTTCCTCAGCTTGGTCTTTCTCCTGCAGCGTGAACAGCAGTGGCTGCAGGGAGGGCATATTTTGACAGCTTTGGAGCAGGACACATCAGAATACTTGTTACCACAACAGCAACACTGGGGTCTGTATTTAGCTCCCTCACCAGTGGTACTAATCAGGCCTCTGGTTTCTGGCGCACCTTTCAAGAGTGGGGGCCAGATATCTATTCCCAGTGAGGATGGTGGAAAGCAGCAAAGGCTAGCAGAAACAGAGCTGGGAGCAGCAGCTAAGCTGCACGAACCCATGCATGCTGTGCAGTCAAGGGTTTGTAAACTATGCCCCTTCTTCCCACTGAAGGATGAGAAACCCTTCCCATTTGAGGGGAGAATGATGATCAGACCCTAAATTATTATAAGAGTGTTGAGTTGCCTTGTCCTCATGGAAACCATCTGTATTTCAAATGCAAGGGTTTGGATCCCATGGCACATTTGCATAGGTCCTTATCATTTTATTACAAGAGCCAAAGAGGTGTATATTCTGTGACCCAAGAGACAGCTGAAAGCAGCCACATGAAGTGAAACAGTGGCCAGTCAGCCAAGCTACTTCCTAGAAACAATCCCACTCCATTTTTCAGATGTTTGTGAGGCATCAGCACTAATCCAATCTGTTTTGCTCTGTTAAACAAAAGATGAGCCTGATCACAGAGTCCATTTGGGCATAAATGGTGTAACAGGACTACACAACACACAATGAGGGCTTAGAAATCTATTTGCCCTCTGCCTGCCGTTGAAGGCTGAACAGCTACCAGAAATTGACTAATGCTAATGGCTGAAAAGCATAAAGAAGAAGAAAACGCCACAGCCTCATGGCATTTGTATAATTATCACAAAATCCAAGCTGAGGCACGGATCAAATTAAATGTATCTGAGTACCCCTCTACAGTGTTTCCCTTTGCACCATCCCTAACCTTTTGTACAGCCATGTTACAATCCCCCACACAGGTTTTTAATAACAAAAGTCTAAAAATAGGGTATGGTTCTTCTCTCACTTACACTAGTGAGAATCAGAAGTCATTCTACTGAAATAAATGGCGATGCACAAGGTGTGAAAATCAGTGTGAAAGAGAGCAGACTCAGGCCCATAATCTTAAATATACTGGTGCAAATACTCCACTCTAAATACATGGAAATAAGAAATCCTGCTATGGTACATAAAGCGGCAGTTATTCACCTAACACATTACATACACTCTGAGTTATGTTTACTATTCAAACTCACTGCTAGAGAAAAGATTTTACTGTCTGACAACCTAGACAGGGATGTACTTTAATGCACTGTATTAAACTGAATGTAGTATATTGTTTTCAGCCATTCATGACAGTGTATTTGGTGTGAATTCTTCCACTGTTAGTACAGACATGGGCAAAGAGATTGGCTTTACGCTGAGGCTTCCTGTCCTTTGATGTTTCCATCCCTCAGTCGACCCAAATGTGTTTAAAAAAAAAAAAAGAAGTGTTTTGTCTCTGACATGTTTTTGCTGTAAGAGCGCAATGTGCAATGTCCTCTGTCCTCAGAGGCCACCCACATCTCAAGCGCGACCAGAACACCAGGCTGTCTGTATAATTTAGAAGCAAATTCCATGACTGCTTAATAACACAAACAGGTTCAGAGAATCTCTATACAAACCTGTTTCTTTGAGAATATTGGTCTTAGAAAAGAATAATACCCATGAAAGCACTACACCATGCCTTGTCTAGCTTTAAGTCCTGAAATAATGGCTGGGGGACCAGGAGATTGTCTGACTCGGGGGAGTTATCACTTTTATATTATTAATAAATAATAATAAAATAATAATAATAAACTTTTGTAAATTCCTAACTTTGATTGTATATTTGCCATTGTTTTCCTGCAGCAATTTGTAGGCTTTTAGAATAGCGCATTCAACGCGGTGATCATTTTTAAAAAGTTGTATTTGTTTCTTACATTGATAAGTAAATGCATATGTTGTGTACTACAAGTCTCTTGTTCTGGAATTCTTGAGATATTTACAGGTACGTTTTTGGTTTTACATTTTAGCAAATGTACTTTGTAATCTTATTTTATAGTGAATGATCTATGACAAGAGTGATGAAGTCATGCTTAAAATATCTTATTTTGAACAAATAATCTTTAAAAGCAAGGACATTTTGACCAATGTAATAAACTGACGGGGCGTATTATAGTACAGTAGAAATTTACTTCTCTCACTGACAACATTAGCAACCATTTAGTCACATGGATCAAATCACACTTTCCAACATTTTATTTTAGTCAGTTCCTAACCCAAACTCTAGGTACATCACAATTTTAAAATAATATTTAATACAACTTTTTACAAGTCTATGAGAAGCTTATTAACAAGTCCCACCCACATCCATCACATTAACTTGCCTCTTTCCCAAATGGCCAAGAGAAAAGATGGGTCTTGCAACACGTCCAAATGATTAAAATGTCTGGGTTCTATCAACCAGGAGGCCGTGAATTCCGAAGGTGAGGACACTTCGCAACAAATGCCCTGCCAGCCGCCTCCTCTCTTTCAAGACAAGACAGCTCCAATTCAAGGATCTTCACTGATTGCGCCTGCAGCAGTTTCACTTAGGGAGGCAGGCCATCCCTTAGGGTAATCACATCGCAAACCATGTAAACCTTCACAGGTTAAAGCCAATGCCTCTAACTCCACCTGGAAGCTTACTGACAGTCAACATAAGTACAGTGTCCTTGTGATGTGTTCGCTGCTAACACATCTAGTAGGTGAGTGGCCACATTCTGCATTAGCTTCAGTAACTAGGATAGTTTCATCATGTAGCCCCAGGTACAGCACCTTACAATAGTCTAATCTTGAGGTGATAAATTTGTGGATAAGCCCAGCAAGGTCAGCACCAAATAAAGAAGGTCACACTCATCTCATCAAGAGCAGATAGGGGATAAAAACCACTACATTTGCCTTAAGCACAGCCACAACATCAGACTTCAAACATTTATGACACAATTGCTGAGACTCAGACCAAGATTCCTGTCACTTGTGCTCTAGCCACTTCCCCTCCCGCTTCACCTCTCACATGTCATTAGTAAACTAAAGTGACCCATGAGGATGAAGCCAGAGGGAAGAGTGTTGTAATGCCATTACCAGTAGCTGAGAGCAAAAGACCATTATGAAATCCTCCCAAGCTGGCAATAGTGATCAGTCAGTTGACCAATGTTCTCCCTCAAAGCTGCCTGGCAGCTCATTTTATTCCATCAATCCTTATAGAGTAAACTATCAAAATGGGATTCTTGTCCCAATAAAACAGCTGGGTGGCTGTAATCCTGCTTCTGCATAAAAATTATCCAAGTTGTGGTGTATGGTGAATCACTGCAAAGAACACTTTACAGAACAATCTTACATCTTAAAAAACAGAGGGGTTTTTTTTTAATAATTAAAATCTCCTAAACACTTCCATCTAAAATCAACATTCCAAGCTAAAGTTATAATCTCTAGTTACCAGCTAAACACCAGACCCAATGTATGCCTGCCTGCTTCTGAGTAGAGCCAACTACCACACGGCAGCCATGAAAAATGCAATCCCAGCAGCCAGTCCCTATTGACTGATGTGATTATCCATCCCTCACAATGAACAGTGGAGCTTTCAGCTGTGAGGATCAAATTGGAGGTTACTCTTGCAATGATCTTTGAAGTTTTGACAAGCAATAAAGAACTCTGCACCTATAAAAGTGACATGCCTAGAAGTAAAGAACGATACAGCTTGCTGGAGTACTAACAAGCCAATAATAATTTAACTCCCTAGCAGCAAAACACCTATTAGTACTATCTATGACGACAAAAGGCAGATTTAACCACTACCTATACCAGATTGAGAAATATCACTGTTTCATGGACTTGCTTATAATGATCATCTAACAGCCAAAAAGGCAATTTCTACCACTGGTTGGGACTCTTCTATCAGAATGATTTTCCAATGGAAAAGTCACTTTCTGCTAAATCAAAAATGTCCACAAACTGCTGGGAATCCTGGTCTTGCAGGCTATCCAAAATTAGACTATTAGCCTACAGGGTTGATGTTTTTATGATGACTGATGCCTATTCATTTCACGTGTCCTAAAATCCACATGTAAGTGTTCTGCTTTGTGACTTCATAGACATCTTAAATACTAACAGGTTTTGAACTAATCAGGCTGGAAAGGGAAAAGGATTATAGTGGATTAAGCTAAAACAGAAAAAAGCACTCTTATTCCAGGGCCTTACACCAAAATAATGATTCCACAATACCTATTTCAGTAAATTTCCAACTATAGGTAAGCCTGAGCTAAGAATCTTAAGAAAAACAACTTGATGGTGTGTGCAATATTCCTGCAGAAAGTGCATGTCACGTACAGGGTACAATATGGAACATGTCAAGAACACCGATCTAACAGGTCTGCCAATGAGCAAGTGTTCAAAAAAAATCCTCGCCCTACTGAGCAGATGAGCACAGGAAGTAAAAGGGAGGCAGAATGAGCCGGTGGATAGAGAATAGAACCAGATCTAGATTCCATTGTAGGCAAACATTTACATCAAATTAATGCATTAACCAGGGCATGTTAGTGCCCATGTTAGTGCCACAGCCCTAGGCAGTTTTGCCCTGGCCTCCATGCTCAGGAAACTAGCATGCACGTACTCTCAAACGAGAAGCATCTCCCGAAAGTAACCGTTGGGGCTAGGCAAATTTTGTGGTCAGCCAGTTCCTGACAGTCCCTCCCCCCCCCCATGAGGGTGGTAACGAGACATCTGTAAATCTCCTAATTAGGAGAAACCTGGCAAAAAACTGAACACGTCATGACCCTTATAAATGGCCCACCGTGCCAGCGGTGGGCAGGGAGAAACGCAGAGACCCATACCCGTAACCGAGTCTGATCAACTCGAGGTCTCCCTCGGCTCCGTGTTCTCAGAAGCCTACCCATTTGCCGGCGGTGATGACACTTTTGTGGTTTCTATGTGTAAGTACGCCTAGCTGCTAATTAACTGCGCCTGTAATCGTCTGTTGTAAGCCGGAGACGAAAGCCGATTCTAGCCGCCCCAAGGCTCCTGCGAGGGGAAACCCGCTAACCAGGAAACCTTGAACGCAAGGGGGATTGGCCGGAGTCTCACGGCGATTTGTAATTGTCTTAATGCATTTTTTTTAATTAGACGAGTAATTGCACTTATGCTTAATAATAGCACCAATAGCACCCTTACTAACCCTTGGAAGGTCCTGAATAACTACTGGGACCTGGAGAGGTACCAGGGTCAGGTTCTGTTTGTAATTGCAGTATTTTTATTATTTGTTCTAGTATTATATTGTAGGCCCAAATTGTGACTAATATTAAGCTGTTCCTTATCTGCACCTGTGACCCATTCAATAAACCCTCAATTTTAACTCCATGACTCATTGTTTGCGTTATCCCCATTGCTACCTTCGGGGGCACTTGTCACCCCTCCCGAGGACATCCAGTGATCGAGCCTCCGCCCTATCCCAGCGTTCATTACCTGGTAGATAGCAGGCACCTTGTGACCATTTCGGTGGAGCGAGGGGCGAGAGTAATTAGATATCAACAGGGCAGAGAACACCATTACCTCAATACTAATATAAGTCACATCTGTGCTAGTCACGGCTTCCTGGGGTTCAGCCAAGAAGTCCCTTGGAAAAGTTTACTTCCTTGTACTCCCACTCCCCATCAACTCAGTGATTTAGATGAGTCAAAGCCAATGTGTCGAGTGGGTCCAGTGGGTGAGTGAAGAGACTAAGGACTGTGACCAAATTATACTTCGTTTAAACAATGTAAATGACTTCAGTGATGTCCACTTCAACTCATTAGAAGTCAATGGAGTTCTACACTGGTTAGCTGAGAACAGAATTTATCTCACTGCCTGTCCAATTAGATGATTTTGTTGTTGCTGTTTATATAAAGAGCCATTGTGACCAGTGATAGGGAGCATACAAAAAGTTTCTATTTGAAGATATACTTTTTTTGACCAAATTTAAAAGGGGTGGGGAAGAGGTGGTAGGGAAATCATCCTCTTGCAAAAACCTTAAATGCTAAATTTTAGCTAGGAATGAATTTTTACAGATGCCTTACAAGCCCCCTGTAAAAGAGGTTTTACGTTGGTAATGCTAACACCACTTCAACAACAATGGCATGAGCAGTACCTCCGAGATATTCTGTCTCTCACCTTGCAATTCCCGCCTTTGCAAAGAAGTCATGAAAAAATGCTACCTTCCCTACACTTGTGAGCCAGCTTTTCAATCACTTCTCCACCACTGTTCGCTTTGTCTGTAAGAAACAAGGCTTGATATGCTACAACTTTTAATCTTGAACAACAAAAGGATTCTATTTCTAATCTGGCAAACAAGCTAAATGCTCTCCATTCAACGGAAAGGATGAAAACTAGACTAGTGAACGAGAACTATGTTTAGTGGCAGGTAAGGTTGGAACAGGACACACTCCCTCCACCCAAAACCCTAATTTTTTGTTTCCATGATTTAAGAGGAAAGACTTTTACATTCCTTTCCATCTTCATACAACACTGTTGATAGAAGTGAAAGCCTATCTCCAACAGACAACCAAAATCAATACGTATCCCAGCTTCAAACTTGCATTTTAACACAAATTTAATAGTGACCTCAAATGATTTTATAGCAATAGGTCAGCACATCTAACTGGCATACATTCCGGAAGTGATTTTGCTTAAACACTGCAGAGGTCACTGTGAAAATAATGCAAGCGTTTCAGTCTCTGCCATAAGTAGCACTAAATTGGCCTAACTCGTTATTAAACTATAAAATGTTAAAAAGGACTGTGTGTGTGTGAAAAAACTGTGCCAAATTCCCTTTAAAGTTTCCTTTTTGATCACACCTTCTCTAGGAGGCAGTGACAATGGAAGAATGGGCAGGAGGTGCTCTAGGCAGAAGGAACATTGGACACTACCTGGCCCAAGATCCTGTCCATCTCCTTTATTGTGTGAGTAGTCCACTACTAAACAAGCTGTACCAGTCTCATCTGGAAGTGAGGCATGAGGAAATTCACATCCCAATTCTACTGTTTGGCCACTTGAGGCCATTAACTGTCTCCATCCCAGGGCTCTAGAAAGGAGTTTTGTAAAATCTGTACTTCTGCTGTACAAACTGGAGGGATCACTCCAGTTTAAGATATACCAACTGCATTATTGCACGGTGTGGTCTGTATTTCTCTGTCATCACCAGGCATTGACAGTATGTACTTCTTGTGAAAGATGCAGTCAGAATTTCGTCTGGTATATTTCAATTGCTCTCATGCTATGGTGCTTTTAAGAGATTTGGGGAACCCTCTTCCCCTGCACTGTGAAAGCTGGCATGTCTCTATCCAATCAATGCCACAGAAGACCTAGGAAGAGATAGGATAGGAAGAGCTAAAACTCATGAAAAGAAACACTGTTGCTAATTGCAGCTAGTATCTGTCGTCTTCTGCTTTAAATCAAGTATATAAGGTCAATTTTTTCTGTACACATTCAGAACAAAGGGAATTTTTGACCAAACTTCAGAATTAGGCCCAAGAAGAATACAAAGATGAAAGTCATTACAGGGCTCTATTTCATTGATATAACAGACCTTTATCTGAGACATATGAGGGAAATATTCTTACCAGAACTTGATTTACTTTCCCTGAAAATAAACTCAGAAAATAATCCGTGCTAAATGTATTGTTTTAAATTAAATTGAAGGTTTAGCTCATTTTTAAAAGTCTGTAGAAGTACAGAAGACTAATACTAAATGTATATACCATTGCATAAACACACGCTTTGCTGCCACCTTGTGAATACTTGCGAAACCAACAGATTTTTTTTGGTTAAAAAACAGCCTTTTAATTTCATTCTAGATTTAGTCAGTAAGAACCCAATTCTACCATCCATACTCACATTGTAAGTATATTACTCCACATGTAGCCCCACTAATTTCAATGAAAATACCTGTTGAGCAAGATATTACTTAGCATAAGTAAGACTGGCAGAATATAAAAAGAAGAAAAAAAGTCAGTTACTGTAAAAAATATCTATTAGTTTCACATAATTTCACAAGTGTACTGGTTAAAACTTAATTTAATACCATAATCTTTTATATTACTGAAAAATAGAGTGCTAAATTCGCTCTGATAAAAATATTGCAGCTTTACATCCAATTTGTATAGCAGTCTTCAAAAGTGAATAAGCTGGTGCCTATGAAAGAGAAAGATGATAATTAGTCATTGGATGAAGTCTGAATTAAAAAAATAGATTTGTGGTAACAAGGTATGCATTTAATTTTTTTAAAAAAATATTAAATATATAAAGATTTGTTTTCATCTACATTAGAGAAACAATATTACTTTCTCAGAACAGGAAAAATAGCCTCTTCTCTTTTAATTAAAAAGCCTTACCGTGCACTTAAATATATTGTATGTGAGAAAAATATGCCCCTTCCCTCCACATAACAGGACTCTTTCAGGTCCCCCACATAGAGGTGGGAAAACAGTAAAGGGACTATACAGAGCTGATGAGGCATTACGAGAAAGAAGAATTTGGTCCAGAGTTTCATCCTAAATCAACATGGTAAACTGTGTTTGGTATATCAGGGTGATATCTGGATTCCCAAGACTGAAAGGGATAGATTACTCTGACAAAAGGCTCATTTATTAATCTGATCTTTTAAGAAAAATCAAATTAAGCTACGATTTGAAAAAACAAAAACAGAGTTGAACTAGTTAGTTAGGAACAAAGAACTAGTTTTAACAGCAGCATAATGTGGTTTGAGCATTGGCCTGCTAAACCCAGGGTTGAGAGTTCAATCCTTGAGGGGGCCATTTGGGGATTGGTCCTGCTTTGAGCAGGGGTTGGACTAGATGATCTCCTGAGGTCCCCACCAACCCTAATAATCTATGATTCTATAATGGGATGCTACTCAGTTGCTGGAAAAAAATTCAGCATCATTTCAGATTCTGGTGAAGGCACCTTCAGTGTTATCTTATACCTGCCTCCCGAGAAAGAATAAAGAATTATTGCACTGTTATTTTCCCACGCATGCGCTACACTTTCAATTGCACAAAGAGAAGAAGAGACCATCATAACCAGATACATAGCAATGATCAACAGCAATGAATAAATGCTCTATGCCTACCAATTCTGCATTGTGGTCAAGCCCTACATCATGGTGCTCCAGCTCCTCATCTCGGAACTTCTTTATTATCTTTTTAAAATAAACGGTAGCAGATTAGTCAACAGTTTTCAGCTACACATCAATCATCAAGATGACAAAACTGTACATAAACCACATACTTCTGGCCGCATCATCACTTGAGGGCCAATATCCGAGGTCAAGACCTGCAGGAAACTGAATGCTTTTGAAAAATCCCTTCTCCACAATTTCAAGTTAGAAGAACCTATAGCTATGGTGTATGAGGAAACAACTTCTGAAATAAAGAAGCTCATGCTATGTTTTTGGAACTATACAGAAAATAGGGCTGTCAGTTAATCGCAGTTAACTCATACGATTAACTCAAAATATTATCACGATTAAAAAAATTAATCGCTATTAATAGCACTTTTAATCTCACTGTAAACAATAGAATACCAATTGAAATTTATTAAATATTGTTCCTGTTTTTCTACATTTTCATATATATATTGTATTGTGTGTTATAATTGAAATCAAAGTGTATATTATTTTTATTATAAATATTTGCACTATAAAAATGATAAACAAAAGAAATATTTTTCAGTTCACCTCATACAAGTACTGTTGTGCAATCTCTGTCGTGAAAGTGCAACTTCCAAATGTAGATTTTTGTTACATAATTGCACTCAGAAAAAACACAATGTAAAACTTCAGAGCCTATAACTCCATTCAGTCCCACTTCTTGTTCCGCCAATTGCCAAGACAAATAAGTTTGTTTACATTTGCAGGAGTTAATGCTGCCCTCTTCTTATTTACCATGTCACCAGAAAGTGAGAACAGGCATTTGCATGGCACTTTTGTAGTTGGCATTGCAAAGCATTTACGAGGCATATATGCTAAACATACATATGCCCGTTCATTCTTCAGCCACCACTCCGGAAGACATGCTTCCATGTTGACTATGCTTGTTAAAAAAATAATGCATTAATAAAATTTGTGACTGAATTCCTTGGGGGAGAATTGTATGCCCCCTGCTCTTATTTTACCTGCATTCTGACATATATTTCGTGTTATAGCAGTCTCAGATGACAACCCAGCACATGTTGTTCATTTTAAGAACACTTTCACTGCAGATTTGACAAAAGGCAAAGAAGGTACCAATGTGAGATTTCTAAAGATAGCTACAGCACTTGACCTATGGTTTAAGAAGCTGAAGTGCCTTTCAAAATCTGAGAGGGACAAGGTATGGAGCATGCTTTCAGAAGTCTTAAAAGAGCAACACTCAGATGCGGAAACTACAGAACCCAAAACACCAAAAAAGAAAATCAACCGTCTGCTGGTTGCATCTGACTCAGATGATGAAAATGAACATGCGTCAGTCCACACTCCTTTGGATTGTTATCGCGCAGAACCTGCCATCGGTATGGACGAATGTCCACTGGAATGGTGGTTGGAGCATGAAGGGATATATGAATCTTCAGCGCATCTGGCACGCAAATATCTTACAACGCTGGCTACAACAGTGCCATGGAAATGCCTGTTTTCATTTTCAGGTGACATTGTGAACAAGAAGCAGGCAGCATTATCACCTGCAAATGTAAACAAACTTCTTTGTCTATGCAATTGGCTGAATAAGAAGTAGGACTGAGTGGACTTATAGGCTCTAATCTAAAGTTAGACATTTTTATTTTTGAATGCAGTTATTTTTGTACATAATTCTACATTTATAAGTTCAACTTGCATGATAAAGAGATTGTACTACAGTACTTGTATTAGGTGAATTGAAAAATACTATTTTTTTACAGTGCAAATACTTGTAATAAAAAATAAATATAAAGTGAGCACTGTACACTTTGTATTGTGTTGCAATTGAAATAAAAATACTTGAAAATGTAGAAAACATCCAAAAATATTTAAATAAATTATATTCTCTTTTTTAATTGTGCAAGTCCATGAGGCTCCAGTGGATTCACATTTCCCCCATATGGAACAACTTTCAGGATCAGAGCCTAGAAGAGAAAGAACTAGGACTCAAGATATGAGCTGAGTATAAAATGCAAAATTTTCTTCTTTGTGAAGTACAGATTGCAGAAATTATTAAACCAAATACCTTCAAGCAAAACATGTGAACTAATGGTGTGAGATTTTTCTATCATACATGACAGTTTTCCTCATAAAGGGCACTGTGTAGGCTCCTCTTTTTATATTTGTATAAAACAAATCGACAAATAAAATACACTTTTGCCAAAGACATGCTCAAGATCTCCAGACATCAAAGTTAGAACATTTTACTCTGCTGGACAATTTGAGTTCTTGATACTCCCTCTATCCTGCTCTTGCATTCAGCATTGTTGTTTTGTCTTGTATTTTTACTGGTACACAAACCAGCTTTTTTTAAACATAGTACCTTTGTGCTCACAGCTCATCTCTCACCTAGTCTTGCAGATACTAAACAACAACACAGTTTGGGCTAATTCAAATCCCAGTCTTGGGACTATGAGACTGGGAGCTGGAGCAGCCCAACCTCCACCACAGGTCAGCCCATGTATAACCTACTAGGCAGTAGTGGTCAATGAGTTGTTACAACTGAGTTCTTAGGCCCTGACCTTATAACAAGCTCCTCACAGGTAGACCTCCTATTGAAATCAACAGGGCTTTGCACATGCACAGTTGTCTGCCCATTAGAAGCTCAATTCAGGATTGTGGCCCAAAAGTGTTAAATTTTAAAGGATTAGGAACCACTTTCCTAGTCTAAGTGAAAGTGAGAGATCAGCTGCTCTCAAAGTCTGCAAGGTATCTGGAGTTGCAATGATATTGTCATACCCAGTATAACCAAAACATGCCACATGGTACATTATAACAATTTGTTCATTTTCTTTTTCTCTAGTTCCTCCCATTAAATTAAAATGTTTGGGCACCATAGGCTGCCTCTTCTATCCCCATCAAAAAAAACAAATTGCAACTACTAGAAACGGGCTCTGTAGCTGTGGTCTCAGATATTTACATTTAATCCAACAGCTAATTGAAACATAACATTTTTCATTTTGAGTGTTTCACTGCCTTAGTGTTCTGAACTAGCAGCGAGAAAATAATCTGCTGCAAATCCAAATGCCATATTTATGTCATATGAAAAATACTGACTCAATATACTCTCCAGAGAATAGGTGAAATACCTTTAAACCACATTCACATACCTGCAATAATTCTTTGTATTTTTCTGGATCCTCCTCCATTAGTGTTCTGATCTGGTTGTTATAATGCTCTGATATGCTCTCTTCCACTGCCACAGTGCAAGCCATTGCACCTTCTTTTCCAAGTAAAGCAGTTCCAGCACCTGTAATTATCAAACAAATTAATTCAAACAAAACATTCCAACCTACAGTATTAATAACAACATCAATAACCCATGCACTCACCTAAAGCAAACCCTGCAACATTCCAAAAAGGCAATAAAACAGTAGGTCGAACTCTAAATGCGACCATTAACTCATTAAACTTTTTCAGATGGTCCTTTTCTTGATCCCACATTTGCTGCAACAGAAATAAAATTACAGAAAAAACATAATAGAAAATAAGGCATTAACTATAAATGTAGAGAAAAAATTCAATGGATGTTAACTTCACTCATGCTAATTTTAATTTGATTTTTAAAGGTGATCTATGAAATAAATTAAATTGGCTTGTGACTGTTTTTTCTCTGGGATACATAAACAGCGCCTGAAAGGTGCACAGGTAGGGATGGGTTGTGTGTCTTTCCCCCTCTCTTGATTGCTTTTACATTAGAAATTCAGGTCCTGTCTAACATAGAAAACTCTATGAGGACTCAAAAATTAGGAAAGGATGACAACAGAAGAAGCAAGAATGAAAGTTGATGAATTAAGAGGAAGAGTATTGGTCAGATTTGTTAAAACTTTACTATTAGGTTTTGTTAAAACCTATTTATAGTCAGTAATTAGTTAACATTTTGGGAAAAGGGAATATGAACAGTTATTTCACAGCTTTCCCTCATTCCTTTTTTTCATACAAAATGAGTTTTATTTTACAATAATCTTGGCACCTATAACATAACGATGAAGCCTTTGTCACACCATTGCAACAACTGCATGTTTATGATTCACTCAGCAGTTGGGCCCTACCAAATTAATCACCATGAAAAACATGTCATGGACCATGAAATCTGGTCTTTTGTGTGCTTTTACCCTATATTACAGGGATTTCACAGGGGAGACCAGCGCTTATCAAACTGGGAGTCCTGACCCAAAAGGGAGTTGAAGAGGGGCTGCAAGTTTATTTTAGGGGAATTGTGGTATCGCCACCCTTATTTCTGCGCTGCCTTCAGAGCTGCGCAGCTGGAGGGCAGCTGCTGTTGCCTGGGTGCCCAGCTCTGAAGGCAGCGCCCTACCAGCAGCATATCAGAGCTGGGTGGCTGGAGAGTGGCTGCTGCTGAAGGCCCAGCTCTGCAGGCAGCAGCACAGAAGTAAGGGTGGTAATATCACACTATGTGATCCTTACTTCTGTGCTGCTGCTGCTGGCAGTGGCTCTGCCTTCAGAGCTGGGATCCCAGCCAGCAGTTGCCACTCTCCAGTTGCCCAGCTCTGAAGGCAGGGCCCTACCAGCAGCAGTGCAGAAGTAAGGATAGCAGTACCACAACCCGCCCATACAATAAGTTTGTAACCCCTCCCACAATTCCTTTTTGGATCATTTACAACTACAATTACAACACCATGAAATTTCAGATTTAAATAGATGAAATCATGAAATTTATGATTTTAAAAATCCTATGACCATGAAATTGACCAAAATGGACCATGAATTTGGTATGGCCCAACTCATCAGCCAATCCGATCACTATGTTATGTGTCATGCTTACACTTTACCATAGGAAGAGCTTTTGTAAGACCAGTTGTTTTAAAGTAAATATTGCAAATCTTAAATTATAGCCTTGTAATTTATTTTACTGTACTTCAGATAAAGAATATGTCTCTGAGTATATAAGAAGCATAAAGATAAGATGAAGTTAGACCACACATACCAACCTGAATGACTGGCCCTACTGTAGTTCTACCTAGCACAGCCATTTGCCCAGCATAAATACGATTTGCCCCATACTCCCCTGCATGATCCACCCTGATTATGCGATCTATGGCTGGCTTGTTGATGTTGTCCAAGGTCATTCCAGTACTACAAAATCTGAAAGAAGTCTGTTTTGACTGCAAACTCCATTTTCTTTCAGAACCTGTCAAACAGAGATACAACTTATGTGAGCTATAATTCTCTACCACTACTGAAAGTGAGGTCAGTCTTAATAAAATATCCATAAAACCCTTAACACCGAGTGCACACGCCATTTACTCAATGTTGTACCTACTTACTTACCCCTTTGTGATACACAACTCCAGTGTGATGCGGGGGAAGGGATTCTGATTAGGAATGGAAAAGAGGAACACATGACAGGTGACCTTAGGGTGAAATTGGGATATGAGAGATTAGCGTGAAAGGGGCTCTGATGACCCCAGGAGCGGGGATGAAGCAAGGGGTGATGGATTATACTGGAACGGGATGGGCTGGTGGGAGGTGACCCCAAGGTGGGGATAAGAGAGGATGGAGATAACTGTAAAAC
Organism: Gopherus flavomarginatus; assembly: GCF_025201925.1. NCBI lineage: Eukaryota > Metazoa > Chordata > Testudines > Testudinidae > Gopherus > Gopherus flavomarginatus. Next base: position 17,844,181 of record NC_066625.1, on the reverse strand, counting down.
TGCAAGGGGACAGAGTATGACAGGAAGGGGTGACCCCATAACAATGGCCATATTGGGTCAGATCAAAGGTCCAGCTAGCCCAGTATCCTGTCTTCTGACAGTGGCCAATGCCAGGTGCCCCAGAGGGAATGAACAGAACAGACAATCATCAAGTGATCCATTCCCTGTCACACATTCCCAGCTTCTGGCAAACAGAGGCTAGGGACATCATCCCTGCCCATCCTGGCTAATAGCCATTGATGGACCTATCCTCCATGAATTTATCTAGCTCTTTTTTCAACCCTGTTATAGTCTTGGCCTTCACAACATCCTCTGGCAAAGAGTTCCACAGGTTGACCATGCCTTGTGTGAAGACATACTTCCTTTTGTTTGTTTTAAACCTGCTGCCTATTAATTTCATTCAGTGACCCCAAGAAGAGGATGGAGGAGTGACCCCAGAAGGCAATAACATATTGGAGGAAGGGGTGACCCCAGGGACGGGAGGGGACATGGGGGCGTAACCCCAGAAAGCGGCAGAGATGGAATGACCCGGAACGTGACACGGGAAGAGGGTACCCCATTTTGCCATGAAAGGGAAAAGTTGTGACCCCAAGTGAGGGGGTGACCACTGCGCGAAGCCCCCCCCCCCATACCTGCCCCGTAGCGGAGACCCTGGCAACCCGCGCGCAGCCCCCTCACGGCTGGAGTCATGACTGCCACCATGGCCCTGACCCGGGCCTGGAACCGCCTCACCTGGCCGCGGAGTGATGACGTATTCAGAAGGCTCGCTCAAATTGACGTCTAATCTTCCCGCCCCTGTGCCGCTCCGATTGGCTCCTGGGCCCTTATGATCTCCTTCCCATTGGAAAGAAGTACTGTCAATCACAGGCGAGCGTCCCTCTGGCTGCCATGGCAACCAGAATGCGGGACTGTGCTGCCTGCTGCGGGGATATGGCGGGGCAGGTCTCCCCCAGGGGCCTCACCCGCTCCGTGGCTCATAGACTGTAAGGGGCGGGGAGGGAGAAAGGAACGCGTGCATATGGGGAGCAGGGTGGCGGGTGCGTTAGTGAGTGGGGCTCCAGGGGGATGATAGGGGTGCAGGAGAGGGCCTGGATATGGGTGGGGTGGGGACATGTGTATAGGGTGGGACTGGGGATAGAGCATTGCGGGTTACAACGTGCATGTGTAACATCGACAGACCCTGGTCATCTTGAGCTGAAAGCCAACTGCTTGTTAACTAAGGCTGTAGCGCAAACTCATTAATCTCTTTCTGTAAGTGGTTGTGGCACCACTAGATAGGACAGAACACCACTGCCAGAAGGTGTGTGGGTTACGCATGGATATTGCATGAGTACAGGGGACACATGGAGGGAGCATGAGCTTAGGGGTGTATGGTGAGTGCATCAGAATAGGTGGTGCAATGAGTGGATATGGGGTTGCCCAGGGATAGATGAGGATGGGATTTCAAGCATATGAGTATGATGGTTGCATTATAGGCATCAGGACCATGTGGTTACTCAGGAATGTGAAGTATCAGAGGGTAGCCGTGTTAGTCTGGATCTGTAAAAGCAGCAAAGAATCCTGTGGCACCTTATAGACTAACAGACGTTTTGGAGTTCAGGAATGTGAGGCTGCCTGGTTACAGTTGGTGCATGGGTGGTATATGGATATGAGGTATCCGAGGGTGTGTATTTGGATGAACAGTGTGTAGGTATGGGGTTTGTGCATGAACATGGAGTACATGGGGGATGTATATGTAAGGGAAGTGCACACAGGTGTTGTGCATGAGTACAAGGGGGACAAATGAGTGGGAATGTGTGGTTAGTGCCTGGTAGAAGACAAACAGTGAGTGGTGACTAGGAGAGGGGTGAACAGAGATGAGGGGAGTAAATGGCTATGGATTAGTATTAGAAATAGGTCAAATTATCTCTCCTATTGTTCAATACTTCAGCTCAAAGTAAAATGGGTTAACATTTTGCTTAGGGAGCAATTTGAAAAGGGGAACAGAGTATAAGAATCCAATACTACTAGTAACACAGCCGCTCTGTATATACTATATACAGAGGCTCCTGTTCGTGCAAGCCTAACTTTTTTGTCGGGTGCTGAGGAACACCTTAAGGAAGTGAGTGCTTCTGTCTCCAATAAATAGCACAGGCTTCTTTTTTGCTAGAATACTAGATTTTTGTTTTTAAATGGAATAACTCTTCGGGATAGGGGTGGAAAGATGAACTTAAATTAGAGTTGAAATAGTCGGATAACATGAACTAGATTAACAACTCTAAGAAATAGGCAAGAGATTACAAGATCCCAAACTCGAAAAAGTTTGCCCATCCCACTTTCTATTTTTCTTTTACTGAAACTGGAAAATATGTTTTGTGTAGAAAATATTACATTGATGTTCAAAAAAAGAAGATAGTTTTGATTTATCAGGAACTAGCAGGAATGAGGCTGAAAGTTCCAGTTTCTATATGGTAAGTACTTTCTGAAATGCATATTGTTTTTGAAGGGCTAGAGGCTCCAATCCTGCACCACACTGTGCCTTGATGGATCCCTGAGTCCATGCAGACTCCCACTGAAGTCAACATAAGATGGAACATAATATCAGTGGGGCTCTGTGCAGACACAGGGGTCTGCCTGAGTGAATGTCAGTGCAGGATCAGGATCTGCATGAACTATTGAAGCCCAAGAAATGCTGAAAAAAAAAGTCTGACCTAGTTACTGTTGCTATGTTTCTTCCTTTAAAATCTTATTGAAAGCAACTGAAATTGAGGACCGTTAAGGTTACTAGAGGATGTATGCTTTTCTTTTCTCTTTTGGGTTGTGGTAGTTTATGATGAAAAAAAAATCTACTACATCATCAGATCCTTCTCCCTGCAAGACCAGAATATAGTCCCTTGCTAGAGGGTATACTAGATACTGCAATTGGTGATTGATTATTTAACTCGTACACCTGTGAGGGTACTGAATATTTTATTTAGCCTTAGAAATATTCACAATATTACTGTATAAGCTTAGACTATTATTCTTAGAAAAGAGATGATTAAGGGGGGATATGATATAGGGGTCTATAAAATCATGAATGGTGTGAAGAAAGTGAACAGGGAAGTGTTAATTATCCATCCACATAACACACAAACCAGGAGTCACCTAATGAAATTTAACAGGCAGCAAGGTTAAATCAAACATAAAAGAAGTACTTCATCACCCAATGCACAGTCCACCTATTAAATTTGTTACCAGGGAATGCTGTGAAGGCCAAAAGTATAACTGGTTTCATAAAAGAATAGATACGTTCATGGAGGATAGGTCCATCAGTAGCTATTAGCCAAGATGGCCAGGAATGCAACCTTATGCTCTGGGTGTCCTTAAACCTCTGACTGCCAGAAGCTGGGACTGTATGATAGGGGATAGGTTACTCAATAATTGCCCTGTTCTGTTCATTCCCCCTGAAGCATCTGGCACTGGCCGCTATTGGATGACTGGATACTGGGTTAGATGGACCATTGGTCTGACCAGTATAGCCATTCTTATGTTCTTATAAAAACAAATCCATATAAATATTTAATTCCATGTAAAATTAAATTGAGCATAAAAAATGGAACCTTCTTATGCACCAATTGCCTATTCTTACCTGGTCCAGAGAGTCATGTTTTGAAGTCCTTTTAATACTAAAGATTGGGTTACATGCATCTTAATGACTTCAGTGAAGTTGCAAGGAATCTAAATCTAAGTAGAATTTGAGCTGTAGTATGTATGTATTGTATTCTGAGGAGCAAGCATATGCTGCTTTTGACTGTACCTTGTAGAAGATATCAGAGATTTGGACAGACTAAATTTCCAGGGTCGTAAATTATCTGCAGATAACATAGTACCTCTTCAAAGCTGTATGTATACCTGATATTTCAGCTATCAAGGGATCCTATACGAAATCTGGGGCTAACCAAGGTTCCGATTCAGGAAAGCACCCCGAGCATACGCTTGACTTTAAGCTTGTGTTTAAGTCCCATTGGCATCACTGGAACTTAAACATGTACTTAATAGCTTTCCTTAATCAGGCCCAAGTACTGATCCCTACCAGAAGTGGTGCATGCCTTCTTTAACTCACCACTCAGATCATCACAATATTTATCATGTTTTATTTCCACCAGCACAAAAAGAACATTTGTATCAGAAAATTTCTAGCTGTCCTTAGTATCAGTAACTCTGACTCCATCTCTCTGCCCCAAAGTTGGACACTTCATAACATATTTGCCTTTTCAGAAACAAAGAAACGAACACAAAGTAAATAACTTTTGTTAATAAAAAGTTAAGACCAAAATAAAACCAAGACCAAATGGAAGGCATGGTATTTGCTGTTCAACAATATAAAATTCAGAAATCCCAGGTCTTGTCCACACTAACATTTTTCTTAATATTTTCTGTTGCTAGAAATACCACTGGGTGGTAGCAGCAGTGATTAGAATAGACAGGGTAAAGGTTGCTACTGGCATTTGAACCACCATGTCTGAGAGACCTCTCCTGAGCTGGGTAAGACAACACATTAGCCAGTTAAAACACCAGTAGCCAGCCCCCCTCCACACCTCCATTACTATCTCTGATAAAGCTGCACTGCTAGTGGAACGGTTGGAAATTTTAAGGAATCCACAATTGCAGATTCACTTTGGAAACTCCATTCCTTATTGAGAAAGTTTTTTTCCCTTGGGTTACATCTTATGTTGCAGGTTTGCTAGGTTATATAAAACTTTTCTGAGAGTCCTTAAACAAATAGAACAACTAATCATCATAGTTTGCCAGTTTGTAAATTGATGCTACTTAGAGACCTGGTAAGTTGGAAGAACAGGTTTTTCACTGTAATTTATTTTAATTAGGAAGTGTACTTTGCACACTGAATTACTTGTTAGTTTGTCACACCCTCTCTGCTGCACAATGAGGAAATCTCTAACAAGCCAGAGGAAAAATGTATAACTTTTCCTGTGAAAAAGTATAGAAATTCTTTTGTAGAGTGACATTTATTTTCCCACTGCTGCATAGAAATTTACGTGCACATTCTGTGTTAATGTGAATTACCTGTATTAATCTCCCATCTGCTATGCAGTAACACAAAGGCAGGCACAGATCTTGCAAACTCTTACATTCATGGGCATGAATACATGCACAATTACTTCCCCTGAGTGCAACAGAATGACTTGCCGATATAAAGTTACTGACATGTGAAAGTGTTTGTTTGCAGGACTGGACCCTAGGTAATGCCAGAGGACAGTGATATGATGACTCAAGCATGAGTGAAAATAGGACTTTGGAATTCTATTGCCAGTTCTGCCATTGACTTAGTGTTTTGCCCTTGGGAAAGTCAATGAATGAATGCTTGTATAATATTTTTTAATTCTTAGATGAAAAGCTGCTAAGTAGAATCTATCTAATATTTTATGCATCATATCACCAACATGCTTTCTATACTAAGATTTAACAAGAGCCTTTATTGTACGGCTGATTATTTTTTTAAATAGAGCAATCCTTAGTGAGTAGTTTTAGTACTAATTTTTTGGTTTACCTGTCCTGCAAACACAAGTGTACAGTTTGCGTGACGGTTCAGGGGAGCATCCGTGTTCAGAAAATAACAAGCATATGTGTGTAAATATAAGGGACTGAGGTATGTAGGACTTAAGCATATACACAGTGTTAAGCATGTTATTAAGTAATTTCCTGAATCAGGAGTTTGGTAACTAAGGTATGCATTTTTGTGTGTTACTGTACCATGTAAAATGAATGTCTTTCTTAAATAAGTAATTATCTACATGGATTAAGATTGACTTTCCTTCTGTAAATATCCATATTTTACCCATAATTTTCTACCATTTTTATTTATTACAGCATCCTGGAAGCTTTGCTGAACAAAAATATGATCAGTGTCTCAAGCATAATTTTACAGATTGTAAATTCGAAGCATCTCTTCGAATGTATACAGGAAATTCTGAAGAATGTGAAAGAAAATTACAGAGCAGCCCAGAAAGACAACAGGAAATTAAGATAATCAAAAAGAAAATGGCACAAGTAACAGTTAATGTTCTTCTTTATACATATAAAGGATTTTCCTGTTCAAATACAGACGTAGAAGTTTAATTTTTGCTTTTAATTTTCCCCTTCTATCAGACTTGTATGTCATTAAAGTACTTTAAGGTTGCATCTAACTGCTATGAAGATAGGCCTGCTAAAATCACTACAATAAAAAGTAATGTTATGAACAAGCAGAAAAGCAATTTGATAAAGAAAGTTCCCATTTTAATATTTTAGAAAAAAAACTGAAAATAATTAGGAGAGACATGAGCTATTTTGCTGCTTTACTAAAGTCTCTCTGAAGAAGATAACAATTACAGTCAGAGTTGCATTAAATAAATGCGATAATATGTATGTTTGTTTTTGTTTTTGAAGGATGTTGTAACTGACAAACCTTTCCCGGTCTTAGTAAGGAGTACAAAAAGGTAATGTATAAATCACAGTAAATTCTACTAAGCATTTGTCTTGGGCCAGCCCACATACATCAGCAGTGTAATATACTGCTACACTGCAGACCCAGGTATGACTCATAAGCCACTGAAGCTTGAGTTATGGGAGTAACTGTAGCTTAAGAAAGTCAGATTGATGAGTTTCCAAATGGAGTAGAAGTGCCACTAACTTATCCTTGCTGGAAGAGGAATATTGTAGTGGTGGCTGTGGGGAGGTTTGAGAAGTGTATGTATGAAGGAAATGGTGAGCATAGAATAACTGGGTGGGAGAAAATCTGAAAATTGCATGGAAGAGCCTTTAGACTGGCATTGCTCTATGGAGCATAATTCACTCGTGAACCTAAATCCCGATAAACAGCCGCAAGCAGGAAGGGTGCTGGCAATCTCTGTGTAAAAGGACAGGAAGAGGAGACATGGATCATCATGTATAGAAATACAAAACGGACCTCTCTCCATAAAGATCAAATCAAGTGCTGGACTCTCCCTATTCTTTTCCCAACAGAAACATAAATGTAAAAATAATCTCTGAAACCATAGCACAGAAATCCAGTTTATAACTTCAGGTAAAATAATCGTTTCCATGACTGCAATTTAGTTAATAAAACAGAAACTATTGAGAAGCTAGTTTATTTTATACCACAGCTTCAAAATGTCCACATACAAACCTTTGCATAACAGCTCATAGAATAATGTAATACATTTCACCATATTCACAGCAGTCTGCCTGTTTTGAAATCATGGCAATTTATTTACAATCCTGACATTCCCAAACACGTGGTATATTATATGCTATTGATATATATAGAATTTTCTTTCAACATGGATTAAAATATATTCTTCATGTTTAACTAGAACAAAGAAGTTGCACAGCTTCCCTTCCAGACTATCTCAATTTCCTCCTTCCCCATACACATCACAAGAAGAAGTCATGAGGCTCATTTCATCAGCTTCAAAGCTAATTGTTGCAGCAGTAAGTAATGCAGGTCATGCTACTTTGATCATTAAAGACGTAACAGAACATTTTCGACTATTGCACTTTAACAACAAGTTCCCCATAAATTGCAATGATAAAGGATCAAATTTTGCACTGACTGTAAATCCACAGTAATTGCTTTGACTTTAATAGTTATTGTGGATATACAACCATGTTACTGAGAGCAGAATTTAGCCAAAGGCTTTTGCTGCTCCATAAAATCATATCAGACCACCTCCAGCTGAAAATACCCATGACCTTCCGCTCTCTACAGTGAAACAGACTAATTGGACAGGGGCCATCCTGTCAAGGGGAAAAAGGCATGGTCAGCTTGCATCAGAATGAAGGAATCCCCCCAAAACTTTAATATACACAGCTGCCCAGGGAGAGACTCTTTTATGGTAAATAAACCTCATCTTCCCTGACCCTCAGCTTATTTAAAAAACACTATACGATTATATCAATTCTTTTGTCTCTGTACAGTCTTTATTTCAAATAAAGTCAAGGACAACATACTGGGTTCTACATTTATACTACAACAAAAGCAAAACCACTTTTCAAACATAAGATTTGATAAAAGCTTGTTTAAACGAATCTGAGTTTTTCAGTTGACTTAACGGATTCTGGATCAGGCCAATAAGTATGAATTAAGTATCGAAATAAGTAACCTGATTTTCAGAGGTGCTGACATTTGAAGCCAGCACCTCATCAATCAATTCATTAATTTCATCCCTACATGAAACTTTTGACCATAACACATCAAACAGACTGACCAATATAGAATATTTTGTATATATGTAGCAGGTCACTTGCTAGGATTAGTTTATCTCACTTAATCATTTCCCAGCCACTGAGGGGGCCTCGGACACTGGTGCACCATGGTCCCTCCTATTCTCTGCCTGTGACACATAGAATTATAGGACTGGAAGGATGATCAATAGGTCATCTAGTCCAGTCCCCTGCACTCCAGGCAGGACTAAGTAATAACTAGACTACTCCAAACAGGTGTTTGTCTAACCTGCTCTTAAAAACCTCCAGTGACGGAGATTCCACAGCCTCCCTAGGTAGTTTGTTCCAGTGCTTAACTACCTTGACATTTAGGACATTTTTCCTAATGTCCAACCTAAATCTTTCTTGCTACAATCTAAGCCCATTGCTTCTTGTCCTATCCTCAGAGTTTAAGGAGAACAATTTTTCTCCCTTCTCCTTGTAACAGCCTTTTATGTACTTGAAAACTATTATCATGTTCCCCCTCAGTCTTCTCTTCTGCAGACTGAAAAAAAACAATTTTTTTCAGTCGTCCTTCATATGTCACGTTTTCTAGACCTTTCCATCATTTTTGTTGCTCTCCTCTGGACTTTCTCCAATTTGTCCACATCTTTCCTGAAAAGTGGCTCCCAGAACTGGACACAATACCCCAGTTGAAGCCTTATCAGCATGGAGTAGAGCGGAAGAATTACTTCTTGTGTCTTGCTTACAACACTCCTGCTGATACATCCTAGAATGATGTTCACTTTTTTTGCAACAGTGTTATACTGTTGATTCACATTTAGTTGGTGATCCACTACAGCCCCCAGATTCCTGTCCACACTACTCCTTCCTAGGCAGTCATTTCCATTTTGTACGTGTGCAATTGATTGTTCCTTCCTAAGTGGAGTACTTTGCATTTGTCCTTATTGAATTTCATCCTGTTTACTGCAGACCATTTCTCTAGTTTTTCCAGATCATTTTGAATTTTAATACTACCCTCCAAAGCACTTGCAACCCCTCCCAGCTTGGTATCATCCGCAGACTTTATAAGTGTACTCTCTATGCCATTATCTAAATCATTGATAAAGATATTGAACAGAATCAGCTCTAGAACTGATCCCTACAGGACCCCATGTGATATGCCCTTCCAGCTTCACTGTAAACCACTGACAACTACTCTCTGGGAACTGTTTTCCAACCAGTTATGAACCCACCTTATAGTAGCTCCTTCTAAGCTATGTTTCCCTAATTTGTTTACAAGAAGGTAACGTGAGACAGTATCAAAAGCCTTACTAAAGTCAAGATATACAACACCTACCACTTTCCCCCTATCTACAAGGCTTGTTACCCTGTTAAAAAAGGGTATTAGGTTTGTTTGACATGATTTGTTCTTGACAAATCCATGTTGACTGTTATTTATCACCTTTATTATCTTCTAGTTGTTTGCAAATTGACTGTTTGATTATTTGCTCTATTAATTCCCTGGGTTGTCCTTATTCTCCTAATAGTCTAGTCTCCTGTGGGCTGTATTACACTGGTCTAATTTCAGTTGTTGGGTTTAGTGCGCGGATGGGTGGTGATGGCCTGTGATATACAGGCAATCATAGTAGATGATATGGTGGTCCCTTCTGGCCTTAAACTCTGCCTCTATGACACTTTGCAGTACTGTGACAGTGTAAAGTGGCCTTAAAATGTAAGTGAGTGTAAATTATCTGCACCCACTTCAAAGGAGAATCAAGCTTGGAATGTTAGTGTATGGACCTGAGCACATGCCTGGGAACCAGGATTTCCTCAGTTCTAATCCTGGCTGTGACACAGATTCCGGCTAAGACATTAAGCAAGACATACTCTCTCTCTGCTTCTACAAGTTCCCCCTTGTGAAAGAGAATAACGCTGCCCTATCTCACAAGAATACTGTGAGGATTAAATAGATAACATGCAAGCCTTGGAAGAGGAAAAGTGGTTAAAACTATTATTGCTCATGCTGACTACAAAATTAATGGAGAAATGTTTATGAACTAAAAGCTTACCTGTAGCAAACTCAATTTGTAAAGATTTCTGTTAATATAATTACACATCTTCTTCTCAGACTTGTGAAATCTCTTCGGAGGAAATAAAGAAGCCAGACTGTGCCTCACCCCAAAAGAGGAAAGAAGCTAAAAATATTCAGAGATTGGACCATTACCACAAGCAGTGTGCACCTCATCCTGTGATCTCTCCAGGTCCCCATAAATATGAAGCTAAGAGGTGTGAAAAAAATTCAGAGAGATTTTCAGCAGCACATCTGAGTGAAATTATGATAGCCTGTAATTTTATACTCTGTACCTTTTTTACGCTGTTTTAAACATTTACAGCACTTACAAATTTCCAGTCTGATCCTCTAAAATGTCTTTATAGCTTTCTGATTTTTAAAGTTAGCTGAACCTTTTCTGTTAAATTACCCTATTTGTGTTATCAGACTTATTGACATTTGTCCCACCCAAACTTTATCAAAACAATAAGAGGAAATATGTTTGGAGTATTTAATCAACAAGATAGCCTATAAATTATAAAGAGGCCAGCTGTAGAAAGGCAGCATTACTGAGAGAGACTTCTCACAATCATAAGTCTTTCCAAGCATGGTAGATCATGTCAAATGTAATGTGGAGGACTGGTCTCATTGAAAGTTTTAGAGGCCTAAATTTTTTATATGAAATGTATGTAAGAGAGAATCTTTATATAGTCCCCACCATCTCCCATTTGAAACTAGGTAACTTCTACATTAGTACATCTCATGTTTCAGAGAAGCTTTTATTAATAGAAGTTTCAAACGCTCAGTGTCTGACCCTAGGCAAAAGCAAAACAGATCTTTCCTCTTTCTAAAAGACTGTCTGACATTTTAACTTCAGATCACAAATACCAAAATAATAAATCATGCCCTGAGGCAGTGACCACATGTTGATCAAATCCTTGTGGTTGCACACAGCACAATGGTGCACTTTAATTTACAGCAAATCATGCAGACAAAACGGAGGAACCTAGGCACCAGAAACAGGGTTTTGATAAACTGTTTGCTGTGGATGCAATTGTGGCTTTGACTTTTGCATTAAAAGATTTTAGGTTTTATTGTGCTGGGGCACGTCAACTAAAAAAGTTCAGCATGGGATTAGACACCAATAAGTGTTTTAAAAGAGCTTGCTCAAGTTTTTTAGGCCTTATATTTTGCATACCTTGGTATTTTCGTAGTAATTGTCCACTTATTTCCATTTCTTTTAAAAATGGTCATTATTGGTTTGATTTTCCTTTCATTTTGACCGATTGTGAACTAATGTAAATCCATGGATTTCCTTGAAACTAGGCCTGTTTTACACTGGGATAAAGATAGGAGAATCAGGCTGTGTAACATTAAATAATTGATATTAAACAAGTTATACTTAATATAGGTCCTATCCATACATGGGATAAAGCTGTGCATGCCTGCTGTGATCTCATATGCTATATGAGTGGATATGTTTATACAGTAGTTGGGGTGTACAGAGATCACTGGGATTATTAAATTATTCAGTGAATCAGAAGGACATTTACTACCATAGTACAGTCAAACCTAGTTTATCAAAACCCTGATTATCTGGGGAAAAATTAAAAAGGACCTTTCATATGATGTAAAGAGTCCCTCACTGTCCAAATGCCCATTTACTGAAATACTCTCAGGTCCCCAAATAATTTGGCTAAATCGTATTTGTATGCAACTTGTGGTGTGTGGCGTCTAACCCAAGTCCTATATTAGAATTCACACTCTTTTCTCTTTGGCAGTGGCAGAGAGATGCTCGATCGGGCCTGATCAATTCAGCAATCACTGCTTTTCATAGACTCATAGACTCTAGGACTGGAAGGGACCTCGAGAGGTCATCGAGTCCACTCCCTTGCCCTCATGGCAGGACCAAATACTGTCTAGACCATCCCTAATAGATATTTATCTAACCTACTCTTAAATATCTCCGGAGATGGAGATTCCACAACTTCCCTAGGCAATCTATTCCAGTGTTTTAACTACCCTGACAGTTAGGAACTTTTTCCTAATGTCCAAACTGAATCTCCTTTGCTGCAGTTTAAGTCCATTGCTTCTTGTTCTATCATTGGAGGCTAAGGTGAACAAGTTTTCTCCCTCTTCCTGATGACACCCTTTTAGATACCTGAAAACTGCTATCATGTCCCCTCTCAGTCTTCTCTTTTCCAAACTAAACAAACCCAATTCCTTAAGCCTTCCTTCATAGGTCATGTTCTCAAGACCTTTAATCATTCTTGTTGCTCTTCTCTGGAACCTCTCCAATTTTTCCACATCTTTCTTGAAATGCGGTGCCCAGAACTGGACACAATACTCCAGTTGAGGCCTAACCAGCGCAGAGTAAAGCGGAAGAATGACTTCTCGTGTCTTATTTACAACACACCTGTTAATGCATCCCAGAATCACGTTTGCTTTTTTTGCAACAGTATCACACTGTTGACTCATATTAAGCTTGTGGTCTACTATGACCCCTAGATCTCTTTCTGCCATACTCCTTCCTAGACAGTCTCTTCCCATTCTGTATGTGTAAAACTGATTGTTCCTTCCTAAGTGGAGCACTTTGCATTTATCTTTATTGAACTTCATCTTGTTTACCTCAGACCATTTCTCCAATTTGTCCAGATCATTTTGAATTTTGACCCTGTCCTCCAAAGCAGTTGCAATCCCTCCCAGTTTGGTATCGTCCGCAAACTTAATAAGCGTACTTTCTATGCCAACATCTAAATCGTTGATGAAGATATTGAACAGAGCCAGTCCCAAAACAGACCCCTGCGGAACCCCACTTGTTATACCTTTCCAGCAGGATTGGGAGCCATTAATAACTACTCTCTGAGTACGGTTATCCAGCCAGTTATGCACCCACCTTATAGTAGCCCCATCTAAATTGTACTTTCCTAGTTTATCTATAAGAATATCATGCGAGACCGTATCAAATGCCTTACTAAAGTCTAGGTATATCACATCCACCGCTTCTTCCTTATCCACAAGGCTCGTTATCCTATCAAGGAATGTTATCAGATTAGTTTGACATGATTTGTTCTTTACAAATCCATGCTGGCTATTCCCTATCACCTTACCACCTTCCAAGTGTTTGCAGATGATTTCTTTAATTACCTGCTCCATTATCTTCCCTGGCACAGAAGTTAAACTAACTGGTCTGTAGTTTCCTGGGTTGTTTTTATTTCCCTTTTTATAGATGGGCACTATATTTGCCCCCTTCCAGTCTTCTGGAATCTTCCCCGTCTCCCATGATTTCCCAAAGATAATAGCTAGAGGCTCAGATACCTCCTCTATTAACTCCTTGAGTATTCTAGGATGCATTTCATCAGGCCCTGGTGACTTGCAGGCATCTAACTTTTCTAAGTGATTTTTTACTTGCTCTTTTTTTATTTTATCTTCTAATCCTACCCTCTTCCCGTAAGCATTCACTATACTAGACATTCCTTCAGACTTCTCAGTGAAGACCAAAACAAAGAAGTCATTAAGCATCTCTGCCATTTCCAAGTCTCCTGTTACTGTTTCCCCCTCCTCACTGAGCAGTGGGCCTACCCTGTCCTTGGTCTTCCTCTTGCTTCTAATGTATTGATAAAAAGTCTTCTTGTTTCCCTTTATTCCCATAGCTAGTTTGAGCTCGTTTTGTGCCTTTGCCTTTCTAATCTTGCCTCTGCATTCCTGTGTTATTTGCCTATATTCGTCCTTTGTGATCTGACCTAGTTTACATTTTTTATATGACGCCTTTTTATTTTGTAGGTCACGCAAGATCTCGTGGTTAAGCCAAGGTGGTCTTTTTATTTTGTAGGTCACGCAAGATCTCGTGGCTAAGCCAAGGTGGTCTTTTGCCACATTTTCTATCTTTCCTAACCATTGGAATAGCTTGCTTTTGGGCCCTTAATAGCGTCCCTTTGAAAAACTGCCAACTCTCCTCAGTTGTTTTTCCCCTCAGTCTTGATTCCCATGGGACCTTACCTATCAGCTCTCTGAGCTTACCAAAATCTGCCTTCCTGAAATCCATTGTCTCCATTTTGCTGTACTCCCTTCTACCCTTCCTTAGAATTGCAAACTCTATGATTTCATGATCACTTTCACCCAAGTTTCCTTCTACTTTCAAATTCTCAACAAGTTCCTCCCTATTTGTTAAAATCAAGTCTAGAACAGCTTCCCCCCAGTAGCTTTTTCAACTTTCTGAAATAAAAAGTTGTCTGCAATGCAGTCCAGGAACTTATTGGACAGTCTGTGCCCTGCGGTGTTATTTTCCCAACATATATCTGGATAGTTGAAGTCCCCCATCACCACCAAATCTTGGGCTTTGGATGATTTTGTTAGTTGTTGGAAAAAAGCCTCATCCACCTCTTCCACCTGATTAGGTGGCCTGTGGTAGACTCCCAGCACGACATCACCCGTGTCTCCCAGCACGACATCACCCTTTTAGCCTAACCCAGAGACTCTCAACACTTCCATCTCCTATGTCCATCTCCATCTCAGTCCAAGTGTGTACATTTTTAATATATAAGGCAACACCTCCTCCCTTTTTCCCCTGTCTATCCTTCCTGAGCAAACGATACCCATCCACACCAACATTCCAGTCGTGTGTATTATCCCACCAAGTTTCAGTAATGCCAACAATGTCATAGTTGTATTTATTTATTAGCACTTCCAGTTCTTCCTGCTTATTACCCATACTTCTTGCATTTGTATGTAGGCATCTAAGATACTGGTTTGATCTTGCCTCCCAGCTTTGCCCTGACCCTCCTTTCTCTCTGCCATTATAGCCCGTGCTCCCTCCTGTTTCCAACCCATCTCCCAGGTCTTGTTCCCCACTTACCTGTGGGGTTTGCTCACCTGTCCCCAGCGAACCTAGTTTAAAGCCCTCCTTACTAGGTTAGCCAGTCTGTGCGCAAATAAGGCCTTTCCCCTTCTCGAAAGGTGAACGCCATCTGTGCCTAGCAGTCCTTCCTCGAATAGCATCCCGTGGTCGAGGAAGCCAAAGCCCTCCTGGCGACACCATCTTCGCAGCCAGGCATTCACCTCCACGATGCATCTGTCTCTGCCCGGGCCCCTACCTTCGACAGGAAGAATCGAAGAGAATACCACCTGCGCTCCAGACTCCTTAACCCGTACTCCCAGAGCCCTGTAGTCACTCTTGATCTGCTCAGTGTCACACCTCACAGTATCATTTGTGCCCACATGGATGAGTAGCATGGATTAGTAGTCAGAAGGCCGGATAATCCTCGACAATGCCTCTGTAATATCTCGGATACGGGCCCCTGGCAGGCAGCATACCTCCCGGGATGAATGGTCAGGGCGACAGATGGGTGTCTCCGTCCCCCTCAGCAGAGAGTCTTCAACCACCACTACCCTACGTTTCTTATTATCAGTGGTGGCAGCAGACCTCCCAGCCTTGGGGTACGAGGCTTCCCCTCCTTAACTGTTGGGGGTGATTCCTTCTCTCCTGTATCAAGAAGAGCATAACGGTTATCTATTACCACAACAGGAGGGTTTGCAGCAGGGGTGGAGCACTGCCTGCTGCCAGAAGTAACCAGCTGCCAGTGTCCACCCTGAGCCATCTCCTCCTCCACTGGTGTGTCAGATACACCCTGAGCCATCTCCTCCTCCACTGGTGTGTCAGTAGTCCTGTGAACTGGGACAGCTACGTAAGCTGTCTCCACATGGATACTGTCCAGGAATTGCTCATGGATACGGATGTTCCTCAGCCTAGCCACCTCCTCCTGTAGCTCTCCTACCTGCTGCCTGAGAGATTCCACCAGCAGGCACCTTTCACATTGGATGCCACCCCCAGCCTGGATATCAGTAAGTGGAAATTGCAAGTTACAGTCTTTGCAAGCCCACACCAGAATCTGGGTAAAAGCATCCATGCTTTGGTGCTCTGTCTGGCTACATTCGCAGGTGGAGGAGACAGAAGCAGTGCTGCCACAGGTGTTGTGGGTCCTCCTCACCATCGTAAGCCTCCCTCTGTCAAACTCTCTCAAATTCCTGTCTGCAGCTCCCTGTCCGCTCTGCTCTGCTTTAAACAGAAAGGTTTTGGATGTGGCTTGGTTTTATAGGTTCAGGGGACCAATGGGTCACAGATGAGACCGACAAGGGACCCCCACTCCCTTCCTACTCTCCTTCCAAACTCCCCTGCGAAACTCCCTGTTAGCAGCTCCTGTTCACTAAGCTCCCTGGTCGCTTGTGCACAGCTTTATGAAGCCCTGGCCTGAGTGAATGGCCCGCCCACTGGTTAAGGCTCAGCCAATTACCAGAGGCTTCTAGCTTTCAAACCTTCCTTGGTAGCTCCGCCTCCAACTGCCAGCTACAGCACATGGTCCTTCAAACAGACTGACAAACACAAGCTCAGCACACAGCAAGTAACCCCCAAACACACACACTGCAGACAGTCAGTCACTTACTTACCCCACAGATGCTGTATGTGCTCCTCCTTCACCTGGAGAACTCCTGGAGAACATTTTATTGTGATTCCTAGTTATATTTAGAAACCAAAGTCAGTCTAGTCTGATTGCATAAAAACAAATTTATGCAAATTTAATTTACAAATAAATGAGCTTTTGATTTTAGGAAAACAAGTTTCTAAGCTTGCCCTTCCGAATTAAGGGAGTTATTGTTCCTTTCCAGAGATTGATAAAAATTAACATGCCAAATTGCTTATTTCTGTTATGCTGTGTATTATAGCTATCATGCAAAGATATAAAGACTTTTCTATAAGTCATTGATTGAGAGTCAGTGTACAGTACTGTATGAGGAGAGACAATCTGATGCAGAGAATAGGTACATTAGAAGAGACAGAAAAAATAATGAACAAGACTATAAATCTCATTAAGTATGACAAGTCGTCTTGATTTTGTTTTGAAACAGTTATTTTATACTTCTCACAGCATTGATGTATTCTGTTTTAAAAGCACACGGGAAATGAACAAATTAGAAGAATCAAATGCTGACTTTATCCAAGAAAATTCAAGGAATGATTATGGGAAAAGTAAGTTACATTCTCAATATACTTTTCGATCCTTTTCACCGTTTCTTAGAAAACAGCTGTAGCCTGCAATGAAAAATCTCTTAAAGAATAACCAAGTAAGCACGGCTGATTCCTGGATTGTTAGCAGGCTAAATTATTGTAGCAGTTGGTCTTAGAAGGTACTGATATTATTTCTAAACACAATTGCAAGTTTGAAAATGATTAAGTTACATTTTCCAGGTATTGTTTTGACACCTTTACTGTTAAAACAATAACATTGGAGGTGCAGAATCCATCTCAGATAAGCAGGAGAGGAAATTAACTTATTTTTTATTTTGGAGTGTATCTGCACAGCAGCTGGGAGTGTGCTTCCCAATGCGGGTAAACAAGCTAGCTCTGCTTGAGTTAGTGTGCAACAAAACAGCAATGTGGCCATGGTGGCATGGGCAGCAACTCAGGCTAGTTACTGGAGTACAATCCTGTGCAACCCCTGGGTATGTATTCAGTTAGCTAGCCCCAGCCTTTGCCGCTGTGGCCACACTGCTATTTTTAGGGGTTTAGCTCAACCAGAGCCAGTGTGTGTCTTATTACCCACAC
This sequence comes from Gopherus flavomarginatus, assembly GCF_025201925.1. Classification (NCBI taxonomy): domain Eukaryota; kingdom Metazoa; phylum Chordata; order Testudines; family Testudinidae; genus Gopherus; species Gopherus flavomarginatus. The sequence goes on along the minus strand of NC_066625.1, from coordinate 17,826,365 downwards.
TGGGAAGTGCCATCCCAGCTGCTGTGTAGATATAACCTTTGTTGTCAAACTTCTAACAGACTCACACACACCTTGGTCTAACATCATATTATCTGAAGTACATATTGCAGGAGATTCTTTTCCTGTTCTGTTACTTCCTAATATGTGCTCTGCTCCTTTGTACTGCTCCTTTTTCTGATTCGTTCTTTTACATCATATTTTCTTCAAATCTCTTCTGAAAGTTCATTCTCGTCTTGATTTCTCTCTGACAAACACTTTGTCCTTTCTTCTCATGACTTCTAATTATCTACTTCGCAACTTGTCCTTTTCCCTCTTGATTTTTCCATTCATTTTTAGTAGGCTATATTTGTTTGATCTATTTTATTGTTGTGTTTTAAAATAATAGTAAAGTGCCAGGGGATGAGGGATTTTTTGTTAAATAAATATTAAAATTAGTCATTAAAAATATGGTGTCTACTTTAGATGTGAACAAAGACAAGAAAGAAGAAAACAGTAGAAATGTAAATGGACTGGTCAGAGTTGAGAGATCATCTAATATTTCCAGTAACTCATCTAAACATAGGAGTGTACTTTCTAAAACTTCTACAAGAGCAAGTGATTTAAATTCATTGTACTTAAGTAACATATCTCCTTATGCACAACGAACTGACAGAAGTAAAGCTTCTAAAAAAAATGTGCTTAATGAAGGAACGTCCTCTGCCTTGTGCAGCTCTTCAGTGATGTCTGAATGCCAAGATACAGAGCCAAGTACTGGCCGTATATCAGGCATGACAAGTTTAGCTCACTCTCAGAAAAATAAAAGCATCTCTAGGTGGCTCTGTAAGTCATCTGAATTCAAAAGGCAAAAGTCAGCCCAGGTGCCTAGTAGAAAGCATTCAGGCATCAGAGGTAGTAAGTCTAGCAAGCTTTCACAGGGAAGGCCAATGGAGAACTCCCGGAATATGCCACTACATCAAAAAGAAAGAAAAAATAGTGAAGGAAACAGGGAATTAAATGTTTCCACAAATGCACAGACCCTAATCATAAATGAAAACACGGGAGAACAAACAGCTTCTGTTGTGGCTCTTAAATGTGGCATTCACCACAGCCAAAATAACACAAGTAACAGCCTTCATCAGAGACCTCAAAGTAACCAGCACGAAAAAAAAAAGAAAGATTTGTGTGAATTAGCTACAGGAAAAAATACCGAATCCCATAAGGTCCATTTCCAAGGTCCATTGCAGTTTTCCAGAAATACTGAACAGAAATGTAGCTGTGTAAACTTGAATAGTTGTAACATAACAAGCGACTATGGAATTCAAACCATTGCTTCAGAAAGTAAATCTTTAGGGACTGTGACACATCTTCCAGAGAATGAAAATGAAGAACACCTTTCTAGGGTCACACTTGGAGCACCTTCCTTTTTACATCAAGTTTTCCTGGAAATGGAGCAAGATGCATCACCTACTTCAACTGCATCTGAGCCTAAAGATCTGGACAGCAGTTTAGAAAATAAAAGTATACAACAATTATCTAACCAGCTTTTCATCCTTAATGAATCCACAGGAGACAAGAAGGTTCAGGATACTATCAGTAATGTACATACAAGTGACAGTATTTTAACAGACCCATGTGATTGGCAAATGGCACACATCCCACAGAAGGTTCAGTGTTGTTGCACCTGTGCAGAAGAACCACCTAACTTTATATCTGAAACATCTGATGAAGAACAAGACAGTTTCTCAGATTCATCTGTGACAGTAGCAAGTTTTTTAGGTGCATTAGAAAACCAACAGTCAGAAGAGCAGTTCACTGTATCATCTGTATCTGATAGCCTGAGTCTTGGATCATTATATGACGTACATGAACAGATGGTAAGAGCTTGGTGAAATTATGTTATTAATGTCACAAAACTCTTGAGTGCTTTTTTAAGTAGGCAACAGTTTCTGTTTCCATTTGAAACCCCCTTTAAAGAAAAAGTTGTAAATTGTCTGCTTATATCATATTAGACCAAACGTGACATGTAAAATTAACAGCCTGGATGTAAAAATAGCCTTTAAACATCTTTGGAAATACTTAAATTAGTGAGGGATTCAGAAAAAGAGTTTCTCACACTAGTTTCTACAGCCTGTCTACACTTGCAAACTCTGTAGCCTTAATTCATCACCAATACATCCGAGGGTCAGATGACACAGTAGTAAAAACCCCTGAGTCCCAGCCGCATAACAGCTTTCACTGTTGCTGCCACTTGTAGTGAATTCTGGCTACAAGGTTTCCTACTATACACACACCATCATGGAGATGGGGAAAATCTCAAATAGCAACATAATTCAGCCTGAGTGGCAGTCTGCTCCAAGGGTTTAGGATTAGCATAATAGAGGTGTCACCATTCAGGGCAAGAGCTTAATTGGCAAATCATGTGTGTCAAAGATTGACCAGCACCTGCCCTAATTGGTGCTCTTAGCATAAAATCCACCCAGAAAAATTGGAGGAAGTGCTCACACAGAGCAGCTTTTTAGACCTCACTCTTACTCTGAATGGCAGATACACTTTCAGCTAACAGTATCTCCTATCCAAAGAAACCAGTAACTTTATGTGGTCCCATGCACTTCTGTTGACATAGTTCAGTGAAATAATATTGCATTGGCACCATAGTGCATCTAGAGGACTTACGAACTGATGTATTAAAGTAGAGGAAATATATGAGCTAAAAGGTGTTAAAATAACTCCGTCACTGTTCAACATTAAACGGGTTCAGGGTTTGGTATACAGAGACCTCAGCCTGCTTTGTACCATGGCATATACACCATTAAAAATCCTTTCAACCTTTTATTAAAGATATAGCAAAGGAAGAAAAGCAGTTAAAGCATTTGAAATGTAAAATATTAAATAAGGCTTTCATGTTAACATTTCTTGTTCCCTTTCACTTTAGCTGGAGAACGGTTTAGAAGGAACCCCCCCCCCCCTTTTTCACAGTCTCTTAGATGGTATTACAGATGGTAAAAACTGTCCTTTTGCATAAAAGAAGTTTTTAGTGGTGATGAGCTGAAGCTGCTTTTGTCAAAATCTGATCCCATTTCATCCCACGTGGTGTTTGGGATTTAGCTGGAGCCAGTAGAGGTAGTGAAGGTGTCTGAGTCTCACTCTTTGGCTCAGTCTGGTCAGGCCATCTCTCAGGATTAGGACAAAGAAGGTTTGGGATCCCAGGAGATGGTGAGGGTGGCTGCCATATGGTAAAGTTCACTCCAGTAGCCTCTGTCTGTTCTTCCATGTTATGTTAAAGTATCTTTAGGGACCTTAATTTCGGCCTAATATCTCCCACACCGGTTAATTGATTTCCGGTGTCACATCTTCAGTTTTTAACAAGCTTGATTTTAACAGTCCTTGAACCATATCAGTAGGCCCTTTTGTTCAGGCTAATTTAGTTTTTCTGTCTCCTTGTTGTACCTTTTCCCATCAACATTTATTGTAGGTTATTGTGACATCTTATGAACTTTCACATAGTTTTTACAGTTGAGCTCACAGGTAGAATAAAATGTTAGGCCCAGTTATTACAACAGAACCCAAATGATGACAATGTGAAATTATAACAATTGCAATGACAACCCATCAAGTCTAATTTAAAACAAACATTTCAAGGAGGAAAATCTTTAACAGGTATAATTCCATTTTTGTCATCCTAGGAAGAAAACAATTGTGTTGACCTAAAAGAGGAGGAAAACTCAGACTCCAGCACAGGCCATCTTGATCAAAGAGTTCTAGAGGAAATGCAGAAGATTAGCACCTCTGAGAGGCTCTCTCAGACAGACTCCATCCATTTCAGGTATTAATATTTATTCTTCCTGAAAAGAACCAGAATAAGCCTTTAGTTTCCATTTCAGGGACCCACATCTTTGAGTTGATATTAAATATTGGGGACCTGATGATGCCTTCCTTTTTATAGCATTGTAGTAGTCTCACCTGATGGTAAAATAATGGATAACAATGGGATAGTTCAAATTCACAAGAGAAAATGTAAGACCCCTCTCAAGTGCAAGATAAGAATGAGTATTACTTATTCCGCCCCAAGGCACTTACAATCTAAATTGCTGTCTGGACATCCAGAAACCCCTCAGGATCCAACAAATTCCCCAACCAAACCAAGACATGCCATTAATCAGAGATACTGATATAATTTCTGCCATTTCCTCCGTTTGCTTCATCCTCCATATAGGCATTATCTTAGTCTTGTCTGGGCTGAGTCTCAGGCCCGGTGTACACTGTGGGGTGGGGAATTCGATCTAAGTTACGCAACTTTAGCTATGTGAATTAGATGTATTTAGATCTACTTACTGCAGTGTCTTCACTGCAGCAAGTCGACAGGAGAGCGCTTGGCAGTCGATTTATCGTGTCTAGGCTAGACACAATAGATCCACCCCTGCTGTATTGATCACTGCCCGTCGATCCAGCGTGTAATGTAGACAAGGCTTAAGTCTGCTCAGCTCATATCGATGCATCAGTCTCTGTCAGGCAGTGCTATGATGCATTAAATCTATGTCAATGATTTTCATACAGTTCTACAGATGAAGAAGGGAGAGCAAATATGGATCGTGCACTTAAGAGTGTCAGTACCAGTCAAGTACTGTATTTCTGTCATTTTCCACGTTACGTTAGTAAATAACTTATCAGGTCAGTAGTAAACTGTTAGAAAAAAATGCTTAAAATCAAACTTAAGATGCCAGAGCCAGAACAGATACCATATACAAATATTATGGTGTTTCCTTCTCTGAGTTAGTAGGTGTGTAATGGTATCTGTTGCTTTAAAGCATCACACATTGCACTAGTTAAGGCATAATATTTTTCACTTTGGTGACAAAAAACATGACTTTGAGTTGTCACAAAAAAATCATGTTCTTGATCTACCCAGTCAGCTGCTACTAAACAAGCCTCCATACATTTAATGGCTAGTGTAGTGGATTATGGGATTTTTAAATGTCTTTAAACCATTAAATATTACTACATTAAAAAAACAATTATTGAAAAATAAAGGATATTTGGCCTCTCAACTTCCTATAACTTAATTGTCACAGTGGGTAATATACTGGTCTCATTCAGGTCAGTGAAGTTTTGCCTTTGATTTCAACGGGACCAGCATTTCTCCCTACGTGTCGTGACATTTCCTTTTGTAAACTACTTATGATTCTTCTCACTTTTTGCCGTCACACACAACCCACCTCAGTTTTGTTTAATGACTCTGTTTTGTTGCAAAACTTCATCAAGGGATGTTGACAGAGCGCCCATGTGCCTGTTGTGACCAGAATCAAGCCCTACGTTAATTTAAGCTGTAATGAATAATTGATTATGCTTTTAAAATTAGATAAAGTGCACCACATACAGCTATGCTGATTTCTACTGAATTAAGTTACATATTGCCAGCTAAATTAGGACAACTGCATATCATGCCAACTCCTTTTGAAAGCTATTGTGATGATGTGCAACTGAAGACCCAGTCATGCAAGATGAGACATGTGAGGAAACCTCTGCACCCATGCAGAGCTTCACTGACTGCACTAGGGCTTTGTGCAGGTTTAAGGGTCTGCATGCTTAGCTCAGCTTAGCTTACAGGACTGGGGGTCTAAGTAGTATTTACTTTAAAAGTGTAATATTTGTGACACACACACCTGCACAAAGTGTTACACCTGAGGGAATTTTGCACCAAAAAACTAAAAATTCTGTGCATTTTGTCAACAAATAAATGTGGAGGCTCAAGCATGAGAGCAGGAACCACAGGGCACTGCCTGCATCGACGTGGGAGATCACTTTGCAGACCCCCCACGACAAAGACTCGACGGTGGGGCTGCACCCACCCTAGCAAAGGCCAGGCCCTGCCCCTCTGCACCAGGCAGGCTCAGCCTGGCAGAAGCCAATTGTGGAGGGGCTTAGTGTGGGGAGATCCAGGAACGAGGTCAGAGGATTGTATGTGGGGTAGCCTGGGTGCAGGCAGCTCATTGGGGGATCTGGATGCACAAAGGCTCATGGGGGGTGTTTCTGGGTGCAGGGGCAATGGGATTCTGCAAGGGCATCCAGGTGAAGGTGGTTGGCGCTTGATGGGGGGGTCCGGGTGCTGGGGGAGTGGGGCTTGGTTGCGTGGGGATCCAGGTGCAGCTGGTTGCAGAGGCTTTTCAGCAGGGCTTTGGAGCAGAACCCAGACCTGGAGTGCAGAGCAGCTCCAGAGCAGTGGAGCTGCAGGTTTTTGCCTGGAGCCGGAGTGGAGCCAGAGCACAGCTCCAAAGTCCTGCTTGTCAGGATGGTCCAGGTGCAGGAAGGATGGGGCATTCGATGGGCCTGCTTAAACAAGAGAGCCCCAGCTGCTGCTGCCGCCGCCGCCGCCACCACCACCAAGGGGACACCACATGCCAGGCTCCATTCTCCTCTCCCTCTCCCCTCCCTTCCCCCTCTCCATTGTCCCCGCCTCATCCTCTCCCCCTTCCTCTCCCCACTGTCCCCTGCCTCTCTCCCCTCAGTACCACATCTTTCTTCCCCATTGCCTCTTCCTCCCACCTCTGCCATGCCCCACTTCAGGCACTCACCCTTGTACACAAAACAGGAAGGCTCCCAACACACACAAGAGGAGCACAACCAGCACAAGGATCCAGGAAGCGGCATGCAGCTGGAGTCAGAAGCCAGAGCTGAACCCTCCTTCAGTCAGGCAGCTCTGTGCTCACAGGAATGAGCGGTGGCAGTGGCATCTCACCCCCCGTGCTACTCCCATCTCATCTCTGTTTGGGGAAGCAATGCCTCCCCAAACTACGCCTGCCAGAAACCACGCAGGCACATGACTATTCATGCAGATTCTCTTTGCTTCCCCACCATTTTCCGCTGAGAAGCAAAAGAATCTGCAGAGGGACCTGAATTCTGTGCCTGCACAGAATTCCCCCAGGAGTAAAAGTGTATTAAAAAAAAAAAAAATCAAAGTGGCACCATGATTGGGTCTGCCCCTGTGAGTCTTTCATGCACAGAACTCCCATTGATTTCACTGAAAGTTCTACATTCAGAGAGCTTGCATGATTAGGCCCACAGAGCCTGAGCTTGCAAAGACTTATATATGTGCTTAACTTTACTACCATGACTACGCGTACTAACATACTTAACTTTGTGCATTGAATTGGCCCCTGCCTTTAGCGGGACAGCTCACACTGGGAAAGCTAAGCATGTCTTTGCAGGACTGTGGTCACAATTATTCATTTTTACCTTTTGTGAAATACACACATTCTTTCAATGGAATTTCCTGTTTTGAAAGAAAATTACTGTCAATTATTTTACTAGTAAGTATTGTGTTGGCCTGTAAATTAACTGTCTCTCTGATAATCAGTATATTAAAAAACCCAATATATTTGTAATTTATAATAAAAATATTTCCTACCAGTCAATTGGATTTTTTAAAGTGATAAAATTACTCCAAGGAAAGACTTATTTTTATACCACTGTGGGAAAGAGGTCCAGGAGTCAGATAGGATATTTCCTAGAACCACATGAAGTGGAGATAAAATAGAAAGACACAAATGCTCTTAATTCCCTTCCAAGACAGTTACTTCATTCTCAACTGAGTATAAATATGATGCATTTTTTTTTTAATTTTTAGAACAGATGTCAAAGCTGTTGCTCGTTGTCAATACAGTTAGCTCTAGACAACAAGGCTTCAGCAGTGCAGATGGACTTCCCTGTAGATGCTAATGATGCCTGTGGAAGCCAGCCCAATGGAAGTGACACAATAACATCATGTTGCCTTAAGTGTGACCCAGATTTTTAAACTTGTTAGCACTAAAAGCCAACCATTTAGTAAAAGTGTGTATCCTAAGTGAGATTCACTGAACACAAGAGTAATCCAGATCCAATTAGGCCTTGGCCCTGAAGTCTGTGGTAAAACTCACATTGCCTTTATTTGTACAGGATCAATCCTTCTGTTAGTTTCTTCAGAGCTGAAACTGACTTGGAAATGGTGATATTCAATTCTCATAACATTTTAACATGGTTTGACTCATGCGATTCTTTTCCCCCTAAAGTGCACAAACATTTAAATGTGGTAAAGATTTTATTTTTAGCTTTAGATTTAAAGCAAATTTGGCAAGTAAGCTCTGTGCTTAAGTTTTGCAGCCTTATTAGTATAATTCTGAAATGGTGAAAAAGAGCAATTCCTTATGACAAGAAGAGGTAGTATTTAATATAAGCCTAAGCAGTTTAAAGAAGCGTTTTGTGAACCCAACTTATTTTCACTGTTACTTTATCATAGAAAAACAGCATTTTAAACAAGTTTTTAAAAAGTTTTAGTAATTAAGTCTTTTAAAAAATAACTTTAAATACCATGGCACTGTTGATTATAAAAATAACTAATAATTTACTTTGCATCAGGACAAAATCTACTGTTACATGAATTTTGGGGGGATTTCATAACTAAGACTGATGGTCTCAGATGGGATCATACTCAGGTGCCTTAGCCCCTCCACAGCCTGGCTACATTGCTATTTTTAGCATGCTAGTTTGATCAGAACTATCTTGGATAGGTCTCCTCGAGGTGAAATTTACAATTTCTAACTCCAGTGCTGACATACCCTCAGATCCTGTGTTGAGTTTGCAGAGCCAGCTATTAGGGCATTTTTTTTTTAACTTCTTCACAAAATACATAGCGTATTCATTTTCTTTAAAGGAAAGTATATTTTAAAAGCTTAAGAAATAATAAAGGAACAGGATCTCAGCTGGTGTAAATTGGCCTTGAAATGTTCAATAAAATTAACTTTTTTAAAAATGTTCATACACTAGATAAGATTCAGAGTTGTTTAATCCATGTTAGTTTTTAAAAAATGAAACATTCCAAGATATACAGTCAAAGATACAGGATCTCTCATATTAAAGATTTACAGTACATCAGAGGCTTGCATAAATACTTATTGCTATTGTGTAATATGTTCCAAATTATCCTCTACAGAGTTCAAGTAACATACGCATACATACATACAATGCACTATAGAAAACTCTAAGCAATGGAAGCACATTCTTCAAATAATGAAATCTGGTAGAGTATTTGGAAATTACTCTTTCATAAAAATATAGTTCTTGTTTAAAAAAAAAGTAGTGCATTTAAGACATACTGGCATATAAGAGTATAAATATTTCCAAATGTTGTATTGCAAAGTTGCTACTTATTTGCTTTAAAATATGTACACCTGAGAGTTAAGCCAGAAAGGCACTAGAACATTCAAAACTTGTTCAGAACAATATTTGAGTAACAGTACATTGAAGGCATAAAATCAGGGCCAAATCCCCAGCTGGTGTAAACTGGCTTAGCTCCATTTACTTCAGTTTCACTACACTGATTTACACCAACTGAGGATCTGTCCCCAGTGGGTTATTCCCCAGTGTTTGTTCAAAATTCCTTTCTTTCTATTTTGCTTCTGAAACTCTTACGGCCAAATTTCCAGTGTATCATAGACAAGACGGACCATAATACCTGTTTCAGACAAAAGCTCTAAGTCTACATATTAAAAATATTGAGTAAATCTACTTAAATGAATACAGATTTTATTTGTTCCTTCCCAATGTGCTAATTCAGCATAGCAACCTAGATGCCTCCAACACTTCAGTTTTAAAAGAGAAGTTAGTTGGAAAAGTGTAAAACTAGCAATTCCTATTCTCCCCCGACCCCCTCTACTCCCACAGCATAATTTATAAACTGATAAACTGATATTTCAAATGGTTTCTGGGCAAAGACACTTCACGGGCAAAGTTTCAGCTCAGAGCACATTTTTAGAGCAATCTAAAACCCCCTGAAAATAGGCGTTTAATGTAAACACTGACAATCTTAAAGCCTAGCAGCATAAATAGTCCTACCAGAGAGTTTCTGTGCAGAGTTAATATGGTACAAACAGGTTAAGGCCACAATCCTGAAAACATTTGTGCACATTCTTAACTTTAAGCACAAGTAGTCCCATTGAAGCTGTAGGATTACTTGTGTTCTTAAAGTGTGCACAAAACTGTTTGAAAGATCAGGATCCTAGTTAGTGATTCAGTTTACAAGGTCCTACAGATTGTTATGTTTGTTCCTGCTGTATCCAGTGGTTCTGTAAAGTCTCAAAAAGTCAAAACCCATCTCACACATAATTTCCTTTTGGAGGTTTTTCAACTACGCTTCTGAGCTTCTGTTAGCTTTCTGATTAGGAACTGTTTGTCACGACTCTCCTAAAAAGACAGTTAAAATAAAACACAATAAATATATTTGAAAATGACATTCTGTTTCTCCAATCTATCTATACCTATAAGTCACATTCACCACTTCTTCACTAGGAAAAAAGGTGAGTTGTTACCACATGGTATAACCCTAGTAAAGACAAGGCAATTGTAATTTTAACATGAGTTAGCACTGTTTCCTTTTCAAAAGCACATATGTGACTTAGGAGCACAAATCCTATTGACTTTCAATGACACATGTGCTCCTCAATCACTCGGGGGCTTTTGAAAATTCCACCCCCAATATACATTAACACACATGCCCTTCTCAGACACAATCAAAGTTTAAATACCAAAAGCTGGAGTCCATCCTTAGATACACACGCAGGGGCATGCACTACAAAAGTGTAATAGTCATTGACTGAAGCTCTGCTTTCACTCTTCAAGAGAAAACCTTGCTCCAATCAGGATAATGCAAATCTCCAAAGAGTGCGTTACTACAGGTATGTGTGGATGCTATGTTCACGCTTGCAAATCCCCAAAGCTCTGGGAATGGTTTGATTCTATGTGGAATGTCTGAGCCCTACTCATCAGTAGTTTCTCAAGTTAGTTATTTTAAAACTATTCCTAGTAGAAGAACAGGGCCCAATTTCATGCTATTGTAATACAGACACATAATAACAACTAATAATATATAGGCATGTGGAGCTGTATTAGTAAACACAGATTTGGAAACTCTGCTCAGAGTCAGATATCACAGTATTGTTTTGCATACATAGTACTTGCAAAGAGCAGTGATATAAAATAGAATGGAATATGTATATATGGCAATCAGATTTATTCTCTGCTTGTGGCTAAGAAACATTCTTAGCAAGAACATTAATAAAATCCCCAAAGGAAATAGTCTGCCTAAGATTGGGTCAGTCACTTGACACCTCCTATTTTTCTGTCTTAATTACAGTTTTCAGAGATTAAATAATTAAAGATCAGAAGGGATCATTAGATCATCTAGTCTGATATACTGTATCACATGGGCCACAGACTTTCACCCAGTAACCCCCGTATTGCACACAACACCCTGTGTCTGAGTAAAGCATCTCTTCCAGAAAGGCATTCACGCTTGATTTGAAGACATAAAGAGAGATTAAATTTAGGGTGCAGAATTGCCTTATTTCTAATAGAATCTGTCTAGCTTCAGATTCTAGCAATTGGTTCTTCTTATTCCTTTAAACTCTTGCAAGATTAAAGAGCCCTTTAGTACCCTGTATTTTCTCCCTGTGAAGGTATTTATACACTCTTGTTCTCATTATACCTGGCTATATAAAAGAGAAATAAAAGGGAGCAAGAAAACAGCTGGTTTCTTTGCATGCTTGATTTCTAGTGCAACAACTGAAAAACTTGGGTGTGTGTGTGTGTAGAAATTAAGACATTGTATGAGATCTTACCATAACCAATTGTTCCCTGAGCTGATCAACGACCCGTTTATATGCTCCAGCCAAGGCAATGAAATAGAACATAATGAGGCTGCAAACAGGAAATTTGTATAATATGTTACCATCATACATAGAGAACTATTCAGAAAAACAGAGAGTTACAGTGTACACCAAACTAAGCCGGGGGTGCTGGAACAATGTGTACAGTGGGGGTGCTCAGAGCCAGTAAACCAAACTGTAAACCCTGGATAGAATGGAAACCACTTCAGTCAGCAGCACCCCTCGTTCCAGCGCCTATGAACTAAGCATTGTGATGGAAAACCCAAACTACTGAAGACTCAACATACAGCTGGGATGGGTAGGGGACAGCCATGACTGAAGCAGCCTGTGGCAAGAGAGCTGTTGAGGGATTTCTCCTGTCAGCAGGAAGAGACACTCGGGGTGCATAGAAGGTGGGGCCTCTTGAAGCTGTTCTGAGGTCTGTAGTGCTTCCCTCCAGTCTCTACACTTCTGTGTGGTTAGAGGGCCTCTGTCCCCTCCGTGGACTATCAGCACCTTCCGTGCCCTGAGGGGCTGCTCCCTGAGAAGCTGAGTTTAAATAAGTAGTTCTCTAATTTCCCTCTTCTCCAGTTTTTAGCCCTTGATCTGTAGTCACATCAATTGTATATTCATTCCTGTGGGTTTACTATAGGATACTGCCCTTGTAAACGACTCAGAATGAGATTCACTCCATGAAAGGAACAAAAGAGGTAGCAGGAAACTGGATGCTGAAACTGCTTGCCTGTCTGAGAACTGAAATGGTTTTTCTTCCAAATAATTAAAATTTATGGTAACCACCTACTAGCAAACATGTCATAGGGAGTTAGTGACCCATGTATTAAAAACATTCTGTGAGTATTAAGGAAATAAAAAATAAGACTTGAAGTCTTGGGGGTACAAAACTGCAGACCCAATTCAGGAAAGCACTTAAGCATGTGCTTAAAATTAAACCTTCAAGAATCAGGGCCTGGGGTGAACATTCAAATGTACTTGGTGGTTTTAACAAGTGCACAAGTTATACAGAACCCCAGTGCACAAGCCTCTCAAGATCAATGAAACAGTGACATAAAATTAAACTCTACCCTATGGATTGGCCTATCTGGAGACCAAGTAGCAACCTTGGGACTTCGGTTTCCTAAACTGGAAGGCCAGATGCATTACATAGGTGCAATTCTGGGGGGGAACCTGCCCTCTGCTTACAACATGCCAGTTTGCAGAATGGCTAGCAGCTAATGTTTTGGGAAGAGATAGGAAGCTGCAATGTTGGTTATCTGGACAACTAGGAGACGAGAAAAGAATGCAGTTAATGAAAAGAGACAAAAGCTGAAGGTTTTAATACAAAATCTGAAGCCTTCCATCTCCCTGGGCAAAGAAAATTGGGTATAAAAAATGTTTCACATCCGTTTAATTAACAGAGAACTAAATCATACAACTACATGGAGGACAACAAAACTTAAAGGGCACCACCAAACTCAGCAACACTCACCAGATAACCATAAAGAAAGGCACTGCAAACGCTTCTGAAGCGATACCATTAAGGACCTTCTGCAGAGCTGTCGGAAACCCTCGTATTGTACGTGGAACAACATCCCACGAACTGTTAAAATTAACGAATGGCCCACATGCTTTAGAGGAGCGGATGCTATTGAAAAAGCAACATAAAAGAGATGTCATATAGAAAGATATAACAAGGCAACAGGGGATTCCATTCTTATTTGTTTCCATAAGTCCAAGTGCCCTTGTTTATATTAAAATTAGTTATTTTAAAACAAAAAAGTTACTAGTGCACAAGTAATTAATTACTTTTTAATTCTATGCAGGTACATTTTCTTCTAACTTTTATTTCCAAAATGGTTGGTGACAGGATGGTCTGGTGCTTTGTGGGGTGTATATGTTCAGAGAAGTTTCCGTGGTCTAGAAAACTCATTATGTTGCATGTGGTACGATTGAGTGAGTGAATGTACTACAAATGCAGTATGAAAGATCATCTTGTCTTCCCCCTTACACATCTTTCTTCCCTCAGCTTTATTTATTTCTATGCGGCAGCATTTTTCTGTCAAGTTCCTTTCTCACTTCCTTTTCATGATCAAATGAGTATTAAAGAGTGCTGACACCGGTTGGATTGTCTCAATAAGTACTCAGAAAAGCCAGGGATAATTGTCCTGGTTTAATCCTGAAAGGCCAGTGAAGCTTCTTGAGGAAAGCAGCGTCTGCAGCCAGTCAGAACCAGACAAGAGCCAAAACTTTTTTTAAAAAGTTCTCATGAGGTTTGGGAGAAAGGGGTGTAATTCAAACACTAGAAGCTACCAGCCTCCTGAACCCAAGTTCTGGCACAGTTAATTTTCCTGAGTTGAAGCTAAACCTTGGAGGACTGAAGGCCAGGCTGGAGAACCTGAATTTTGACTTTGGGGTATTTGTGTTTGGAACATTTGGGTGCATGTCCTTTCCCAGCACAGGGGAGGACAAATTAAACTTTTACTCCTCTCCTTCTCACTCCCTCTCCCCTCAAGGGACGGAGGGGGCGGGGGAGAGAGACAGAGCACGCGAGCAAGCAACCGTGACTTGTTTTATGAAAGCCAGACCCACCACTTGAGGCATCCCTACTCGAGTTAAAAAAAAATCCCTTTACATTAAAGCAAAATAATAAACTTTATAAATATTAAACCATTACTTACCGTGTCATGCTGAGTCCCAAAGGAATAAAAGCCAATATAAGCCCAATCAACAGCACCGCCAGGAAGAAGAAATTAGAGCTTGATGCTCTGACAGACTTCTTTGAAGGTCTACATGTATGCATCAAACTTATCTGGAGAAGAAGAAGGGGGGCGGGGGGGAGAAACAGATCTCAACCATTTATTTTTCCAGTAGGTCGATGTCTACCCTAGCCTAGCCCATCCCCCTCCTCTGGCCCCAAATATTAAGGGCTCAATCCTGCTCCCTTTGACATCAGTGGGCTCCCTGAAGCTGAGGTCAGAATGTTTTATATTTCAGAAGAAGCCAAATATCAGCCACCATCTTGGGTTTGCATCTTCTCAAGAGGAATCACCTATAGTTGCTTTTAGAGCCTTGGCCCCGATCCAGCCACAGATCCCTATGACTGCATACAGGCCCACTGACTGCAATGGAGTCCTACCTGTGTGGAGTATATTGCAGGATCGAGGCCTTAGGTTTTAAATCCAAAAATCCCAACAAGTCACATAAATCTCTGCAAAATATTAAAATGCCAGCAGGGATTTGCTGCTCAAAAGGAACGAATCTAAGCTGGTCTGGTCAGATTTCACAACTTCTGGAGACAAAAGGCCCATAGAACTGACACTTCTTAAACAAAGTCTCGGATTTCCATTGTGTTGATTGAACTGAATATATGCCATCTTGGCAAAATCCTTTCCTTGCTCTGAAGTCTCATTTTGGTAAATAAACCACCGACAAGAAGGTGTAAATTAACTGCATCACGAAGCAACAGTTTCTTATAAAATGGACAAATTAACTGATGAGCACGACATTAAACAGTCATTTGCTAGATCATGTCAAAGTTAAATATCTACTTTTATTTTTAAACAAAAAAATCACCATAAAACCACCCCAAAGAGGACACCATGTTATTTCATTTCCAGTACGCTGCATCCTTAGTATTTTTTTTTAAATCAATACTATTTCTATCTTCTGCAAGTACAAAAGTCACAGAGAAGTAAACAATTTACTTCCACTTACCACAAACCTTCATTACCTTTTTAATGTAAAAGACGATAAAATATTTTATAGTTGCTATAGCAGGAAGAAGTGGTGAATAAAAGGTTCCAATCCAGCAGATTGTCTGCCCGTAAACTATTTCCAGTACATTTTCAGGAATTTGAAATTTCTGCAGCCCACACCACTGAATCGGTTTACAAGAGCAATAGGTAACTAACAACCTAAAAAACAAAACAAAACACTAGGTCTCAAGCAGTGAGACTGAACTGAACTTCACAACCTTTTAAATATATAGTCAGAGTAATGAGAAAAGTAACATTAAAAGCAGTAGACAAAACTTGTAACACAATGACATCTGAAGAAACCGAATTCCATTGGCAGGCAAGTGTGCAACTGAGCAGGTATTTTATTTAGCAATTTGGTAATTTTATAATTGGTCTTATTTTAAAATGGAAGAGCTGGTGAGAAAAGTAGAGAAACAGGGGTAATGGTAAAAGGGGACATCTTAGCATGTTCAGCAAAAAGCAAGTTCAATGGGAGCAAGTACTCACTTTCTAGGAAAATCAACAAACACTGCCACTGCAAAAATTATTATGAAATCAAAAATCATCAGCTTATACATCTCCTGCCCAACTCGAGATTCCCAGCACTGAAAAAAATAAAGAGGGAAAACAGGATTAGAAGAACAAACAGCATCTACAGAAATCTGTCAGAAAACACAACTAACTTCAAAATCACTGCCATAATAGTGAACTCCTAGCCATGTTTCCAATGTTTTTTTTATTAATTATTATTGCCCTATAACCCATAAACATTTTAAAGGACCAAACCTTGGTCCCATTGGTATCAAATGCAATAATGCTGTTGGGTCTGAGCCTTAGCTGGTGTTAATGTTCATAGCTCCAATGAGACAGATCTACACCAGCTGAGGATCTGTCCCACTGGCTCCAGTGGAATTGCAATGTTGCCCTAAAAGGAAAACAAACCATACACAGATTTAAGAACTTCACTGATTTACACTGAGCAATAATATGTAGTGCTAAC
The DNA here is from genome assembly GCF_025201925.1 of Gopherus flavomarginatus. Taxonomy (NCBI): domain Eukaryota; kingdom Metazoa; phylum Chordata; order Testudines; family Testudinidae; genus Gopherus; species Gopherus flavomarginatus. The sequence goes on along the minus strand of NC_066625.1, from coordinate 17,809,980 downwards.
TCTCTCTTCCCCACAACCCTGCACAGCAACCCAAGTCCTGATTCACAGCCCACAACTAAAGAGGGGGCAGACGATTGTCAGCTCCCAGTAGATGCAAGAGATATATAGCAAGGAAAACTAATGCCTCTCTTGGAAGACATTAAAGATAAGCATGTCTCAAAGCGAACATCAATTCTGAGTCCCTGACACGCAAGCAAAGCGTGTACAAAGGTATCTTTATTTGGTCGTTCTGATTGATTAAACACAAAATCTGCTTACTGGGTAGAGTTCGTAATTGTATCCACAGGCCTTACATTTTTCATTAGCACATACGATTCGATTCCCCAGTGAAAACAAGAGAACACCAATGTTGGCCAGCCGCACAAAGACACACCTGGAGAAATGACAAAACCCCACACTCTAACCCCTCAGAAAAGTCACAAGTGTAGAGCCTGATCCAACTGGCAATGGGGGTATATTAAGTGTAACAGGGTGTTGGATCAGGCCCTTAATACAAAGGCATTTCACAAAGCTTTAACTGAAGAATAAGCCAATGAGTTAACATAGGTTTTATTTCAGTTTCAATAACATTCAGTTTCTTTGACTCTTCCCCACTTTAGATCACAGTAGGCTTACGTTATGTCCTAGAGCACAGTCATTTCAAATGTAGGCTTTGGGACAGCCACCGTCCTCGGGCTGCCACTCTCTAACTGCTTCAGGTCACCAACTCCCAGCTCTTTGCGCGCTTATCGTGCAGTATCTTTTGGCATAAAGTACTTAACTTCCACTTTGTGCTGGGCCTTGTGCTGCTCTAGCTCTACTAATGCAAGACTGTAACATAAGTGAAACTGATGACTGCACCCTCTGTTGCTGTCCTGTGGAACAGCTGCTGTACAGAGGGGCAGACAGTGTGAACATTTCTCCTGCACTACTAAGAACTGTGCAAAGACTGTATCTCTGTCCTATCACCCGTTTATATCAGGGTGAGCCCCAGAACCAACCCTGCCACAGACCACCCAGCTGGGGGGGTGAAGATGAGGAAATGATGACATTGTCCTTACATCCACAGACACAGTCGTGGATTGTTTCCTGAAACAAAAAAATGCAGTCACAGAAGTCCTGCTATCTCTGCTATCCTGGGCCTTCCCAAGGAAGCCAGGTTGGCTATTGTGGGGAGCAACAATATAGCTGCTCCCTGATTTGGGATGTTGCTGCTTGGGACCATTTTAACCTATGAAAAGAGCACCCATGTGCCACCATGATCAGCGCCTTAGAAAAGCCTGTGACGATAATAATAAACACACTTACCGCATAAGTGTTAACCTGATCTCAAAGGCTGGTGAATACTCTTCAAATTTGATGATATATGAAAAAAACAGAGGTGCAATAAAGTTGGCCAGGGTGATCACTATAGAAGGCAAGTATTGCACGAAGAGATTGCCCTCAAACGTCATCTTGCTGCTGACCTACATGCGATGAGAGGTGAGAAGTGTAACACACACAAAAACTTCTCTGTTCCTGTTCTCTGCTCAGGCTTCCCATTGGCCTCAGCCGTCCAGAACTCTGGCATCATCTTTCACTCTGATCTCTCTTTCTCCACCCACATTTCCAGGGACTACAAATTTGCCTACTGGCACCTCTGCACCGCTGTCAATACACAGCATTGCCTTGTCCCCATCCCTTCCCAAATGTGCATCCAAGCCGTCATCCCTGCGTACTTGGAACACTGTGACTGCTCCCCCAAGGCCTCGCTAAGTCCAAGTACATGCAGAATGCCACCGCCAGCTTTTATACTGATGCATAAAAAGCACAGCTGTGTCTCAGCTCTTTCCCTTCCCCTGCCTCACACGACTCCCCTGGCTTCCCAATCATTTTAGGATCCTGAATTCCTTGGGTGAAATCTTGGCCCTAATGAAAACAAAGGCAAAACTCCTGCCAGGATTTCACCCTTTGTATTTAAAACCTTTCATGGCTTTTTGTCTATACAGTCCCTCTTTTCCTCCTCTTCCTGTTTGTCAAGCACTGGCCTTCTCTCTGTCGTGGCAAAAGAAAATCTGGCCACTGTTCGTGCAAGAACCTTTTTCTTCTCCGGGGAGTGCCTACCCCCGGAACAACTCTCCTGTGTCTCCCCACATTAAACTGTCTCATTTGAAGATGTTGCTTTTCTCTCTTGCATATACCTCTTGATTCCACTCCGCATTTTGTATGGAAAATGCTATGCAAGAGAATGTTTCATCAGACCAAACCACTCCATTCCTTTACAATTCTTCACCTTATTTGCCAAGCATACTTTGATCATCAGCACACTGCTAGGATTTATTCTCATGTCCTGTCTAAGACTTACATTGGAAATATTTTCTTGTGAGTAGATGGTTGCTCTATAGATAGAGTAAAAGCATCCTGACAAAAGTGCAAGAACAAAGATATTTAAAAATATTCTTAGACAGTAGATGCGCAGCTTTTCTTCTGTTGTCCTGCGAGCTTTTTTTTGCCTTAGTCTTTCTTCCTCCAAGTCTGTCTATAAATCAAAGAAAATTCATATTGAAATGTACAGTCCTCTGATGCAGAGAGAAATGTGTCATCAGCACCTGGAACATCTGATTAAGACAAAGAGATATATCTTGTTCTTGAGGTGCACACATTTGCAGCCTGATCCAAAACTTATTGAAGAAGTTTTTCCATTGACTTCAATGGGTTTTGAATGGGTCTATATCCCAATGTAAATCACCTAACCCCGTGTTTTTCATCCTTTTCAGGTTGGCAACCCACTCTTCAAAGTAAAAAATCTTTGCGACCATTTTACGTTCACTATAGGAGTAAAATATGTACCAATGATAACAAGGATAAGCCTATATAGTCTATTTCTGTGTGGGTTTCAAGAGGTTGACAAGAATACTTGACTTTTAAACGTCAGGCTGTGAGGAGAGTGGGGGAATGAAATTCTTTGCTTTAGATTGCAATGACATTTTCAATGCCTTGTGACCCCACATGGGGGTCAGAACCCACTGGATGTAAAACACTCATCTACACCATCTCATCAGATAATTAAATAGTAAGCTCTTTGGGGCAAGGAGCTGAGTTTTTAATTTGTTCTATGAAAACCCCTGGCAAACTTTTGGGCACTGCAAAAACAGAGTAATAATCTTAACAACGTTAATATCAATGGGAGTTAGTCTCATGTACTGACTATAAAAGATAACTCACCCTAACAAGGGCATTTTCATTTATACTTGATGTAATATATTAAAAATCAAAGGGAATTTAAAGCAGATAACCTTAGTGAAGTTCACTTTCCATCCCCAGAACAAGTACGGCATTCACACATCATCCCATTATTGCACATCAAGGATGATCTGAAAGGGCCACCTCTAACGGAGATGTTAATCCAGCCTCCAGGCTCATTCAGCATGAGACCCAGGACATGGGAAGCAAGGGAGGGGCTGGTTCTGTTCACACTGTGTGCTCTGCTTGACTGACGGAATAATGGTAACATGCATGGACACATTACGTTGCACCCCCATGTATTTGTGACTAGAATCAAGACTTTCATTGCAAATGACATCACCACTAGGATGAAGGAAGCTTTGATTTGTGAGCTGAGTGGCAGCCATCTTATTTTCTCCACACTGGAATAAAACTGAGGCCCTGGATTTATGGTAACATGTTAATCTGGTCTTAAAAGAGACGAAAAACGTGGGTGTTATATTTTGTGATGTACAGACAATAGCTATTGTTTAATGGCATTACACACATACTGTCTCAGTATTCAAAATGGATAAGAAAGAGGAGGAGTAAGGCGGCAAGTGGTAGATTTCTCTCCAAAGGTCATTTTACCACACAAATAGCAGCAAATGTGTGTAGGGAAAAGGCAGGATAATACTGATTTTAATCAGAAATGCCTTATAGCCCCCCAGCTTTCTGTAGAAAACCTCTTCTACTGTTGAGAACCTATCTGGAGGTTTGAATCCTATTTTCTGCACATGTGCATGTGTCACTGAAACACCTGATTGAAAACAGCGGTTTGTTGTATTTTTTTAAAGCAGCAGTGTCACGGTTGGCAAATAAACTGTAAGGTGAACTGCTGCTGCTCTTTATTCTGACCAAGCAGCTTCCTACAATGTTGCAACCTTTCAACACCACAATCAATAGCTTTCCTGTTGGGATAAGTAGCACAGGAAGAATGACTGGAATGTGAGCAAGAAGAGGACAAGAGAAGCATGGGCTGGATGGGGGAAGGCCCTGAACCTCAGTACTGATCTTGCCAGCATTGCAACAGACCCCTGTGTAGTCCGGAAGAGCATGCAATAGGATGTGGGATCACACTCACTCACACTCTCTCTCTCTCTCTCTCTCTCAATGTGTGCATGCTTCTTTAATCTTCCTAGCCCTATCCCAATTATCTGCAAAGCTATGCACATGTCTTATTAGCCACTCTGAAGTGCAGCAAGGCAAAATAGTATACAAAGGAAAAAACAAAAACACTTACTTACTTTTAGTTCATATTTTAAACTACTATGTTTTAGCCGTGAAGCATTCGGGTCTGTAATGCAGAAGTCCCAGCCTGCAAAGATTTTGTTGCAGTAGCTCTGAAATGGATCTTCCTCCCGTACAAAGCTTTGTTTAAATCCTTCCACGGACCTAACAAAACATATTGTAGACCCTTGTTAATTCATTAACAGTCTTAGAAAAAATGTAGAAATCGTGGTTGCTCAAGTTTTTGGTTTCTGCCCTTTCAAAATCTATATAGCAGAAAGCAAAATCTCTGCTAGTTGACACACATTAATCAGCACAAGCATCCGTTACCAATTGTTTCATCCAAGCTCTCTCAGTAAGGCCTAAGATAAGAAAAAAAAAATCAGCTTGAAGTCACTGTAACCCATGAAAACCAAGGTTTTGTGTAGTTCACAAATGGATTTCAGAGTCCCCTCAACTCTTAGCAACCACATATACTTCCAGAAATACACAGACTCTGGTTACATAGTGTCCATGCGGCCTTCTGTTTTGCCAGTTTTCTTCCCTCTCCAAATCACACTACCTCTGCACAAAAACGTATTTCAACTTTATTAAAAATATTAAAAATTCTTAGCTCCAGTGCATCATATTAAAAAAAAAATACTAACAGCTCAAGACTACACAGATAAGGACTTAAGACATCATTATCATGACCTCCATACCAGGGCTTGTAAGATCATAAATCCAGAAGCTAGATTTATTCAGCCTAGTCAATATTCAACTTTATTTGTTCACTTGGGTCTGCATCACAGACCTAAAGTTTTTGTTTCAGCCCACATCAAAGGCTGAATGATCCCCTGGAAAGCAGCCAATAGAATGATTTTTTTATTTCACTTGCTCTGTATCAATACATTTTTGGAAGAAGAAAACACCATGAGTACTCAGAAGAAATTTAGCTGACGCTACACCATTTCCATATCAATGGAAGTCCAAGAATAATTCACTGTTTTTCCTATATACTGGGATAGAAAGTGAACTGTACAATATCAAGCCGTAAATAGAAGATACCAAAAGTTGTCTTTACCTTTTCACTATCCAGATAAGACTTAATGAGAGATACACAAGTGTAGTCAGCAAGTATGCAAGTGGTAGATTGTATTTAATGGCACTGAAATGTACCATATCTATTCTGTAATATCCATAAAACAGACTCGTCATTTCAAGGAAACCCTGTGACAGGATGAAATGCACATAACAATATTAATCACTCAGATAGTAAACATGGTTTTGCAAACATCAATGAAACAAAGATTTCTATATAGGGCCCCAAACAAGCTGCAACAAGTTTGTGGTTCCCAAGTTTTTGCACAGTGTGAACCATGTTTTGTTAGAGAGATTACCTACCTTATGGACCCACTTCCCCTTCCACTCACAACACAGCCCACTGGCAGCTTCATGTAAGTCATTGCGCAGAAGTAATATTTTTAAAGCTTCTTTCAGTGCAAAATAGCAGCTGGCAACGAGGATGAGTGACTGCAGCATGTGACCAGCCAGGTCTCCTGACCCACCAGCAAGCAGCTGCTTGTTGCATACAAAGATTACAACTTTATCTCCACTGATGTGTATGCAGCATCATTTTCAAAACTGATGTGAAAAATTATTCTCCTAGCAAAACCCCTTTGTATTTTACATGTGTTCACTTTGGATTTAGAAAAGTAAAACAATTCAATCTAATTACTCACAGTGCCAGAGAGCAGATCTATTATGTAAGTATAGAAGTAAACGAGTCCTTTAGTACCACTAATTGTATAAACTGTGCATTGTGGCTCTGCAAAAGGAAGACAGAATAAAAGTCACTGGGAAAGTAGTAATTTTCCACTTTACCATGAGACCATGGTAGTTCAAACATAACTTCTACAGTCAAAACACTTATCTCCCCTTTAAAATGCTTGACATAAACAATAGTGGACTATTGTAAGGATGTTTACCTATGTCTTTTGGAGGAACTTTAACATAGCTGCTGTTGAGAACTCCATATTGAGAAATGGTGCTTGGAAGTGTTATAAAACTGAACATCAGAACAAAGATAATAAAATTTAACAGGACCAGGAAACGCAGGAAGGAGAAATAGGACTTGATACCAGTGCCAAACTTCCCTGGGAACAGAAAAGAAAATGTCACCAATCATAATGAAAAAAATCACTGTGAATATAAAACAACATTAAAGGCAAAAGCACGCCATCGCTGCTTCGCTTCTCCCTCCTCCCAGGCTTGCAGCGCCAATCAGCTTAGGCGCCGCGGGCCTGGGAGGCAGGAGAAGTGAAGCGGCCGTAAAGTGCTCGGGGGGGAGGCGGGGCAGGGATAAGCTGGGGCGGGGAGTTCCCCTACGTGCTGCCGCCCCTCCTTGCTGCAGGCAAGATTTGGCCACCGCGGTTGCTGCTGAGGAAAATGCTGCCCCTCAAATCTTAGGGTCGCCTAAATGGTTGCACTGGCCCTGTCACTACCCCTACTCCATACAGCCTGTTCTTTCTGCAGGATTGGGGTAAGGGGCTGTCTTTGAGTTCTCAGCCAGAAAACAAGCACCTGTTAAAATTGCCTTTGTGGTACATGTCCATTCATGCTGGAGGGTAGCGTCGCTTTCCCCTGCACTGCCTAGACTTTGACCCTATGTGAGTTCAGGAAGCAGGAGGGATAACTCAGTGGTTTGAGCATTGGCCTGCTAAACCCAGGGTTGTGAGTTCAATCCTTGAGGGGGCCAGCTGGGGATTGGTCCTGCTTTTGAATAGGGGGTTGGACTAGATGATCTCCTGAGGTCCCTTCCAACCCTAATAATCTATTATTCTATGTAGAGTAAAAGAGTCCTGAATCTGATTTCAGTTACATATGGGGAAATCTGGAGGCATGCCACTGAAGCTAGTATTGTTACTCTAGATTTACAATGATGTAAATTAAATGAGAATCTGACTCAGTGTCTCTTTTCAATTAGTTTTCATCTGACACATTTCTATTGACCTGTCAGGAAATTTATAAATATTAGTATATATATTTAAAAGGCTGACTAGAGATGTTACTCTATACCTTTAACTATTAACTGTGTCCACACAACACAGCAACCTGCAAAAAACAGGGACAAACACAGATTCCCCTTTGAATTTGATCTCAAATCTAAGTACGTTTAAGGGAATCTAAACTGGCGTCATTTACACATTCTTCTGGGTCAGTCAACATAAAATTACATTAATTTAGAAAAAACAACAGGAGTGCTTATGGCACAGGTTTTTTTTTCCTCCTGCTGATGATAACTCATCTCAATGGATTGGCCTCTTACAGTTGGTATCTGTACTTCCACCTTTTCATGTTCTCTGCATGTATACATATCTCCTGTCTGTGTGTTCCATTCTATGCATACGAAGTAGTGAGCTGTAGCCCACGAAAGCTTATGCTGAAATAAATGTGTTAGTCTCTAAGATGTCACAAGTACTCTTGTTCTTTTTGTGGATACAGACTAACAGGCTGCTACTCTGAACCTGTCATTAATTTAGACTCTCTCCCATTCAGACCCACACCCACTTACTGAGGTGCCATTTACATTCCCTTACATATCACTTCTGAACATGCTCTTGAGTCTGAGTGAGCATGTGGAAATCTAATTTAGCCTAATTTAGTTCCAGGGAGCTATCTGGAGGTGCAAATAGGTTAGGGGGAACTTTAACTTATCCCAATTACTTGCTTTTCCTAGTACAACCCTAACACCTCTCTCTTCCAGTCTCTTAGCATGTAATTTACTCCCTCAAACTCAATGTGCCAAATTTAAAGGTAATGTGTGAAGGAAAGGTGTACAATAAATGACAGTAAGGGGTTGCAAGACTGAGGCAGGATAACTTATACCCAGCGGGGCCAGTAGAAGGTGAAAGTTGCACCAGCTTAGACTCCTGTAAAGTGCAAATGTTTGAATGGGCATGGAGTTAAGACTAAGAAACCTTATCAGGGCAGTGTATAGACATTTGCATTGATGTCGACTGTGCCATGGTGTACCTATTCTGTAGAATTCAGTCTCTGGGACATGCAAACATTTTCTGAGCAAAACGCACACATACACTGATCTACATACTAACAATACTGCACACTTAATAGCAAGATAAAACAGAAAATGGAAGTATAAAAGGGGTAATACCCTCAATGCTATGAATGTCATTTCTCCAAAGTTCCAAGTAAGACGACAGCTCCTTGGTTTCATCTAGGAATTTTTTCCATGATTTATTCCTGGTCTGCTTCAACTGATCCCATCCAGATAAATATTTTACATTAGCCTCCTGGATGTCCCTAGTAAAAATATAAATTAAAATGAACTCCCAGTCATAGGGACAGTTTTTTGGGTGGTGGATAGAGTGTGTACACACACACACACGGCCTGGCACCACAATACAAATAAAGAATAGTAATGTACACAGGTTGGCCCACTTAAGCTATATGGGAACAAGTCAGGTTTCAACCAGTGGCTCCGGTACTGTACCCCTCATTTAAAATATAAAACAAAAATGGCTAATAAATCTCTCCTGTTCAGCTTCAGAATAATTTGTCTCCCTTACTGTAAACTAAAAATGGGACAATCCAATGACAACTAGTGCCACCTTGTGAGACAGGACAAGTAATTGGAGTAGGAACATTCCAACGGTTCAGCAACCTCACTTCTTAATCTTTCTCATCATTAATACCACTTGGGGCCTGTCTACATTGGGGGTATTTTAACCACTTTTAAAACTGGTTAGAGCCACAGTACAGACCCATTATTAAACAATTTAAGACAGCCTATCCTGTTTTTACTAAACTGGTTTCAAAATGGTTCTGCAAAACCAGGTTAGAACACCTGGGGTACATCTACACTTCAAGCCTGAGGTCTAAATTTCAGCTCAGTGAGACATATCCATGCTAGCTCTGATTGACTAGGGTGCTAAAAACGGAGTGAAGCCATGGCAGCATCAGGGGCTAACTGTCCTGAGTACATGCCTAGAGTCTTGGACAGGATCATACTCAGGACAGCTAGTCCCTCCCACTGCCATAGCTACATACTATTTATATGACCTGACCTATCTTAAATCGGAGTCAGTAAAAATGGGTCAGGCCACTTTATATTGTTTAATAATTGGTATACACTGTGTGTCTAACCAGTCTTAAAAGCAGTTTAGCTGAAACAGTTTTCCTAACGCAGACAGTATCAGGGCTGCCATCTGTAGAAAAGACTGCATATTCGTAATTCATCTTCTAGGATTGCATTCTTCTCAAAACAATTTTAAATGAACAGTGAAATGAAAGAGCCATGAAGGAGGAATCATTTCCCAGGGCTGCCATTTGAAGACATGCATCTGAAGAAGTGGGTATTCACCCACGAAAGCTCATGCTCCAAAACGTCTGTTAGTCTATAAGGTGCCACAGGATTCTTTGCTGCATTTGAAGACAGCAGCTCTCTTCTGGTACCAATATTTTTAAATTTTCAGTTATGCCTGATTTAGTGACCAAGTGAGCTGGTACAGGGGATTAATAATTCAGAGAATCAAGTGATTTCTTTCTTACTGTCAGTAAAAGATAACATTCTCTCCTCCCCAAAGCTATTTTTGCCAGATTGGGGGTGGGGGATGGAAGTAAATTTATTAAAAATGCACAAAAATAAAGGAGCTTTTCAAAAAATGCTTACCAAAGGAGGATAGCTTCCCTTGGTAAAATCTAAGAACATATAAGGCCAGTTGTGTTTTTTAAAACCTCTCACCTCCAGCTCTGCCAAGAATGTAGTTGGTTGGACATTAAAACCCCCTTTAAAAAAAAAGGAGGGGGCAAAAATATAGGGATCCGTTAATTCCACAACACACAGCCACATGTAACTGCCATTTACATTAGCATAAAAGGAACACTCCCTTTAACTGGTTATATTTGATAACAAAAAGCTCTGCGCCAATCATTCGCATTTACTTTGGGACTATTCATCAGTGCTGCCAAAGCAGGTCCATAGGGGAACATTGGAGGGATGCAGGGAAAGCTTACTGTATTTCTGTTAGTAGACAGGTTTGTTTATTTCAGCCCAATGGAAAAATTATCATGAGGCTTATAGAAATTAGAGAGAGAAAAGACTCATGAAAATACAAATCCATCCCCCTGAAAGCATGAGCTACAATCCCTAACAGATGTGTCAAATATTAAACTGCTATTCTACTTAATATCAGCCAAAAGGCCAAGAAACAGCAACTTTAATGCAACTGATTGATATAAAAGACGGTTGTGAATACCAAGGTTCTTTAGAAATTTTAATATGTTCTCAGATTTATAAAATATTTAGCTTTTTGTCTATTTTAATGTTATAAGGAGAGCTGGTTGAAATTCAGAATTTCCACCTCATAGGAAATTCTGAGATTTTGAAATTTGGTTTCATCCCAAATCAGAAAGAAAAGTCAAAATCTGATAATTTCTGCAAAATGAAATATTTCAAAAATATTTACTTTCAATGAGATCAAAATATTTTCACTTTATCATAAATGATAATAGTCAAAATGAAATACTTCAGTAATTTCCCACAAAAATGTGGACAAGGTTTATTTCCACCCAACATTTTAAAGTTGTCAAATCAGCATTTTCCAACAGAAAACTGTTAAGAACATAAGAACGGCCGTACCGGGTCAAACCAAAGGTCCATCTAGCCCAGTATCTGTCTACCGACAGTGGCCAATGCCAGGTGCCCCAGAGGGAGTGAACCTAACAGGCAATGATCAAGTGATCTCTCTCCTGCCATCCATCTCCATCCTCTGATGAAGAGAGGCTAGGGACATCATTCTTTACCCTTCCTGGCTAATAACCATTTATGGACTTAGCCACCATGAATTTATCCAGTTCCCTTTTAAACATTGTTATAGTCCCAGCCTTCACAACCTCCTCAGGTAAGGAGTTCCACAAGTTGACTGCACGCTGTGTGAAGAAGAACTTCCTTTTATTTGTTTTAAACCTGTTACCTATTAATTTCATTTGGTGACCCCTAATTCTTGTATTATGGGAAATAAGTAAATAACTTTTCCTTATCCACTTTCTCCACATCACTCATGATTTTATATACCTCTATCATATCCCCCCTTAGTCTCCTCTTTTCCAAGCTGAAGAGGCCTAGCCGCTTTAATCTTTCCTCATATGGGACCCTCTCCAAACCCCTAATCATTTTAGTTGCCCTTTTCTGAACCTTTTCTAGTGCTAGAATATCTTTTTTGAGGTGAGGAGACCACACAGTATTCGAGATGTGGGCGTACCATGAATTTATATAAGGGCAATAATATATTCTCAGTCTTGTTCTCTATCCCCTTTTTAATGATTCCTAACATCCTGTTTGCTTTTTTGACCGCCTCTGCGCACTGTGTGGACATCTTCAGAGAACTATCCACGATGACGCCAAGATCTTTTTCCTGACTAACTGTAGCTAAATTAGCCCCCATCATATTGTATGTATAGTTGGGGTTATTTTTTCCAGTGTGCATTACTTCACATTTATCCACATTAAATTTCATTTGCAATTTTGTTGCCCAATCACTTAGTTTTGTGAGATCTTCTTCTTAGTTTTAGTATAAATTATCTCAGTGCTGTTACATTGATGTATAGCGTGAGTCTTTGGTGAATGTAACAAGCCAGCATATACATTGTCTCCTTGGAGACAGCGAATTTAATTGTGTGTGTGTCCAGTGAGAGGGACTGACCACTCTGGGTAACTCAGGAGCTGGGATGCACTGATTGTTACCTGCGAGGCAAGGTTAAGACTAGCAGTCTTGAGGAGTTTGCTGGTGAAGTGAACAGATTGATGTGGCTGGCAGCGGACACACAATCTAAGCTCCAGCAAAGCTCACTCTTGCTAAGGCAGAGGTGTAACACTGTGGCTTATGGTTCTAAGAGCCTTGAGGAGAGCATCACACATGCCTTTTTCTCCTTCACCCAGGCTTTCCTGCAGAGGCCTACCTACTCCCTATAGAATTACACTCCACAAGTCATGTACCTGGGAGTCAAGGTGGATCTTTCTGCTCCCTTCTACTTCCTGGGCTGCTCCCCACGGGATTACACTCTGCAGGCGAGCCACCTGAGAGAGTCATATCTAAACTAGGTCCTGTCTAGGGACTCCTGCAGGAACCTTCCTACTCCCGGTAGCTCTCGCTGGTCTTTGTGAGGATCAGGGATCTATCAATTGATCCCTGGTCTCCCAGCCTCAGCTGGGAAGCAGCTTATTAGTCACAGATTGGATGAGCGCACAACTCTCCTTAATGGCCAGCCATCTGGTGACAGTGCTTTAAAAGCACATGACAAAAAAGTGGTCCTTGACCTAAAGAGTTTGCAAACTGCATAGAAAGACAAGAGACGGTGGAGGCGAGGGGACACACAAGAAAACAAGAAATGATTACAAACAGCACGATAAGCAGTGTCACTGCCCACCAGCTGCCAAGCTTTTTGTAGGCTTCATCACAGAGCAGAGTTTGAGGAAGGGTTTGAAGGAAGACAGTGAGGTGGCTTTGCAGATGTTTATGGAGAGCTCTATCCATAAGCACAGGGGGCAGCATGTGAGAAAGCACAAAGGGGCTTATTAGACATTGTGATAAAGTGGCAATTAAAACTGACACTATTGGCAGAGCAGAGTGGAGTCAACATTTCAACAGTAATATATGGAGATATACCTATCTCATAGAACTGGAAGGGACCTGAAAGGTCATTGTGTCCAGCCCCCTGCCTTCACTAGCAGGACCAAGTACTGATTTGGCCCCAGATCCCTAAGTGGCCCCCTCAAGGACTGAGCTCACAACCTTGGGTTTAGCAGGCCAATGCTCAAACCACTGAGCTATCCCTCTTCCCAACTATGCATAAGAGATGATAGGCAGAATGGAGATAAGCCATGAAGGGCCTTAAGAATATAGAACAGTATTTGTGTTTTATGAGATAGAGCAGGGGGAGCCAGACTTAGCAGTCATGATAGTTCACCTGCTCTTTGATTCACCCACCCCCTTCTTTAATTCCCTGCAATTATTCCTCACCTCAGGCCAGAATGAAGTCATTGGGACTTTTCTTGTGAATAACTGCTCACCAGTGTAAGCCAGGAGTTCGCAATTAGACCCATGTGATCTTTGACAATTTCTATTTGATAGAATTGATTTTAATATACTACATTTTGGCAAAAAAAAATTTTTTTAAAGGCTGGACAGCTCCTTTTTGATGCAATATTTGGTATGGTGCAAGAATCTAGGAAGTGGACTTGCATTTTATACCATTTCAGCTCTCCCTGGTATGTACACTGCACAGATTTAGAAAAAGGTAACATTAAAAAAAAAAAACCACAACGGTCTACTGATCCAACCTTAGTTTTCTCTTCTCCGGAATATTTAATGCATATTCTCTTATTGATCGAACCACAGCCTCACTTTTCACTCCTGCTCTTTCTACAAAATTTCTTTTCGCTGCAGCAGGGGGTCTCGCAAAGCCATGATTGTTTTGCCGTCTATCTTGTGTTCCTCCAGCAGAAGTTCTCCGCCTTAAAATGGACTGATAACTAGGCAATTCTTGCAGAAAGGTAACAGATGGTGATGTATTATCTGCATCAGGAAGGAAGACTTCTGCCAAAAAACAAAACAAAAAAAGAGGAAGCAAATTAACTTAAGTGTAAAATATAGTCAAAATACAACTGATACCACTAGGGGTAGGGAATGTACAATAACCATAGGGAGAAAGCGCTGCTGCGAATTGCAAAAATCCTCTCAGCATCATGAGGGTGGAAAGGTGTTCAATGGATGCTCTAGGCCAGGGGTTGGCAACCTTTCAGAAGTGCTGTGCTAAGTCTTCATTTATTCACTCTAATTTAAGATTTCGTGTGCCAGTAATACATTTTAATGTTTTTAGAAAGTCTCTTTCTATAAGTCTATAACATCTAACTAAACTATTGTTGTATGTAAAGTAAAAAAGGTTTTTAAAATGTTTAAGAAGCTTCATTTAAAATTAAATTAAAATGCAGAGCCCCCCAGACTGGTGGCCAGGACCTGGGCAGTGAGAGTGCCACTGAAAATCAGATCATGTGCCGCCTTTGGCATGCATGCCATAGGTTGCCTACTCCTGCTCTAGGCAGTGAAAGTACAGCTCGCACAAGGAGTTTGAAAAGAGCAAGTATGCTACAAATCATGCTACAGCCCTGCAAAGTCCAATTCCACAGCAAGATTCAGCAGCATAATTTGGTCCAATCTACACTTCAAGACCAAACTGTATTTTAGCCACATCAGGAGCTACTGGTCTATAGCCTATAGATATAGGCATCTGCTAGGTAAGGCATAAGTGTAAGTTAAGGAAGTAACACAATGAGCCTACAAACCTCATCGCCTGTAAGACAATAGCTTAGCAAAACTAATTGAGGCATAAGGCCCAAAAAGCTGTAGCATAAGCAGCTAACCAGGAGTCTCCCTAGACCATAAGATACCACAAGCTAGAATACTGCCATAAACAAATATGATTAAATTGCTGACAGGACCACAGGATGCCAGCTGATATCAGCTGTAGATATTTTAAATTAGGAACATCAGCAGATGTCTGACCACATGGTAACTGACATATACTCTGATAAGCTTGAGGTAAAAGGCCTAGTAACCTATGGGAGAAGGGCTCCCCAGGGTGAGGAAACAGACGAGGAAAAGAGGCTGAAACCCCTAATGGGTATGCATTAGGCATAGTGGGAGTCAGCATAACAACATATAAAAGATGTATCCTAGCCTGCATGCTGGGGCAGATGCCAGGGTGATGACCACTGGTGGTGGTGGTGATGAGGAGGATATGAATGATGACTAGTACTTTGGGTTTTTACATGAGGGATGGTCTGCATATACAAATGAACTAGATCCCAAACATCTGGATCATTTTGTATTATTTCTATCTACTTTACTGGGTTGGAGTGTTTGTGATTTTGTTAATTATGCTAATAAAACTATTGCACATTAAAAAGGCAAGTGTGAGTGTCTCTTCCATGCACAAAAGGCTTCTCAACTAATAACTCTGGTTCTGATCTTGAGACGGTACCTTGCCAAACCACCAAATGTTAAATTAGGGATTCTAATCAGTCAGTCAACAGACCAGGCAACAGTATTGTACTTGACTGCAACATGGTAGCTTTCCATAAAGTAGACGGTGTGCCAGATATGGCAATTTCCTGCAATATCCTTAAAAACCCTAGTGTATCTATTGGAAAGTTTATGTATCATGGGCTGGGATTATATGCAACATCTCTAGCGGGGAGATGAGATGCAAAGCCTGGAAATTCAAAGGACTATCTTAAAATGGTACTAGACAAGAGTGGGCTTTTGAGACAATAAATGTGAAGTGGATTTCTTGGGCATATCAAGGGAGAAGTTAATGCAAACTCCCCACCTGTGGTAATGCAAAAACCCAGCCCTCTAAAGCTATGCCCTAAGGAGAGGGTGACTGTCTGCTGATTACCTGCTGTTGGAAGCTGGAGATCACTACCCTGAGCTGAATACAGAAACAGGCTGATCTGCCCAGTCTGGATTCTGACTGAGACAGCTATGAATTTGTAAGTCTGGAGAAAAGCCAGTTGTGAGTTTTGACGGACTGACATCTGGGGGAGGGGGAAAGGGTGATCTCAGGTAAGCTTTTTTGCATGCATTTATTGTTGTATTATGTTTTCTCTGTACTGTTTTCACCTTAAGAATAATGGTGCTTGCTTAGAATGAGCTGTGTGGTAACTTTCAACCATTAGCTATTAATATGTTCATAATCACTGGAGAGGAAGAAGACTGCAGATACTGGCTTGCTTTGGCAGTCTGGCTTCCTTGGGATATGACACTGTAGGGCAAGGGACCATGCAATCTGGAAATAACTCTGGCAAGTGGAGGAGAGATGCAGGTCTCTGCCCCAGAGAGGTGACAGCTGAGAGCCAGAAACATTTAAGTAGGTGCCATTGGTAAACCAGAGAGGGAATATAGGCGCAATTGCCCTGAACTGTGACATCCAGGACTGTCCACTCTTTCTTGAGGTTAAATTCTGCTCTCAGATTTACATGTGCAACTTTCACAGCAAACAACAGACAATCACAGCTTCTTGAACACTCCCTTTTACTCACAGTTTCCATAAATATTCTCCATGGCGAACAGGCCCCTGCACAGTCCTAGTGAAAGAAACAAAGGACCTGGCTCTTCCTTGCCTCCTGCAGTCCTTCACAGCAGTGCAACACCCCGGGGTGTAAAACACTCCCATGCTTGCAGAGCAGCACCGCAGAACCTAGGAGCCCGAGTCCTGGCCCAGGGCCCCGCGGTGCTAGGCGCTGCACAAACGCACCCTCTGCTGCACTTGACACCCACTTCCCACTGGGGTACAGGCGGCAGGAGCCCCAGCCCCACAGTGTTGCCCAAGCCCCAGCCCCACAGTGTTGCCCAGAATAACGCTTCACCTCCCGCCTGACTGGCTCGGAGCCTCCCTGTTTTCAAGCCGCGTAAATGAAGAACGCGAAGCGTGAGAGGCCGGAGCCGAGAGGCCGCCCGGAGCCAGCGTTAACCGGCCCACGCGTGTCCCAGCCCGGCCCGTCAGGCTGAGCGTCCGCCAGCGAGCGCGCGGCCCGAGCTGTTCCCACGGCCAAGCACAACCCCGGGCCCTGCGGCGCCGCCCGCCCCAGCCGCAGCCGCAGCCCCAACGGGCCCCCGCGGCGCGGGTCTCGCAAGCTGCTCCGCAGCCAGCCTGGCGCGCCCGGGCTCCGGTGTCCTCCCCTCCCAGCGCCGCAGCCGGGCACCTGGCCGAAGGCCCCTTCCGCTCGGCCTGGCTCCCGCCAACCCGCTCACCGTCATCATCGCTGCCGCCAGGCAGCTGCCGGGTCCCCGGCCCCAGGGGCTCGCTCATGCCGCCCGCGTTAGCCCCGCCGCCGCCGGAGAAGCAGGAGCCGCGGCCCGGGCGGGGGTTCCAATTTCCGGGCGTCACAGAGCCAATGAGACGCGCGCAGCCGAGTGGCTTGTGCAGTCAGTGCGGAGGGAGGGCCCCGTCCCGCACACCCCCGCACCCCTCAGCCGGGCACTTGTCTGGTGTCGGCTGCGCGGGCGGCCAGGGTCCGCAGCAGGGCCCCCCCTCCACAGGCCAGGCTGGAAATAGGTACCTGTGCAGCCTAGCGGCCCCTCGGCAGGAAGAGGAAATAAAGCTAGTCCTAGGCTTGCGTTTCCGCCACCCCGTGCGCTGGGTCTCTCTTTTCTGGGTCTGCACAGGCCGAGGGGCGGGCTGCCCGCGTAGCGTGTGTCTGTCTGTTTGCACAGCCCGAGGGGATCCTGCCCGCACAGCGTGTAGGTCTGTCTGTCTGCACAGCCCGAGGGGATCCTGCCCGCACAGCGTGTAGGTCTGTCTGTCTGCACAGCCCGAGGGGATCCTGCCTGCACAGCGTGTGTCTGTCTGCACAGCCCGAGGGGCGTGCTCCCCGCACAGCGTCTGTCTGTCTGTCTGCACAGCCGGAGGGGCGTGCTCCCCGCGTAGCGTGTGTCTGTCTGTCTGTCTGCACAGCCCGAGGGGGTCCTGCCCGCACAGCCTGTGTCTGTCTGTCTGCACAGCCCGAGGGGGTCCTGCCCGCACAGCGTGTGTCTGTCTGTCTGCACAGCCCGAGGGGATCCTGCCCGCACAGCGTGTAGGTCTATCTGTACAGCCCAAGGGGCGTGCTGCGCGACAGCGTGTCTGTCTGTCTGCACAGCCCGAGGGGCGTGCTGCCCGCACAGCGTGTAGGTCTGTCTGTACAGCCCGAGGGGATCCTGCCTGCACAGCGTGTGTCTGTCTGCACAGCCCGAGGGGCGTGCTGCGCGCACAGCGTGTGTCTGTCTGTCTGCACAGCCGGAGGGGCGTGCTCCCCGCGTAGCGTGTGTCTGTCTGTCTGCACAGCCCGAGGGGATCCTGCCTGCACAGCGTGTGTCTGTCTGTCTGCACAGCCGGAGGGGCGTGCTGCCCGCACAGCGTGTCTGTCTGTTTGCACAGACCGAGAAGGGTGCTACCCGTGCAGTGTGTCTGTCTGTACAGCCTGAGGGGGCATCCTTCCCATACAGTGTGTGTTTGTCTGTACAGACCGAGGGGGGTGCCAATGCTGCCCAGTAAGTGCTGTCTGTATAGCCTGAGAGGTGTCCTGCCCATACAGTGTCTGTCTGTCTGTACAGACTGAGAGGCGCCCTGCCCAATTATGAAATTCAAAACCATGTGAAAAATCAGGCTGGACTGAATTACTTCAGACAAAGAGAAAGTTCCTTCTCTCCTCCAGTGCCTTGCCTACTTGGAAGAGGTCACAAGGAAATCCCATAGTCACTGGAGCAGCAAACTGTACCTTTCCCAGCAAACTCCTATTCATTGTACCCAACATAACCTTCCCATTTAACAGACTGGGATCTGGTACCCTTCCTTATCTTGGGATCTAAGAGTTTTGTTAGGAGTTCAGCTGGAAGTGGGGATGGGTGGGAAAACAAAGTTATATAGGTCAAAACTGAGGCTCTAATGTGGACTTTTGAGACTCTTAAGGGAGCTCAGACTAGAGGCTTTTGAAGGAAGGGAGAGGGATTAGATCTTGGCCCTTATTTCCCTTGTCCCAGAGGTCAGTAATGCCTAAATAGTCAGGGTAGCACTATCCAGTGCTAGTGGAGGAATCTTTTGGAGGAATCTTGCCTGTGTCATGAGATACTCAGCTTCCAGCATTTCATCTCCAGCTCTATTTTTTCTCTTTCCTTCTGAGAATTTGGGTCTCTCTGCTGGGTATATTCTCCTCCAAAGTGAAAGCCAGCTCACATAAAGGACAGTTAGGATGGATAGTGGGCCTTCAGACCCTAAAACCCATCAGAGCAAGGAGTTAGAAGTCACCAGAGTGGAATGACCTGCCAGAAATCCAGGGAACAACAAAGTGATAGTTGGCCCCAGGTAGCTAGCTCACTAGGGCTGCCAGCTGGACACGGCTGGAATAAACTCACTGACTCAAGCTTTGGAACATGAGTAGCTTTTCTCTGATGATTTTTTTTTTATTAATGATTTTTGTTTTATAGGGAAATAAGGACAGTGTACCTTTAAAAAGGTGGTTTCTGGGATCTACCTAAGGTATTAAAATCCCCAGTAATGACCAATGAGATTACATCATCCAGAGAACACATTTGTGAGGAGGGCCCAAAAAGCCTCTGGAAGGGGCTTGACCCAGCTGACTAAAGGAGTAGGTAAACCTGAGTAGAGAATCTTAAGCACTGTAAGGAATAGATTATTTTGTTACTGCTCATTTAATTTATTATACTGGACAAAATAGCTTGTTTTAAGAAGATTGCTCCTAATAGTGAAGGACCCCTGGACATGTATAAACAGTACCAGTGCACTAACTTTTAACAGTATAAGGAAAGAAAAAATGACTAAACTCTAGTGAATTATCTTGACTCCTGAATTGTTCTAAATTAACCTGGACACTGAAAAGTATTCAGGGATAGCTGCAAAATTTGTCTTTGAAACCTTTTTGTATAGCAGCAACAACCCCACAGACTGTATTTTAAAATATTAATCTGATGTAACAGCTTCCTTCTTGTTCAGCTGTGCAATTATAAAGAATGTCTAGTATTTTATAGGCCCTAGCAAATGCTTGTGATCACTGTCTCAGTAAGGGTGTGCTGTACCTGATCTATTTATGCTTTTATCAGGGTTCCCTCCCCACTCTGAACTCTAGGGTACAGATGTGGGGACCTGCCTGAAAGCCCCCTAAGCTTATTTCTACCAGCTTAGGTTAAAACTGGTATGCTGCCACCACCAAATGATTTAACAAGAAACAGAGACAGGACCACTTGGAGTTCCTCTTCCCCCAAAATATCCCACCCCCTGCCCCAAGTCTCCCTGGGTCTTTGGACAATGGAAAACTCAGTCCGGTTCTTAAAAGAAGGATTTTATTTAAAAGAAAATGTAAAATCATCTCTGTAAAATCAGGATGGAAAATAACTTTACAGGGTAATCAGATTCAAAGAGCCCAGAGGAACCCCCTCTAGCCTTAGTTTCAAAGTTACAACAAAACAGGGATAAGCACAGGTAAGATTCACAAGTTGCTAGAGGGAGGTTTATCCCTGTTTTGTTGTTACTTGCCTGGCTGTTACTTACAAGTTTGAAATATGAGAGACTTGTTCAGAAAGATATGGAGAACATGGATTGATGTCTGGTCCCTCTTAGTCCCAAGAGCAAACACCACCAAAAAAAAGAGCACAAACAAAAGCCTTTCCCACCTTCCCCAAGATTTGAAAGTGTCTTGTCCCCTTATTAGTCCTTTGGGTCAGGTGTCAGCCAGATTACCTGAGCTTCTTAATCCTTTACAGAAAAAAGAATTTTGGTGCCTCCGGCCAGGAGGGATTTTATAGTATTGTATACAGGAGAGTTGTTACCCTTCCCTTTATAGTTATGACAGCTTTCATGACTGCAAAGAAGCAGATAGAATAAACATGAAACTAAGAATAGGCCAAACAGATTTTTAATGTTTTCAGTGTATTGATCTTAGGTTTTGTAAAACTTGTTCTTGCAACCCCCAAATTCTAGGTCAAATTTTATCAAACAATGAGTCCTTATTTCTGCAATTTACTCTGATAAGGTGGACCCTTTAAAGTATTCTCCTGCAGTTACAATGGAAGCAGTGCAGCACTGGGTTTAAATAAAAGTATCTGTCTGTGAAACTGAGTAAAAACTTTATAAAACAGAAGTGAGACAGTTTTTCTGTCTCAGTTGATGGAAAGGTACAAGGAAACAAACCTTGAAAATAATATTTGATCTTTTAGCTTTAATATAAACTAGAGTTGGTAGCAGAGGTAAGGAAATGTTTATATTATGTTTGACCTGAAAGTTTCCTTTAATCCTGTGCTCAGCTTTGCACAGAGGACTTATTTTCTGGAATACTTCATAATTAGATTTATGAAAGTTACCTGGAAGAGGAAAATAAAAATACTGTATATTAATTTAAAGTAAAATGAAACTTGTGCTAAATCCTGCCATATCATTTGTGAAAGAGATTCTAGTCAGAGATTTTCTAATTGTACTGACTGCATTCTAATAGCTAAACACACCTTTCTGATTGATTCTCTGTAGCAGTCATGTGTGAGTCACCACTGGGTAATGCTATAGGCTTTCAGGATGATGAGGTGGTAATGAATCACAGATGGAAAGAGAAACTTCATAGATCTTCCACTTGTGATTGGTTACCTCAGCAGTACCAAATACATGTTTTCAAATTGCTTTATGAACACTAACTAATCTTCAAGTTACTCTATGAAGTAGATAAGGCAATCAGTTTTCCCCATGTCTAAAATGTGGATAACAGATAGAGATGTTGACTCGGCTACGTGAAAAAGTATGTGGACATCCTAATGTAGTCAAATCAAGTTGTAGCTTTAACACGGTACCTGGTTGAGAGAAACATGTTAATGACTCTGCCCTAGGAAAAAGAGTGTATTTTAAGTGGCCCAAGGCCTCAAAATGACTGTCAGAGCTGAGCTTCTGACTAGATTTCACAAAGGGCAGTGTTCTTCCTCCTCTTGGAGCTTTTTAAAGTGCATTGCACACTTATGTGTTTTCACAGATGGAAACTTCTGCATGGAAACAACTCTTTGTGTGTGTAATTACAACAGCGTGGCTCTTTGGCCCCCTCTTGTGGTAGGGCAGTAAACTTCTGAGAATCTGCCTAGTGGCTCTGAGCTAACAAAGCTGCATTGTGGCTTAAGTGAGGTTCCTGCATTGAGATCTTGAGATCCTGGATTTGATTTCTGCTGTTGACAGCACATCACCTTTCAGATGTTGAACTGTGGATAATCTCCAATCCATTTCAGGAAGTTTGAAATCACATAGAATGAAGCTTCTTATTGGTATTGTTGAAAAATGGTTTCACTGCTATTGCCCAGCTCTTGTCCTAACTCCATAGTATGTACACTAGAGGCTACTTGTGCCACAGTTACCTAATAATTCATTTTTACTGTGGTAGTGGCTAGGAACCAACAAGAATGAATGCCCATTGTGCTACGCATTGAGCAAACATGGAATAAGAGATGGTACCCGCCCTGAATAGCTTGCAGTCTAAATAATGATACTTCTAATTACATCTTTATCATAAAGAATTTCTTTCTATACATGTTACTTTTCTTAGCATTAAGAACAATTTCCTGAATGGAAGAAACAGTGCAACTGCTACTTAAAAACACCATCCTTCTGAACTTCCCAGAAAAGCATAGCTTTCCATGTGACACAAAATTATCAGGTTAATGCCCCTTTAAAATCAATCATTCTTTAAATTACAGAATTGGTTGAAAAGGAACACATTTTAGTGGAAAATTGTCCCTTTTTACTGGAAAACATAGAATTTTTAAATGTTTTGTCCAGCTCTATACAATTATCACAGCAGCCTTAGAATCATAGAATATCAGGTTTGGAAGGGACCTCAGGAGGTCATCTGGTCCAACCCCCTGCTCAGAGCAGGACCAATCCCCCAGACAGGATTCTGTCAAGTGGGGCTATAAGAGAAAAGCCATGCATCTGAAATCACTTTAAATGATACTCCATGGATTCATAGGCTCCAAAAGCACAGGTGATCTCACTTTTTCCACATTATTGGTACAACACACTTTTCTCCAACGGCTCAAGTAAAGAGGAGTTTGAATGACTGCTGACCATAGACTCTCCTGTTGCAGTGTGCTTTGTCATCACAGGGCTGAACCTTCATCCAGCAGCAGCCACCAGATTGCAGGGGACATTCTTTCTCTAGTGGTTCTTTCACAATACAACATGGAAAAAAAATCAAATTCTTTCAAGTGAACTTCTCAATATAGGTCAGTCCTTCACCCTTTTTTCATTCAGTCCCACTACTCCCTTGCTTTAGCGTGTAGTTTGGTCAGTATGAGAGCAGTTCCTAATTTGGTGGTAAAACATAGCTTCAGGCTAGTGCTTTACAATCATGCTAAGAATGTGACCTTAAGAAAGGTGTATTTTTATGGCATAACTCTAAAATTTCATTTAAAAACAGTATATTTAATAAGGGCATCTAATGCAACATAAACACACCTTAGCCATCTCAGAAGCTTGTAAAAGCACCAACAGGTTGGTAACCAGCCAAAATAAACCTCTGCCATCAGAACAAAGCTTCAGTAACCCTTTAGAACTGCATGTCACAGAATTTATCATGTATGTCGGGCAACCCTGTACTGACTATTCAAGGTTGCTAGTTATTCTTTCATCCAAATATTTATAGAAGTCACAGTTTTCCAGTTGAGCAAAGAGCTTACCTCTTCCTTAGACTTTAAAAAGGTCCTTGTAAAAATTCTCCCTGTCCTCTTGTTAAAAGGGTACCTCATGCCATGCTAACAAAAAGATCTAATGGCTAGGATAATATACATACTTAATAATAGAATGTTTAAGAACAGAGACGGTGTTGTCTAGTGGATAGGACACTGAACATGGTTCAGGGAACCTGGGTTCTATTCCTGGCTCTGTTTCTGACTTTGGACAAGTTGTTTCCACTTTCTCTACCTTTTGCATCTATTTTGACTGTAAGCTCTTTGGGGGAAGGGTCTGTTTCACGCTGTGTGTGTACAGACCTAGCTCACTACAGCCCTGATCTCAGCTGAGCCTCTAGCACAGCCATTACACAAATAATATGAAGAACAGAACCAGCACTAAATTCTACAGGTAGGAGCCATTATTCCAAAGTAACTTTGCTGTCTGTATCTGAGTAAGCTAGAGTCTTGCAGTCAAATATTATTGAATCATTCATTTCAAGTAAAATATGTGTTTTATTCTAATTCTTTATTGAATGCTTTCAGACTCATTAATGTTCAAATTTATTTATATTAACAAACAGAATTGAATCAAATACAAGTAGCTGATGCATCATAAAAGGTGTATTAAATAAACTGACCTGTAATTTTAATCTGTTTAGAAACATAACATTTTCTAATCCTTGGCAGCTTAGATGAAAAGTTTTTCATGTTAATAATATTAAAAAGAAAACAGCTAATGAAGACACCTCTCAACCTACTTTGCCCCACTTCTCAGAGTTTACATTTGTGAATTTGAGTTTTAAAGGAAGAAAGGGGAAAATTTGCCCTCATTGTCTTATTTAGCTCAGCCATTCAAATGACTACCCTGTTATAATGCACTTGTATATGGCAGAATTTATTAAACTGACTCTTCTGGGTCCTGATCTTACTCTAAGGTTACCAACTTTCTAATTGTACCCCTGCCCTGAGGCCCCACCCCTGCCCCACCCGTTCACTGAGGTCCTGCCCCCTCCTCACTCCATCCCCAGTCCCTCTGTTGTTTGCTTATTTTCACAGGCTGGGGCAGGGGTTGGGATGCGAGAGTGGGTGAGGGCTTCAGCATGGGCCAGGGATGAGGGATTTGAGGTGCAGGAGTGGGCTCAGGGCTGCAGGTTGTGGTGCAGTAGGGGTTTTGGGGTGCCAGATCTGGGTGACACTCACCTCGGGTGGCTCCTTGCACGGAGCCAGAACTTGGGTCAGGGCAGAGGCAGTGCATGGAGCCTCCCTGCAGTTAACTTCTTCTAGGAGCAGCAGGGACATGTTGCTGCTTCCAGGGAGCCATGCAAAGCCAGGTAGAGAGCCTGCCAGCCCCATGCCAACTGGATTTTTAATGGCCTGGTCAGCAGTGCTTACTGGAGCCTCCAAGGTTCCTTTCCAACCTGGCGTTCTGGTCAAAAACTGGACACCTGGCAACCCTAAGATTCACTCCCATTTAAGTCAGCAGCAATGCTCCTGTTGATATTAGTGGGTGAGGAATGGTGGCTAGAACACATTCATGAGCAGACAGAACTTGAATGAAGAGACAATTCAATCTGTTTGGATTATAATTTTTTCAAGGCAATAACTAATTCTGCACTTTTTTGTAAAGCCCGTAGGACTTGAATGACCTATTTTTGTGCCTGTCATGCTTTTTGCCATGCGTACCGAAATGTTTTTCAGAACTTCCAGAGTTCTTTTCTTAATTCTGATCCAGACTCACTGTAGGATCTTTGGGCATACAATGTTCAGTAAAGCTATGCAAGTGTGGAAATCTTTGCAGTTAAGTAATGAGTTAATGGCATTCTTAAGAGATATTTCAAAGGAAGAGAGAAAATAAGTCATAGCAGAGGGAGAATTGTACTATTATCCCCAACCTGCAGTGAGCTTCTTTCAGGCACAGCTATATCCCTGCAGCACGGGACCTCTGTTTAGCTAAACCTGATCAGTTTTTTAATTGAATACTATGGAAAGCACCCTGGGAACAGGCACCTAACAGAAGCACTTTTTTGTATAATGTTATACATCAAACTATATGAATGTTTCAGAAGTCTCCATGAAATACAGAACATACTTGGAATTGAGCATTGGCCCTTCAGCTGCAGAATCAGCCAGCACACCTTCAGAAGGCAAGAAAAGAGAACCCCACCACTGCAGAAAACAAATTACAGCCAAGATAAACCCCAGTGCCAAGCATTACAAAGTGGGTCCAGCACTAAGACTCAGAGGTCTGGTCTTCAGGATAAAGGGTATGTTTGAACATGTGTTAACTACTTAATACCCTGTCTGTATAGTGGCTTGGAGATGCTTCCCAGCACCTAGATAGACAGGCCCTGGCTCCATAGCAGCTGTGCGTGGCCATGGCCACATTGGCAGTGGTTATGTCTAGCCTAGAGGTGGGCAAACTATGGCCCAGGGGCTACATCTGGCCCTCCAGACATTTTAATCCAGCCCTTGAGCCTCTGCTGGGGAATGGGGTCAGGGCAGGCCGGGTGTAAGGATATTTTGGGTCCTAGGTGAAACTTCCACCTTGCACCCCCCCCCCTTCCGGAGCATCGCTATTATAAACTTTAAAAAATGAATACTGCATATGTGGTATTATTCACTAGAATTAATACAAGGGGGTCAGAGGAGATGATCACAACAATCCCTTCTGGCCCAGGGAAACCAATGAGCAAGGAGGAGGCTGACAATGCACAGGGTCTCTAACCATTCTCAGGCTCTGAGTACTCTGCCCTCTGGGGGGACCCAGGAGCAAGGAGGGCAGAGCCAGGCTCTCCCAGGGAGCAGGTGAAGATCTCCCTGGGGTTCAGGGCTGGCTTCCTGCATTGGCGCAGTGCCACCAGGAGGGTGTCAGTGTTTGGAAGTGGCACCTGCACCAGCCTTTTCCCCTCCGTCACACTACAGGGTTTAGTTTCACTTTCCCTGGCCCCAGGAGGCAGCTGCGCCCGGCCCCAGATGTGGCGCATTGGAGGGCGAAGCTCACCTGAGCTCAGGACCGTGTCCATCCTCCCCCAATGGCTCCGTCCCTCGGCTGTGCTGGTCACTGCACCCGGATGGCTGTCTCCTCCTTGCTCCGCCGTAGGCTCCCACTGACTGTCCTGTGCAGCGCCAGGTTTGTTATGGAGGCCTCACTCCCCTCCCTGCCCCACTCAGCTGACTCCCGTGATGCTGGACACTGCTTTTTGGTGCCCCCAAATCTTGGTGCCCTTGGCAGACACCTAGTTTGCCTAGTGGCTACGCTGGCCCTGGGTCAGGGGCTTGCCCCACCCTGCCGCTCCAGCCAGGGAGTGGGGTCAGGGGCTTGCCCCACTCTGCGAGGCTCCCAGAAACAGTGGCATGTCCCCCCTCTGGCTCCTATGCATAGTGGCAGCCAAGGGGCTCCGCATGCTGCCCCTGCCCAAGTGCCACCCCTGCAGCTCCCATTGGCCAGGAACTGCAGCCAATGGGAGTTGCAGGGGCAGTGCCTGCAGACAGGGCAGCATGCAGAGCTGCCTAGCCATGGCTCCATGTAGGAGCTGGAGTGGGGACATGCAGCTGTTTCTGGGACCTGCATGAGGTAAGTGCTGCCTAGAGTCTGCACCCCTGGCCCCCTTCTCCACACCAGCCCTAGCCATGATCCCCTTCCCACCCTCTGAACCCCTTGGTCCCAGTCCAAAGTACCTTTCTGCACCCCCAACCCCTTTTCTCCAACCCCACCCTAGAGTCCGCTCCCCCAGCCGGAGCCCTCATCCCTCCCACACCCCAGCCCCCAATTCTGTGAGCATGCATGGCCTGCCATACAATTTTCACACCCAGATGTGGGCCCTCGGGCCAAAAAGTTTGTCCACCCCGGTCTAGCCCCAGAGTACAGACCCGGCCGCCCCCCCTGCAAGGTACCCGCCCAGCACCTACATGTTAAAACAGGAACAGCCCCGTCCACACTAGGATTCCAGCCCATGTTAGAATTCCCTCTTCCCCCTGCTAAGCTCGCTTTTGAGGGGGTTACTGATCGCGCCCTAACCTGGGCCGGGCGGCTCCGCGGGAAGGGCAGAGAGACCCGCCCTGGGCGAGAAGCACAAGTCCCCGCGGCAGGGGCCAGGGCGCAGCCACCCACCCGAGGGCAGCTTCGGGTGTCCCGAGCAAAGCGCCCGCCTGCTTTGAACGCCGCCCGGCAGCCAGCGGAGCGATTCACCCCCCTCCCCGCCCCCGGGAGGTGCGAGCGGCCAGCGAGTCCCGCTGGATTTCCGGGAGTAGCGGCTCTGCAGGTGCGGGAGAAGCGCGCTCTGCTCTGCCCGGCCAGCCGCGGGGGCTCGGATCCCAGCTGTGAGTGGGCCGGCGGCGGCTCCATCCCGCCCTCTGCGCAGTGCAGGGCTGCAGCCCGGAGAGCGGGTCCCAGCCCACCCCCTGGGTAAGTTACAGAAGCTTCTCTCCGCTTCCCTTCTCCGCGCTCTTCCCCCAACGCCCCTCAGCTTACTCCGGCGGGGCATCCTGTATTAATGTACCGCAGGTGCATCCCCTCTGGGGATAGGTGGCGGCAGCAGAGTTTGGCTCTGACCTCACTGTCTCGGGGAAGGAGACCCGCTCTAGAACTCTTGGGTGAAAGCTCGGTCCAAGCTGTTAACTTTAGACTCTGTCATTCCAGTTCATGCCACACCAAGGCAACCATCTAAACGCTGCTTTGCTGATCTTTGGACCTGTTGACCCATGAGGAAGTGAAAGGAATAAATTTGATTGATGGGGAAAGTTCTGACCATCAGTGATAAAGAAATGTTATTGAAGAAGAGCAGGTTTATAGTTGTTGCCAACAACAATCAGTAAAGTTTACCAAGCTCTCAAGACCATGTAGGGATCTGACGGCTATGGTTGTTGTGGATAGGTGATTTCTGTTGCTATTTTCAGTGTTTTAGAAGTTCATTATATTTTACAAGCTCTCTCCCTCTCTATATGTCTAGAGAGGGAGGGAGAGCAGAAAGTTAGAGGTCAGTGTACACCAGGATATTTTATAAGTCAAATAATATGGATAGTACTGAGCTTCATATGAAAATGTATGTAAGTGCTATAAAGTTCATTCTCTAGCTCACAGCAAGATGTAAACACATGCAAAATATAATTATAAAAAAATTGGATTAAGGCCTCCATGAAACAGGTAGGACAGATTATCTGAATGTTAAATTTAAAAAGCTAACTCTGGCTTCTAAACCTTGATATTAACTTAGATGGACCAAAAAAACCTCTGTATCCTATACACTCAGTGAAATGTTCTGCCTCTTTTAGACTAGGAGCTAACATGGAAATGTAGATCGGTGCAGGTGCTGTGTGCTGTTGGTAGCCTGCTATACAGGAGGTCAGACTAGATCAGGGGTTCTCAAATTTCATTCCACTGCAACCCCCTTCTGACAATAAAAATTACTACACGACTCCGGGAAGGGGGACTGAAGCCTGATCCCCACTGCCATGAGCGGGAGGGCGAAAGCTGAAGCCCCTAGGGTGGAGGGCAAAGCCTGGAGGGATCGAAAGCCAGAGCTTGAGGGCTTCAGCCCTGGGGGGGCAAAAGCCAAAGCCTGAGCCCTGCCATCCAGGACTGAAGCCCTGGGCAGCTTCGGTTTCAGCCCCAGGCTCCAGCAAGTCTAACACCAGCCCCGGCGACCCTATTAAAATGGGGTCATGGCCCACTTTGGGGTCCTGACCCACAGTTTAAGAACTATTGGACTAGATGATCATCTGGTGATCCCTTCTGGCCTTAAACTCTATGATTCTGTTAACGACACGAAGGTCTCCAGGGCAATGACTCCACTGAGGTTTGATCCTGCTTGTATTGGAGTCAGTAGCAAGACTTCAGTTGGAGCAGGACTGGGTCCTTGCTGAATAAGCTGCAGCAATTTTCCTCCCCACTCTAGATATTAACTCCTGTTCATTCATTTTAAAATAGTCGCTTCTTGCCAGAGGATGTTGTAAACGACAAGACTGTAACAGGTTTAAGAAAAGAACTCAATACATTCATGAAGGGTAGATCCATCAATGGCTATTAGCCAGGATGGGCAGGGATGGTGTCCCTGGCCTCTGTTTGCCAGAAGCTGGGAATGGGCGACGGGCTGGATCACTTGATGATTATTTGTTCTGTTCATTCCCTCTGGGGCACTTGCTTTTGGCCACTGTTGGAAGATAGGATACTGAGCTAGATAGACCTTTGGTCTGACCCAGTATGTTCTTATGTTTTTAAGGGACAGAGTCTGATACCCTTACTGCAGTATAGTAGCAGTTGACTTCAGTTAGTTCCCCTGACTTCAGTGGGACTACTTGTAGAGTGAAGTACCATTCAATGGGTACAGAAAGCTAGCCCCTACTTACAGGTTTTATTACAGTAGATAGCAAAGAATATCCTGCTCTTACACACTCTTTACCCTTCAAGGTCAGGTGCTCTCTATCAGCCTTGCACACGTACAAAAATTAGGTAGGCTTCTGATTATCAGTGATACCTTTTTTAAAACAAATGTTTTACTTTTGCTATAAATATAAGGGGAGTGTGCAATTTGTTGACTTTGAATAAGAGGTCACCAACCAGAGAAGGCTGAGAAACACGTAAGTAGAGGATCAAATCAAAACACTCAGACTTTGATGCAAACGCTTTGGCTGCTTTAGTCTGAGAGACCTTGATTCACTGGAATAGCACCTGTTCATTTGCCAAAGTTGGTTAGCCACTGCAGCCCTGTAGTTTGACAGTGACATATTTGTTACTGCAATGTGAACATCCTATACAGTGCAATCTGACTTAATTTGTACAGAAACTTATCCTTTGCCCGGAAAGGGATTGTTAATCAAATTACCTCTGGTAGTATGATATTACAGTTACTGTACTGGACCTACAGAGCTAAAAGCACAAGCTGTTCCACCTTGAGCTATGTAGCTAAGTCTTTCTAGCTGGGGCTGTATCAGATTTGTATCCTCTGTGGACTGGGTACCGAGGGGAATGGGTAATGCACTCACCAATGTGTTACACTGTATTTTCAGTACTCATGTCTCCTTTTAAAAAGCAATTACATTTTGTTGTCTGAGAACTGGATACAAGGAAGTGGACAGAAATAGCTATGACAAGTGGATAGTTTTTCTGTTACAAAACATAGTTTTCTATGTACTGAAATCACTTCTGAACTCATTCATTACAACAGTGTGTGTGTGTTTCCCCACTGGAGTCTGATGTTTTAATTTTGAAAATAAATGAACTCCCAGAGGTAGCCACACAGTAGTGAGGTTACATAATTCTAAAAAGGAAGTTGGAAAAGGTATCTTTTGAAGCTTGAAGACAGTAAATGTCTTTACCATTCTTATAAAACTATAACTTCTTTAATTTACATTGGTCTTTTCAATTGGACTAGTTGATGAGTCTCTTGAAACTGATACATCTCATTAAATTATAATCTGAAACTGGCAACAAAATTGGTTAGGTTTACCTTACCAGTGCAGAATAAAGAAGTTGATGCAAAACAAAACGAACCATTCTATTAAAATTAAACATACAATAGTTAAGACTTTTTACCATATTGTTGTACTATGATGTATCTTTCCATGTATAGTTATCATTCCAAACTTTCATTTTCTTTTGTCCAAACACAGTTTTTTCTAACAACAGTATTCTGTTGACTGTAGCTGTCAGTGCTGGCTAGTGGAAAGTAGAAGTTGCAAGATTACTATTTATTTTTAAATGCAGACTCAGTTCTGTTCTGTTTCATAGAATGCATCAGTGCATAGTTTGGAACGGACTCTTATTTACATGTGATCCTATATATAACCGTGATGGGTGCCTTGGAAATAATCATAACTGGTTTGATCTAATTATGGGCTGGATAAAGTTTTCGGAGTTCTGTGTAGGGGCACAGCACAAGATTCAACTGATCTTCCTTCTGATTCTTTAGCAGAAATCTCTCTCCTCGCAGGATTCACAATTTCTTACTCATACAAATCTTTCTTTTTCTGTCTGATGCATGGCCCTACCTTTCAGTCTGGTTATTTCTAATGTTAATAGTTATAACATTTTAAGACCCCTTTTTCCCAGTCAGAGGAAGTTTGCACAGAATGATGTAGCCTTTTATTTTATTTAAAGTGAATTCTGTAATGTGGTGTTACAGCACTGTGAGTTTGGCTCTGGCGGCTACAGTTTCAAGCTTAACAGAGTGAAAGTCACCTCTGCTACTTTCTTTAGAGTGAGTCTCTAGGAGCACACAAAGACCAAGGGTAGTGACCGCACATACATTCACCAGTACAAAGTCTAGTCTATTTTACAAGTTTTATTAAAGTTGCAATGAAAATTATGACTACCCAAGCGCATAGAAATTCTATATAGACCTATGCACAAGTTGCAAATATAGTTATACTCACATCCTTAACAATAGTGTTAGGGTCTGATGGGTCTCCCATGGCTTGATCATCAGTAGAGGGAGGGTTCCTGCTGGAGTCTCCCATAGGGAGCTCAATTTTCCTGTTCTGGGCATCCCCTTTTTACAATATGATTCTGTCTATACCTACATTCTGCGCATGTCCATAAAAGTGTCAGCCCTTTTTTCTCTTATCGGTTTGTGTCCCCTAGAAACTTAAGAGACCCCAATTTTCTATAGGCTGTGTAAGTTCCCTTTGTTTTCATTAGCACTGACACAGAACCTAAATCCTGTGGTTAAGACACATGTCTAAGACAGATGCGCCTTTAAACTATTTTTATGATCTAATATTAATCTTCTGGGTAATTTTGCGCAATATTACCACTTGGAACCTCTTTTCCCATAATCTTAAAGTATCGGGTTATTTTCTGGTCGCTTCTGTCATCATTTCTTGTTTCCAAAGCCTGACATAGCTAAGCTAAAGTCTTGCAGGCATCAACCTACAGGTTCTTGTATTTCAGCTTGTCTTACTCATGTCTAACACTTGGTTCTACTCAATGCTGATCAATCTTATTCTTTTATAATCCTACAAATTCATTCTACTTAACATACAATGAATATATATGATAACATCACACAATAAATGGATAATAAACTACAATAATTGGCTACAATGGGTTGAGTTTTTGTAGATGCCTTATACAATAGAATCTGAGAGTTACGAACACCTCTGAAATGGAGGTTGTTCATAACTCTGAAATGTTTGCAACTCTGAACAAAACATTATGGTTGTTCTTTCAAAAGTTTACAACTGCACATTGGCTTAATACAGCTTTGAAATTTTAGTATGCAAAAGAAAAATGGTGCTTTTAACCATCTTAATTTCAATGAAACAAGCACAGAAACAGTTTCCTTACCTTGTCAAAAAAATGTTTAAATTATTTTTTCAGTAGTTTACATTTAACACAGTACTGTGCTGTATTTGCTTTTTTGTTTGGTCTCTGCTGCTGCTTCATTGCCTACTTCCAGTTCCAAATGAGGTGTGTGGTTGACTGGTCAGGTCATACTCTGGTGTTCATAACTCTGAGGTTCTACTGGAGTTTCTTTTAAAGATGTTAGGGAAGAAGAATAGCAGGTGTCACATGCTGGGGTCCACAGAGGATAAGTCCACAGAGGATAATAGTCAGAACTGGTTTAGTGGAGTTATTCCTTTGGCTTAAGTCACACAGGCCTGTGTCTTGATGCTGAAGGTCCCAGGCATCCCCTGAAAAATCATTCTGTTCCCGTCAAATCAGTAAATATTACTACTGTATATTTATGTTTAATAAAAGCAAAAAATAATGGGTTGCATGGACTCTGCTCTTGATCAAAGTATACCAAAAATTTGATATTTGCATACAGAGAAGTTACTTTTCAATGCCATTCTGTTATATTGGTACTGGGGATATTACTACGCAATGCAGGGCAAAGTAAGAATGGCATAGCGTGGCAGCTAGCCAGAGTTCAAAATGGAAGAAGGGGATAAACAGTCCACAGTATAGGGGCGGTTAACCATTTTACTGTCAATCCTCAGTCAGTAATTGAGTATGGAATAGACCTTAGCTCTGGACATGAAGAGGAAAAAGCACATGCATTCCAGGACTTTGCAATATCTTCAAGAATTACTGCAAGAACCTCAAAATTAGGTAGTGTCATGCTACTCTCATGCTGCACTGGGTTCTAGTCTGGTGAGTTGGAATAGATCATATGGTATATATTTGATTAGCTGGGCCTGTCTCATGTCATGTGACCAAGGAATCAGGCCATCTCAGTAGGAGCCCTTGCTAGCTGATTGGTCAGAGAGGTTGTGTTGTGGTTGAGCTGTGATCCAGTGGCCTTCTGTAATTGCCCCAGTTCAGGCCTGATGATGCAAGGTGCCGCACCCTTGGGCTATTGGGTCCTTTCCAGAGAGCACCCCACTCTGCAAACCCCATTTGAATCAAATTTGGGTCCATTTATCTGGAGTGGCTGAAGTATGAGTTACGACAGTGCCTTAAAAACACGCATGTGTGCATATGTGCACACATCCTTGTGGAATGGCAAGGAAAGGACCATCTGTACTATTGCTACTTTACAGTTTCAAATTCCGTATTACAATGATGGTTAACTCAACAGTCCCAAAACAATGAGGGAAACAACATTAGCGCATGAGATATAACTCTCATGTTCTATACTCTATGCTGCATCACCTCCAGGATTATCTTCTCAGACTGTGTGTGTGGTAGGTGAAGTCTGGGTAGACATGGCAAGAAATGGAAGTAGTGGTACAGTGTCTGAATCTTGCTTACTGTTCTTATGAAAACCTAGCCATTTGCACCGTGCTTGATCTATGAAGACTGACAGGGTGGGAGAGAAAAACGTGGCCATTTAAAATAAGTCAGCTGGCTGCACGGACTTGCTCCTGCCAGTTTGGAAACTTGTTAAGTCAAAAATTAAAGCATCAAGGAAGCAAGAGACAGATTAAAAAAGAGAAATATATTTCTAGAAGAATCTCTAGTTTCTAGACAACTGAAAATGACTTTGAAATGTAAGTTTAGCCCTAAGAATTATAAATGTGTAGAGGCTTTACTTTTTGGGATGGGGAGTCTACATGTGTGGGGGCGGAATAGGGGAAGAATATTGTGATCTTCATGAAATTTAGTAAATTATTTGTGTATGTTGCTTATATGCACCCCGTTCAACAAATAATTCTAAATACCCTGTTTTAGTCCCATAGAAGTCAATAGGTCTTAATCATATGCTTAAGGTTAACCACATTTACATGCTTTTCTGAATAAGGCTTGGCTGCTGAACTGTGCTGAAATCCGGACTCACTTTCCCTCTCATGACACTTATCTCTCACTTATCACAATCAAATTGATTGCCACTAAAACTAGCTGTCCTTCGTTGTGAGGTCACTGGATCTTTCATAACATAAACAATTCAGGCTTTATCTATCTTGAAACGAAGGTCCAGTGTAATAGTGAAAATAACGTCAAGGTCTCAGATACACCTGACAGCGTAAATTAAACCAGATCCTGAAGGAAAGTCAAGTCACAGCATTTGTTGCGATGGACCTAGTCTTCCACCCACTTGCGTAATTGATAAAGTTCCCACAGACATCTGTGGTCCATGAATCAGCCTTTTTTCATGGTTATCTTGCATAAACTTCAGCTCAAGTGCTTACCAGAGCCTGGCTTCCTCTTAGAGTTTTATCTCACAGGGTCTGACTGGTTTTGTCCCTAGTTATTTTGCTTCAGAGAGAGACACTCCATTAGATACCACTGTGTTGGATCAAATAGGACTTGCCTGATCTGGTGAGTCAGCAGAAGAGCAGTGTAGAATCCTAGAACCTGATACCCTGTCACAATATTAATCTCTTTTAATATCAATTTCAGACTGACAAACTAATTAAAATGTGCTAGTCATGAGAGATCTTTCCATATGGAACTGGGCAGAGTATACTAAACAGGAAAGTAATGCATAATATAAAAACTCAGAGGGTGACAATAAGGAAAGAAAGAGCCGGGCCTTATATAAACTAAAGGCTACTTGTAGGAAAGGGTGTAGTTTAATCTGCTATATCAAATATTGGTGGTTCTTGGATGACTGACATTGCTTTTGTGCTTGGTTATTAAGTAAAATATACTGTGGTACTTCCTTATAGCTCAAACTACTATTGTTGACTTGAAAAAAAAATAAGATCTTCAAGTTAGCTTCTAGATTGGCTTCTTTTTTTAACTTCAGGATTTGTATAACTACAACCTGACATTGCTAGGAGTATAATGGCAGCACTTGGTCACGTCTTAACTAATTTGTTTAAAACTTGATAAGACTGGATGTGCATGTTCACTAACACCTTCCTGTGTGATTAATATTCTACCTGAGGATTAGTGTCTACAGAACGAAATCCCCATATCTGCAGAACTAGGTCCTGGAGCTGCCTTACAATATGCATTTTAGAGAGAGGGAGGAAAATATGTCTATTCTTTTGTATCTTGACCCAGAAAAAATGAGCCTGTCGCCTACAAAAGGCTCTGAAGTTCCTGAACTTTGTAACCCCAGAGGCTATTTACTGATCGAAAGGAAAGTGCCCACTCCCTAATGGCTGTCTATCCATCTTATATGGCCCCCATTACCATAGTATGTGAGCATCACCCAGCCTTTAATGTATTTAGCCTTGCAACAGGTCTATGAGGTAACAAATTGCTGTTATCCCCATTTTACTAATGAAACACAAGTGACTTTCTGACCATTAAATAGGGAGGCTGGTGGAGAAAGGACTTGAACTCAGGTTTCTTGAGTTCTAGGCTAGGACCCTAACTACTGGACCAGCCTTCCTCTCTGTAAAGCTGAGACTTCCTGAGTGACTCAGTAATGCCCCTTAATCTCCCCCGCCACTCCCTTCTCCTTCCTTTCCCTCCCCTCGCCTCTCCCAAACAGTAGTTGTTCTCCTGTGAACATTCATTCAATCAGAGAAGAATTTTCGAAGTTAGACTAGTGTAAAAATATTTAGCTCCTGCTGACTGAGAGGATCACGTCAGAGGTCAAAGAGTAGGAAGGTGTCACATGACCTGACAATGACCCCACACTCCCTCTCTAATGAACCTTGGTGAAAAGGCAATAGCCTGGGCCCCATTCCACACCAGCTCCTCCTGGAGATTCATGGAGAGATCTTGGTATTGGTTACACTAGCAGAACCTAAAGAGAATGGAATGGAGAGCTGTGGGGCATGGGACCTACCTTTTATGAGTTTGTCTCTCAGGGTTGCTCTGCAAGTCCTCATGGCTGAGTTTTATTTTTTAGGGGGAGCAAGAAGAAGAGGTGGTATGTGGGTTTTTGTGTCTGGCTGACCTTTTCCCATGGGGAGGTAGGCTTGCTGTGAAGGAATCTTTTGTTGCCTTTCCAAGAGCACTGTATGTCTCAGAAGTAGAGTTGGTCAAAAATTTTCCAACAGAACAGTCTTTCGTTGGAAAATGCTGATTTGGTTCTCCCAAATCAAATTCTAAAAAAAATTATTCTTCCTGTGAAAAATTACTAATTTTTGACTTTTTGTCCTGAATGAAAACAAAGGTGTTCCCCTCTCCCCCCAAAAAAACCCTTTTAAGTTTTTTATGCGAAGGAAATTCTGTTTTCCAGCCAGCTCTGCTCAGAAGGCTGTGACTATACTGTAAACCTGGCAATTCTTTTAAACCCTATGCTTTTAAGTTGGGTGTGGGGTGAATTTGCTAATTACTAAAAAACTGGTAGACTATTTTTTAATCTAGCACACACCAGTTCTTAAAAAAACTTATTATCAAGTGTTGTCAAAGAAAAATTCTCACTATTATATTAATAACTGGGATTCAATCTTTCCTCAAGCAAAACCCCCATTTTGTCTGCTGCCAAGAGGAAAGATTCTGTTCTGGATTTGACATATATAAATATGTACACTTGCATAACTGATTAATTTGGTCAGCTGATTACCGGCTTAATATGTTACTTTAAGGCTCTTGCAATCTTTGGTCTATCTTGGTATGTGTGGGATTGTTACCGGAACAACATGAAAAGTTTAGCATTAAGTGCTTATGTTTATAGTCTTTTGTGGGCAAATATCAGATTCCAGTCAGCAATTGTTTGCAAAGTGGGATGGGCAACTTCAGAATATTTTTAAATTGCTTAATATAGTTTTTATTGCCAGGTACTTGAAGGCATTCATCTGGATATAGCGGTGTGATTTGATCATGATATAATACACAATACTAAAACATGATATAATATATTATACTACTGTTGTCTTTTTTGTACTCATTTATTTTCACATAAACATGGATATTTTTGTGGGGTGCTGGGCCTTTACCCTCTGTTTCTATTATTCAATGAGTATACTCCCTCCCCTCAGGGTTGACCTCGACTAGCTACAAACAAAAACTACAGTGTCTTGTCTCATTAGGATTGTACAATGAGGTAGCTATCTCGATGTAAAAACCTACCTTTTTTAAAGCAGTGAAAACATAACCAGCTATACTTAACCACCTCTCTACAAGACTCTTCAGATCTCCAGATGAAAATCTCTATAGCTGTGCCAATTTCAGGAGTTGGGCTCCGGTTTGGAATCGGTGAAAGGTATCTAAAGAGAAACAGGATCAGTCTGTAGATCAGGGATCACTGGTTTGTTATATATCTTTTTAAAAAATGGTTTCTGTGTTGACAAAATGTTGGGAAAATCTTTTTATACAAAATCTTCATGCTCAAGTCTAGTGCTTTAATTTTAGATAAGGGCTTGTATTTCTACATAGTGGAATTGGCTATCTTTGGAACTACCAGTAAATACATGTTGTCCAGAGGGTAAATAGGACCCGGATTATGCTATACTCACTTGAGACTGTTCTCCATTTATACAGATCTTATTCTTATTGCTTTATTCATTATTACTCCAGGAAGAATAAAGCCTTTTTTTGTCTTGTTCAGATGCTGACATCTATTCTTTTTGTTCCTTGCTACTAGGCAGAAAATCTATTGGGTCTAATTTTTGTCTTTTATTAGATTCAAAGTGAATCACCAACTAATATAATACTGAAGCAATAAAGGCTTCAGGTAAAGATTTCTCCCCCACAATCGAGGAATCAGATTCATCATGACTTATCACTATAATGAAGCCTTTGAAAACCCAGACTATCACTACTCAGAGACATTGGAGATTGACAGAAGGTAAGTTTGAGTGATAATTTATAAAAGTTCTGAACTATAGTACTGTTGGTAATAAATGAAACTGAATATTTAGAACTCATGGGAGTGATGGGGATGGAACTTGTTACCAGTTCTATTTTTGCCATTCATTTTAATCACTCCTTAGTTCTTATCTGAGAATGTTTGTGGAGTCTGTCTTTTGCAGTGTTGTTTTAGCCATGTAGGTCCCAGGATATGAGAGAGACAAGTTAGGTGAGGTAATATCTTTTACTGGACCAACTTCTGTTGGTGGAAGGTACAGATCTGAAGAAGAGCCCTGTGTCACTCAAAACTTGTACCTTGCACCAACAATAGTTGGTTCAATCATACCTCAACTACTCTGTCTGTATTTTTACACTTCTACATTTGTCATAGTGGCTCTGTTATTATAGACTCATAGACTCTAGGACTGGAAGGGACCTCGAGAGGTCATCGAGTCCAGTCCCCTGCCCTCATGGCAGGACTAAATACTGTCTAGACCATCCCTGATAGACATTTATCTAACCTACTCTTAAATATCTCCAGAGATGGAGATTCCACAACCTCCCTAGGCAATTTATTCCAGCGTTTAACTACCCTGACAGTTAGAAACTTTTTCCTAATGTCCAACCTAAATCCCCCTTGCTGCAGTTTAAGCCCATTGCTTCTTGTTCTATCATTAGAGGCTAAAGTGAACAAATTTTCTCCCTCCACCTGATGACATCCTTTTAGATACCTGAAAACTGCTATCATGTCCCCTCTCAGTCTTCTCTTTTCCAAACTAAATAAACCCAATTCTTTCAGCCTTCCTTCATAGGTCATGTTCTCAAGACCTTTAATCATTCTTGTTGCTCTTCTCTGGACCCTCTCCAATTTCTCCACATCTTTCTTGAAATGCGGTGCCTAGAACTGGACACAATACTCCAGTTGAGGCTTAACCAGCGCAGAGTAGAGCAGAAGAATGACTTCTCATGTCTTGTTTACAACACACCTGTTAATGCATCCCAGAATCACGTTTGCTTTTTTTGCAACAGTATCACACTGTTGACTCATATTTAGCTTGTGGTCCACTATGACCCCTAGATCTCTTTCTGCCATACTCCTTCCTAGACAGTCTCTTCCCATTCTGTATGTGTGAAAGTGATTGTTCCTTCGTAAGTGGAGCACTTTGCATTTGTCTTTATTGTACTTCATCCAGTTTACCTCAGACCATTTCTCCAATTTGTCCAGATCATTTTGAATTTTGACCCTGTCCTCCAAAGCAGTTGCAATCCCTCCCAGTTTGGTATCATCTGCAAACTTAGTAAGCGTACTTTCTATGCCAACATCTAAGTCGTTGATGAAGATATTGAACAGAGCCGGTCCCAAAACAGACCCCTGCGGAACCCCACTTGTTATACCTTTCCAGCAGGATTGGGAGCCATTAATAACTACTCTCTGAGTACAGTTATCCAGCCAGTTATGCACCCACCTTATAGTAGCCCCACCTAAATTGTATTTGCCTAGTTTATCGATAAGGATATCATGCGAGACCGTATCAAATGCCTTACTAAAGTCTAGGTATACCACATCCACCACTTCTCCCTTATCCACAAGGCTCGTTATCCTATCAAAGAAAGCTATCAGATTGGTTTGACACGATTTGTTCTTTACAAATCCATGCTGGCTATTCCCTATCACCTTACCACCTTCCAAGTGTTTGCAGATGATTTATTTAATTACTTGCTCCATTATCTTCCCTGGCACAGAAGTTAAACTAACTGGTCTGTAGTTTCCTGGGTTGTTTTTATTTCCCTTTTTATAGATAGGCACTATATTTGCCCTTTTCCAGTCTTCTGGAATCTCTCCCGCCTCCAATTACTTTCCAAAGATAATCGCTAGAGGCTCAGATACCTCCTCTATTAACTCCTTGAGTATTCTAGGATGCATTTCATCAGGCCCTGGTGACTTGCAGGCATCTAACTTTTCTAAGTGATTTTTAAATTGCTCTTTTTTTATTTTATCTTCTAAACCTACCTCCTTCCCATAAGCATTCACTATGTTAGACATTCCTTCAGACTTCTCAGTGAAGACCGAAACAAACATTTACACTTTAAATTAATATGTCCCAGAATTTATAGTTGAAGGTACCAGGGATTCGTTGGTTTCATCAATTTTTCAGCAAATGTGCAGCCAAAAAGTTTGCTGCACGCTTGGAGCCCTATTTTACAAATGCTTATGCATATACTTACTTTGAGTGGTCCTCCCACTGATTTCACTGGGACTGAAGTTTTAGTCTCTTTTAATTCAGTTCATGATTGGCAATTACATCAGAGCTTTGATTCTAAGGACTGTATATTATGAAAATATTTTAAAATGTGGTAAAGTAAGATGATATATAACTTATTTATGTCAAAAAATTGTTGGAACACTGCACATCTAGAAACAAAGGTAAATGGATATATCTTACCTTTTCGGTCACTAGTAGTCCCTCCTTTTTGTTTGTTTGCTCACACAGCAGAGAAAGGAATTCATCCTTTCTCCAAAACCATCATGATTCCTCCCTGGATGATGACTCCTTGTACGATTCCTATGAAGGTGGAAGAGGACAAAGAAACCAGGATTATCCCATGGCCTCAATGCAGTCTGGCTTCCGATACAGTCACAGCGCATCGAGGCCCAACACAAATCCATATGGAAATCCACATAGTATGTAATTCCACATACCAAAATCCTATGTATAATAGACAGTATTTTGGGGGTCCGTTCCTGAGGTTGATTCAAATACCTACTCAGCTTGATTTCTAAAGGAGCTCTACAGTCAAGGCAGGATCAGGCCAGAGCATGTTTTATAGAAGTGTCCCTCTTAGGAAACTAAAATGTAACATCTTTGTGGGCAAAATGAGAGGGAGGAAAACCCTTAGTTTTTTTTTTAAAAAGAACATTTTAGCAAGGATTATTTCCATCTTGTCATTCCAGAGTTTTATTTTCTCTTATGCTGTGCTTGGGAGAGGGAAAATCAGAATGTTAACATTAGTTACCTGCATTTTTAAAAGTGATTAGTTGGTTTTGAGTGCTTTCTTTTCTGGGTGCCCAACTTGAGATGCCTTAATGAGGCACATTTTTTGTTTTTGTTTTTTCGGAGCACTTTCTGAAAATCAGGTACCTTTATGATGTCTTATGTTGAGCCTCCAAAAATTGAGACACCCACATTCACTAGCCACTCTTGAAAATGTAGGCAGCTAGCATCATTAAGTTTGCCTTTCAGTAGTCTACGGCATGGTGTAACTATCCTATACAATATAATAATTGATTTTAAATGGGTGTACAGTATTAGAACGAGGGACGAGAATAATTCTAGGATCTATCATGCTATGCATAGTAGCACTGAGTTTATTACTTTATCAACAAACCCAATCTTCCGTGAACAGTTTTAAACATCTCTTTGTGGCTTAATGCTTCTGTTTTTCCCTCTAACAGCTAATCCTTCATTTGAGTATGAGCCAGAATTCGCATACACATCTCCCTCTACCTTTCGTGCTGGGGATGGTCCTTACGTACGCAGAGCTTCTGATATGTCTGATGGAGGTAAGGCTTAAGGTGCAAAGATGGAATGGCCAATCAGAACGTTGAAATTTTAATCTCCAAAGGAGGTTGACAGCTTTCTTAAGCCTAAACTAACCAGACTTTATCCCTTGATAAGATATTCCATACTAATGAATGTGGAAGGTTCTTTATTTAGTTCAGGTAGCTGATTGTCCAGGAGTCCTCACTGAATCCTAGTCACCATTAAATATCAAAATATTTCTTGACAACACTACTTCATTGTACCAGAGCTTCCCGGAACCTCCTGATTGGACTACCATCTCATTGCAATGAAAGTAGAGGTGGTTGGGAATTTTTTGATGAATTGTTTCTTTATCAGAAAATGCCAGTTTATCTAAACTGAGACTGCTCATGAAAGAGGTTTTGATTTGAGGAATCTCCCAACTTGAAAAAAAAGTTTTAGGGGGGAAAATGTCAAAATATCTTGACA
This sequence comes from Gopherus flavomarginatus, assembly GCF_025201925.1. Classification (NCBI taxonomy): domain Eukaryota; kingdom Metazoa; phylum Chordata; order Testudines; family Testudinidae; genus Gopherus; species Gopherus flavomarginatus. The sequence continues at coordinate 17,767,189 of NC_066625.1, read as the reverse complement.
TTTTAAAAACAAAAATATCAGACTTTCCAATTCAATGACTTTAAACTAAAAGATTTTAAAAGTGAAATTTCAGATGGGATGGGATAGGGCTGAAATTTAAACAAAAAGTTTTGATTTTTTTTTTTTTGGTTTGTGAATATTTTTGAGATATTGACTGAGAAGAAATTTTAAACTCTCAAAAATGTATGTGTGGGATATGCAAACTGTTCCCTCCCCTCACTCCCCAAGCTGTAAATGAAGAGTATGGTATGAAACAGTCACCTATTTGAACATGAATTCCCTATAAGCAGCTGTACCCTTGTAAATTACTTGTGAAGTTATTCAGGGGGTTGTGGGGCCAAATTCTTTGCTACAGTGCTTCCACTGATGTCAGTAGATTTACACCAGCATAGAATTTGGCCCATCGTGTGTGAAGTTTAGTGCTTAGTAGTACCTAAAGGGGTGAGGCCTTGGGCAAAGGGGGAGGGGCGAGGGGCTAGCCTCCCCAATGGATGCGTTCACCCACCACTCATGCAATCAACCGATATGTCCTTTGGGACTGGAATAGTGTGGTTTAAGGTTGAATCTTTGAGTAGATACTGGAACACAGAGGTCTTAAAATGATGGTATTAGTGACAATTTATTGTCTGTGCCCTGCATAACAGACTATATTGTAGATCCATCAGGTTTCAGCATCCTGTAATCCTTTGCACTGTGACATATTTGGTAACTGTTTGCTGCTTCTAGAATTCCTATAATGAAGAATTCTCTTCTAGAGTTGTTGCCTAGATACACTGGCACCTCTCTTAGCTATCCTTAAGCAACTTTAACCTTTTAGGAACATGTAAATGGATCTGGTTAACATCTGATTTTGGGGGGAAATTGGAGTCTTACTGGAAAGTAACAATTATATTGCTTCATGGAAATGACCTGTTTCAAAATTCCACATTATAGAACATAGAGAGATGGAGAGAAACTTAATAAATTTCTCCTTAAGACTTTTTATGCTTGGGAAATGGATACCCAGAGCAATCAACTGAAGGAGAAACATCCAGACGTTGAGAGTCTGGGGCGTACCTCAGAAAAAAGACAAACACATTTTCCTTTCTCTCATCCTTTTCAATGGATACAAAGAAAACTGGCTCTGAGTACAAATGCTACTATCTCCATTGTTTATTCAAAACTGAAGGGAGAAATTGCTGAAGACCCACAAAGGGAGCATTTGTTAGCAGACACTTTAGACTTTCCTGGACTTCTAACCCCAGAAAGCCTCAATGCAGAAGGGGAATGCAGCTCTGAGCTGCCTGCGTCTTCTTCCCAAGTGGCTGTGAGTGACCAGAAAATGGTGTTTGTAAACTTTTCTCACTCTTCAGCTTCAATAGAGGAAGGTATAAGCATCCAGTGAATGAAGAAATGTCAGTGTTTTTGAATATTGGGATGGGGTAAGATGTGTTGAACTCTGATAAGAAAATGGGAGACTATCTCTTTGGGCCAGATTCACATACCCTTTCTTATGCTGAATAGTACGTTATTCCAGCAATAATCTCACTGAAGTCAGTGCGAGTACTTGTGTAGTAGGGTTTACCCTGCATGTATCCCAGTCTGGCCCTTAAAGTTCAGTTTTCAAGTCTGAAAAATTACACATCAGATGTGGGAGGATGGGTATTCTTTACTTAGCTGGACGACATGGAAAGTGAATGAGTAACGAACAGGACTGGCTAAGCAAATTGGCATTACATTTCTTAGTTCACTAAAAAATGTGTCTTGTTCAGGTAGCTTCAGTCAGAGCTACAACAGAAGACAAGCTGACCTGGTCTACAGGATGCCTTCCAGCCTTCTCAGACTAGACTCAAATGCAGAAACATATGACAAAGACAAATATAAACACGGTAAGGTACTTAGAGAAATGGTGGGGGATTTACATATATATCTTATCTCAGAAAAATGTGGAAGGCCTTGATAGCCAATATAGAACCACAAAAGAACTTGAAACAACTTGCTACAAAAGACATTCTTTACACTAGAGAAACCCAGCTCTGAAACAGTCGGAGTGTTGAGGATTGGGCTTGCTAAATACATTAGCAAGAGTTGGGTGTAAAAGCCTGACATGGTTATGTTTTGCAATATTTGGCCTTGTCTTCACTAGGAAATAAGATGTATATTTGACATGTTAACTAACATGTTCATTAATTGTGCTAAAATCCTATCTAGATAAGGCAATTTGTAGTTCTAACACATGTTAACTGGTTGCTGTAAACCTTAAGCTTCCCACAAGGTTTTATTGTGCCTGGCTAACATGGGTTAAAATAACTGTTTAATCTACACTAGAATTTGAATGTGTTAATTAACATGCTACCTGACATGTTTTTAAACTACACCATTTTTCCTAGTGTAGACATGACTTTTATGCCTCTAGCCAGGGGTGGCTCCAGGCACCAGCATGCCAAGCACATGCCTGGGGTGGCAAGCCACGGGGGGCGCTGTGCCGGTTGCCGCAAGGCCGGCAAGCAGGTTGCCTTTGGCGGCATGCCTGCGGAGGGTCCGCTGGTCCCGCGGCTTTGGCGGATCTCCCACAGGTGTGCCGCCGAGTCTGCGGGACTGGGGACCTCCTGCAGGCAAGCTGCCAAAGACAGCCTGCCTGTTGTGCTCGAGGCGGCAAAATACCTAGAGCCGCCCCTGCCCCTAGCTGATGCTATTTTACATTTTTAGATTCACATTCAAGTGACTCTCTCTCAAACTGACAATTATTAAAACGCATAATAAACCTCAAAATAACAGATCAGAGCACCTTAGCTAAAAAGCTTTTTAGCAAAAGTACAATTTGTTTCCATTAGCACTAAATTTACACACTACTACTAACTAAAAATCTTTTTTAAACAGAATTAATTTTCAGTTCACTATGTCTGTTTTTTATGAAAATATAGAAACCAAAACCCGACTAGAAAAAACAGAGAGTAAGAACCTTTTTGGAAAGCTTGAGTCAATGTTTTTGCTTATTTTGTATTACAGCCCATTGTACTAACAGTAAACCATCACTGGCTATGAATGATTTTTGAAAGCATTAAAAACCATATTATCCCAATGTATCTGTATTACAGAAACATTCATTCCAGAAAACTAAGACTATTTAGTGCAATACTACTGCTAGCTATCACTAACTTTCAATTTCCCATAGTTTAGCTGAGTCTTGGTAGCATATTGGATGTCTTATTTCCAGTCTTCCTCCTCTCATTCTTTGTATGAAAGTTAAGATGTTATACAAAGTTCTGGATGTATATAATTTTTTTTTTGTACATCCCACCTACAGAAGAGAAGTTGATCAAAAATCTTGCAAGCATGTCCAGCAGAGAGAGAGTGAAAGCAATCCAGAAGACACCAAAGACCATGAAAGAAAAGAGAGACATCAGGTAAAAGCAGAATGCTTCTTACAGCTTGGTGCTAATGTGAACACACATACTGTTTCTGGCATCTACTTAACAAATGCAGGTGTCTGCATATTTCCTCACTAGATTCTCGGTCAATTATGGAACAAAACAACTGGAAAATAACTTGTATTAATAACCTGTTTTAAAGTAGCATCTTGCAAGGCAAATCAGCATTCAGTAAAGATGGCAGGATGTGCATTTTTGTTGGATGGGAGCAACGTTTCCTCTCGTTGACAGCAATATCCTGTTCTGTTTATATAAGAAATGTCATATGAAATGTGGATTGTGATGTTTAAGAGTTTCAAAAGAGTTTTCAGCAATAAGAGTGGAGAAAAGGCCAAGCAAAAGAGGTTGAAAGTAATGGCTGATTTATCACTATCAGAGCCATTGTAGAGGATATCCAAAGCCCATCACCAACAATAAGCAGGTGTTAGATGCAAGGAGGCTAGATTGGCACCAGACTTGTCTGTCCTGAGGCAGATTGCCAGTTAACAGAAAGACAAACAGCAAGGTGCTCTCCCTAAAGTCCACATTTTAGTAACTTTTTGGCTGCTACTGAGTAGAGCTGGCTGGGAATTTTTTTATCATCTTTTTTTTTCTGAAAAATGCTGCTTTGTCAAAACTAAAACCGTTTTTTCAAAACCAGGTTGATTTCTAGATGAATTTTCCAACCTGAAATTTTTTTTAAACGTTTTTTTTTAAATGTCAAAATGATTTTTTTCTGACCATTTTAGTGAAAAATTCTGATTTTTTGCTCTGGTTTGAAACAACTTTCTGTTTTGAAATGTGAAACTAATTAGACTGAAAGCATCGTTTTTAAAAATCTTGAAATTGAAATAAAATGTTTTGATTGACCCAAACTGAAAATTATTTGATTATTTTTTGAGGGGGGACGGCTTTTTCAGCTAGCTAATTTTTTTGTGATGTTGACCTCTTGTCCAGATTTCAGATGATAAAAATTTTCACACTCTCAAAAGTATACACTGCCCATATCCTGCCCAGCTGTGCTCCTGAGCATGTGCATAACATTTATGTTTGCAGGAGCCTGTTAAACACAATGTGGTATGTTAAATGAGAAGTTTTTCATTGTTTTAATCACCCTCTTCCATGCTGTTCCACAGGAATAAAGTTCTCATGGAGAAAACCAAAAAATCTGTGAGCTCCAGTACTCAGATTAACTGTTGTACACAGTGTCTGTACAAAACAGCCTTGGTAAGTGTAACCTGCCTTGTTCACACAAGTTGGGTTAAACTCTTTTAAACTAAGATCCCATTGCTAACTTCAGAATTGCATAACATATTCCCTTGTGTTACCTTTACTTGCCAATAGGCCAAAGAACCAGTGCACTTTTATTTTATTTATTTATTAAGTTGAATTGTGGTAGCATTTAAGAGCTCAAGGCAAGGAAAGGTATCCTACAAAATGAGAAGAAAGTGAAGGAGGGAAAATGTTCCTAATTTAAAAATGCAAATATGAGAAATGTGGGATTGTCTTGTGTGACTTTAATTTGAATACTATGTAACACGTGCCTGTTGATGATCATATTTCTATTTCCTTCTAATATTAGTCCTATCAGCGATTTAAAAATGGCATGTCAGAATATTTGCACTTATTGCAACTATGGCAGAAGACTCTGAAAGTCATCGGTGGCAAGTTTGGAACCAGTGTTCTTTCCTATTTTGTTTTTCTGAAGTGGTTACTGACTTTCAACATCTTCTCATTCCTTGTAAACTTCAGCTTCATAACAATCCCACAGCTTATAGCATCAGGACCAAATAACCTTTCGTTCAACGGTCTGGAGCTTCTCACCGGGGCTGTAAGTATATAGAGGAGGGCCCCAACTAATACTGTATACAAGAGATACATTTTATAAAATAATCCTAATGTAAAAAAATACAGCCATAAGTATTTTCTAGTAACAGCTGGGTGGAGTGGTGAAAGTTCTTATTTTCTTCTGGTCACTATAGAAATTTTAATTTGGCTTATAGTTCCATAAGCTGCCCAGTAGCCTATATTATATTAATTGATCTCACTCTAATTCCTAGAGCATTTGTGTCCTATTCAAAAACTGCTTGGTGCCTTTTTGACAGCCTCTCAGTGAGCGATTGAATAGGCATGAAGACTGCATTATCCTTTAACCCCTTCTGTATTGTCCTAAGACACTATCAGCAGTGACTCTTCCCATGCCTTTCCTCCTCTGCAGATATGTTAAGGATTTCAGTTCAGGAGTTCAGTGTGAACCTGGCACATTTCATAAGCACTGAATTCTTGATTTTTGCAAGGATCTGGGCAAATCTTTGCGTAAAGATGTGTTGAAGTCAGCAGGGCATTACTCTAATGGACCTTTAAATCTGTGCTGAGATCTCTACACCATCAGGGCCTAAATATCGAAATATTTTTTGAGGGAAGAAAAACCTAAAGGAAAACATCCCAGTATCCCATACTGTGCTAATTTTACTGACTCTAAGCTACTGTTTGGTTTGTTTCTTTGGTCAGAGAGGAGGAGCTGTTCCATTTTTGAGGAGATTAGTTTTTTCCACACCTGACCTTTACAAGAAAGTTGCATTATTTCCACTGTACGCCTATGGGGGAGAGTCTAATCTAGTAAAATAATAACCCAGACTGGTCGCTAAGACCTTCTCAATGTGAGGATGCCATGTTGTTTTTTGAAGAAGGGTAAATATGAACATTCCTGCTGGAATTCTCTTGCAATGTCGCATTTGTGCATTTCAGTTAACAGTTCTCAGTCTTCAGTTGTAAAACTGTTGTGCTCCTAAGTTTCTGGATGCAAAGTAAAAGTATAGCAATAAGAGATTGAAGTATTTACAGAGTGCTTCCTCGGAAAGGTGGCCAAATAACCTTTGATCTAATGCCAGTTGCAATCATTCTAACTAAGGTCCGTTCCTTCAGGGTGTTGAGTGCCTGCAGTTCCTCACATTGATTTCTAGGAAAAGGAGGGGTGCTTCACTGGCCCCAACAAGCACTTGGCACCTGTAAAATTGTGATCAGTAGTTGGGGGGGAAAGGAGGGCCTAATCCTGCAAAAACCTTACTAGCAAGAGCGCTCTCATTGGGGTGAATGGGTCTATTCCTGTCAATCAAGTTTTGCAGGATCAGACCCTTAAGTACTCCACTTTATTCAATCAACAGCATGTCTTTTGAGTGCTAACCCAATTTCCATATCATTTTAGGGTTATTTTAAAAAAACAGTGCTCTACTACGGTTTTTACACCAACTCTACAATCACAAAAACTGAGAACAATTCTTCCTATGACATGCAGCTGGCCTATATTTTCACTATTGGGATTTATTTCATCATCTGCTTCTTTAGCTTGGTGTACAGGTACAATAACGATATATTCCTCCTTCACTTTAAAATGGATATTTTTGTATGAAGACAAAAATGCTATTCACATTTTAAGAGAGTCTACTAGCAGCAGTAATAATATCCTTGGCCACTAATTTGGACATGCTGCTGTTGACAAATTCCTGTTTCTAGTTCCTGCTAGTAGTAATAGAATCTGGTGCAATTAAAGACACTGGCATCAAATTTCCCCAGTTTAGGGCTATGCAGTGTCCAAAGTGCTGCCAGACCCACCAGACCGGGTGCAGAATCACTGCAGAACCACCAGTGGCCCCCAGAAGAATTCTGGCTTAGTCAGCTGAGTGTAATCCCCTGTTATGAATGCTGCTGTCCATAACTTCCACAAGTGATTTGCTGCATTGAAATGGCTCTTCAGACGCAGCCATTGCTGACATGGAATAGGGGGGAAGAAGGCAGGAAGTAGCAGGGTATGTAAGGAGACCTGACCATAAAAGGAAAGGAGAGTGACTGTAACTGAACTCTACATTCACAAATCAAGGAAGGTGGATTTCTGTAGTTTGCAAGACTCATTTCTGTTCCCCTACCCTGTTTGGGTCTTTCCTTTCAAAGACTCCCTGCATTTCCCTAATACTGATCTCCTGCATGTAACTTCTACTGCAGCATGGCAAAGTCCTTCCGTAAGAACTTCATCAATCCTCAGACCTACTCTGGAAGTGCTGCCAAGCTTCTCTGCATCTGGGACTTCAATATAACCAATGAGAAAGCTGTGAAACTGAAGCAAAGCAATCTCAGTACGCAAATAAAGGTACAGAATTAATGGGTTGGAAAGAAATCCTCTCCCCATGTGAACAGATCGAACTCTCGGTTTGAATATATGACTTGCTCAAGAAAGTGCCATTGGATACTTCAGGGATCCCACTTCTTCCTGCCCCACCAGTTGGCTATGTGAAGGTTTTCTGTTATGAGCCATTTACTTACCTGCCATTGGCTTAGCAACATATTTCTTAAGGAATTATTTTTCTAGCTACTTCTTTTTTTGTCCTGGCAATTGAATCTCTACAACTCTGGCATGGATATTTGCCCAGCTCTATTTTTTTTTCCAGCCTTGCAGCCAAACGGTGGCCTTTAGCTCGAAGGTGGGGAGAACACACTGCTCTTTGCCTGGCATTATCTAGCATACTGCTGATTTAACTGAGATTGTTTCCATATAACATGCTTCTGTCGCTCATTGTGGCATATCCTATATGGCTGTGCACATGAACGAACGGTGCCTTGCCCCAGCTCATGTTTTTTCTTTATTTTTGGCCTTTTTTATCATTGTGGGTTTGGTTTTCTTGGTATTGGATCACTTAGGTAGAAAGGCACCGTTGGGAGCTGTAGCCCTAACTATGAAGTGTGATGAAACTTCTACAAGAGACTACCCCAAACATAGTGAGTACAATTGTGCTGCCTGCGCTGAGGCCTTGTCTTCACTACCGGGGTAAGTCGACCTAAGTTACACTACTCCAGCTATGTGAATAATGTAGCTGGATTCGACGTAGCTTAGATCGACTTACCCCGGTGTCTTCACTGCGCTGCATCGATGGGAGACGCTCTCCGGTTGAATTCCCTTTCTCTTCTCAGAGAGATGGGGTACCGGGGTCGACCGGAGAGCGCTCTGCTATCGATCTAGTGGGTCTTCACTCGACCCACTAAATCGATCCCTGCTGTATCCATTGCAGCAGCATCGATCTTCCTGTAGTGGAAACCAGCCCTAAGAGATTACCTGTGTTCTATTCCTTGAGTAGTCACTTAAGACAGGTGTGGAAAGAGCACTGGCCTGGGGTTTAGGAGACCCGGTGTGACTGAAGTACTAGGGGGCCACCCTGATGTTACTGAATTAGGGCAAACTGCAAGAATGTGGCAGACAATCCCCAAAGCCAGTGGATATCCCAATGCTTAGATTTATCAAGCCAACATAAAACAGCTTCCACAATACCTCACTGGTTGCAGAGTTCCTTTATAACAACCCAGCCTTGGGCTTCCACCCAGACACCCAGATCAGATATGATGAAGATTACTGAAAATCTTATTCATCATATAAGAAAGTTCTACCTATCCTAAAGGATTTGACACATTACCTCCCAAGTTAATGAAGATTTCAGATTTTACCCAAATACACGCTGACAGCCAGTGCTTATTAACTAAACTGAAATTGATTAAAAAAAGGAAAAGAGAGAGAATATTGGTTAAAAGATCAGTATGCATACAGACATGAGTACAATTCTAAGTTCAGTTTTATAACAGAGATGATGAGCTTTGTAGTTGCAAAGAGTTCTTTCAGACTTAGTTCACAGGTTATAGTCCAATGTTCATATTCCGGGTGACCCAGGTAGGACTGGAGAGCTCAGTTTTATGACTTAAACTTCCCCTGCATAAAGCATCAAGCAGATCTGAAATGAAAGGATCAGGTCCCAAGAGTCTTTTATACAGTTTTCTAGCAGCAGGGGTGGCTCTAGGGATTTTGCCGCCCCAAGCACGGCAGGCAGGTTGCCCCCAGCAGTTTGCCTGCGGAGGGTCCACTGGTCCCGCGGCTTCGGAGGACCTCCCGCAGGCACCTACAGGAGGTCCTCTGAAGCCACGGGATCAGCGGACCCTCCGCAGGCAAGCCGCCGGGGGCAGCCTGCCTGCCACCCTCACAGCACTGGCAGAGCGCCCCCTGCGGCTTGTCGCCTCAAGCACGCGCTTGACGTGCTGGGGCCTGGAGTCGCCCCTGTCTAGCAGCCTTTTGGCCATACAATCCTGGGAGAACAATAGGCTTTTGGTGTAATCACCTGCTTCCCAAACATCATGGGTAATTAACTACATGGATTAACATAAAGTAATTTATCCATTCAGCAGTTTATCACAAACTTTAAAGAGACTTATAGACAATGACATTATTTCACCCAAGATTTATCTAAATGTTAATATTCCCTTTTGATCTCTGAATCAATAGCTAGAGTAATAGACAGAACTGTCTGTTGACATGGCTTCTAACAAGATATAAGTAAATGCATACAATTAATATTAGTAAAAATACAAGTTTGCATTTTAAAGTTCTAGCCTATCTAACATGGAGTGGCTCTAATTACTGTTTACATACTTTTCTAACATGTCTCTAAAGGTTGAATCTGCATCAATTAGCCTGCGAGCTGCTAAACCCTTTCTGGCCACGTGTCACTCCTGGGTTCTATTCCTGGCCTGGCCACTAGTCTGTCGGAGACTTTGGACAAGTCACTGCCCCTCTCTATGCCTCAGTTTCCCCATGTGTAAAATGTGGGTAATGATACCAACAGCCTTTGTAAATCTCTTTGAGATCTATTGCTCAATAGCACTAGGTAAGAGGTAGATATTATTGTTGTTCTTATTGACTAAGCCCTATGCCTAATTAGCAAGTGTTTGATTGCAGGAATCCCTGTCTGAAGTGACCCTCGAGGTACTGAACCTTTCTCCAAAGCAGAGAATTGCTCGTATTGCTGTTCATCTGTTGGTTTGGATGGCTTCCTTGGGAATAGCAGCTGCTTGTTGTGCTGGTGTTTACTTCTTCTCAAGAAATAACCTACAGGTAAGGACCAAGTTTGGTAAACTGCTACCCTGGAAACACAGGCTTCAACACTGATATGCTGTACTCTTGAGTGCTAATGGCTGTTCATGGTTAAGAAAGACAATAAGGCAGCATAGGTGTTGCTTCTGCCAATAGGCTCATATAACCCTCCATAACTTAATACTAGTTTAAATAATCAAGGCCTAGAAGGCAGCAGGAAGAATTGCTTAGTTTGGATTCCAGTAGCTTTATTCTGCTAGGTACTACAAAGACAAACAATGAAAAGACAGAAAATGTATCTCCTTACCTATCTCTGATGCACTCTAAAGCCCCAGTACTGCACTCGGATCTGCGAGTGCCATCGCCTTGCCTGTATGGGTGCAGAGCTCCCTCCTAGCAGGACGGGGCATATGAAAGCGTGACGGCATAGTTTCAATGCAGAGCCATGACTCTCCAAGAGAATGCAGGCAGCGCAGTGTACAATCTGTTCCACAAAGACAGTTCTGAGGGGAGACTCTCATACACTTTATTTTTCTTTCCCTTTAAGCTCCTGGAAGGTAACAAAAGTGAGCTGGAAAACGAGGCTGCCACACTAGTGCTGCCCATTGTTGTGTCTCTCCTTAACCTCCTCATCCCCTTCTGCTTTGCCTTGTTTGGACTCATAGAGAAATTCCAGTATCCCAGACATCAGCTCTACGCCACTGTTATCAGGTATCCAGTGCCATCCTCTCCTAGTTAGCTGCACGAGCTGCCTGAAGCTGGCCGCACCGTTTCTGTCGACGGTAAGGCCCATGAGGAAAGAGTACTGAAAGCAGCAGCCTGCTATGCATCAGGGCAGTCACTCCATTCAAAGGACTCGTGACTCCACCTCGAATGTTGCCTGTTATGTACTTGGAGCTCACTACAGTGCCACAGCCTCAGTGGAGGCAAGTGTATTGTTGCCCTCTCTTTCAGGCATATCCTGATACACTGGGCTTTGCTCAGCCTGTGGTGCAGACCCCAGTGGGGGAAAGATGGAAAATGGAGGGAGGGTTGGTTACAGCAATACAAAGTACCATCATCCCTATTCCACCGAGAGTGTCTTCTAAAGCTGGCCAAGTGGAGCTGCACTATGCTTTAAAGCTGACATCCCTAGTGTAGGACAATGTGCAAATACCGCTGCCTTTCTCCCACATGGAATGTCACCCATCTCACTTGCAACGTGTTCACAGAATCGAATGCATTAGAAAGGAGTGATGTGCAACGGATGTCACATTCCTCCATGTTTGTTTAACAGGAATCAATATAGTTACTTCTTCTTTGTAGAAACGTTTTTCTGAAAATAGCAATAATTGGAATCCTCTGCTACTACTGGCTTAACGACGTGGCTACATCAGAGAAAGAGGTAAAGTTCTGCTCACTCATGTGTACAAATCTTTGCCATAAAACGCATGGTCAGGAATTAGCCTTAAACCACTTTCATATTATTTTGTCAGGAAATATGTGATCATTGGAGGATAAGGTGTGTGAAAGGTGACAGACTGTTGGGATGAAATTTGCCCCAGTGCAGAGGGCTATACGTGGCCTCTTAAGAGAGGGAAAGAATTGTGGCCTTGACATTTTTCAGTTGGATCCAGGAATCTTTGTAGAAACAATTGTTATGGAGAAAAAAGTCATAGTATGACATTATTCATCCAGCTTAGGTCAGAACTAGCTACAGCTCACTGTATAGACAGAGACAATGATGAATTCCATTGTACTGGATCTGAGCACATTTTTGAGCTATATCCTCAGTGGAATTGTTTTGGGAGGCTGTCTGAGGGGGAGGGAAACTAGAGTGAACAGGGGTCTGAGTCAGAGCCTTCTGAAGTTGTTCCGTTTCTCTTTCAATGAGCTTTGGATCAAGGTTCAGAAGTTCACACACTAGACAGAGAGATTTGAATTACATACACCCTCTATTTTTCTCTCTTAAAAGTGCTGGGAAAGCCTAGTTGGCCAAGATATCTACCGTCTCATTGTGATTGACTTCATATTTTGCTTGCTTGCTTCTTTCTTTGGAGAATTTGTACGAAGGTGAGTGCTATTTCTAGATTACATTCTTATTGATATGATAGGAACATTTTAAATTAATGCTCAGTTTGTACCCATTATCGGACAGAGAAGTATTTTTACATTTAAATTTTAGCTGCTTCATCCTATATAGCATAACTCTTGGCTCAAATGAATAAGTTCTTTGGCTTCTGTCATCCATGCAGCATATTCATGAACATCAGTATTTTGCCAAACACAGATATGTGCTTATTCTTACATTTGCTGCCTAACTGAAAAACGATGCACACTTTTTCATAATACACCATTAATATAGATCCATATATAGTTAGTCATTGTTACTTATATGAAGGAGTTTCCTTTAAAGATTGTTGCAGTTCTATAGTTAATGATTTTGTGTCATTTTCAGAATCATTGGAACTAAATGTTGCAAAAAACTTGGAGTGCCAGAATTTGATATTGCACGAAATGTTTTAGACTTGATCTACACACAGACTTTGGCCTGGTAAGTGATGAGTTTTCATTCATACCTGCTGTAAGATATTAGTATTTATTCCTACAGAGCCACTATGAAAAACAGCCTGATGATGACGTTTGCAACAGATAAGGATATGGCAGGAAATTGCCCAGGGAGACCTCATTGAATTAAGTTTAAGTAGCTTAGAGTTCATTGTATACAATGAATGATTGATCTATTATTGTGGGCTGGGATTGTATGTAACCTAGTCTTTTGAAGCTATACCCTGTTTCCTGATTACTCTTCCCAGAATGTCATGATCAAAGGCCCAAGCTGTATAAAGGAAGGACTGACCTATTCTTGGCTCAGCTAGTTCTGAACTAAGGCCGCTATGAACTTGTAATCACAGGAAAAGCCTTTGTGGGGTTTGAAGGACTGACTTTTACCAGAGCCATTGTTGGAGTTGGGGATGATCTCTCTCTGGAGAGGGCAGAGCGTAAAGCTTATTGGCATGTGTGTAGAATCCTTTATTGTTTTTAATGTTTTCTCTGAAATGCTTTCACCTTAAGCATGTTTTTTGCTTATAAAGAGCTGTGTGGTAACCTGTAATTGCTGACAATACACTGGTCATAGCTTTCAGCAAGAAAGCAAAGCACAGACTGAGGCCTGTTTAGGCAGTCTGGCCTGCAAGGAATAATACAGTGTAGGCAAAGGACCGTGCAGTCTGAATAAATGCCAGTCAGGAGGGAGAGAGATGTGGGTCTCTGCCCAAGAGAGGTGACAGCTGGGAGCTCAGAGCCCAGAGCGGTGAACCACGGAGAGGGAATACAGATGCATTTGCCCTGAACTGTGACCACATTTACAAGTGCTTGGCTACCACAATGGTAAGAATGGTAGAAAAGCCATGATAGAAAGACATTTTAATCTACCTTTTTGTAAAAATTGTAACTTAAAGACACACCCATCCCCTGTTTTTTGTCATTCCCCACTCTGCAGAACATGGGAGTGGGAAATAGGGTGTGGGGGTGCTGCAACACCCCAAGGTTTTATGCAGAGCTGCTGGCACTGCGCCCCACTCCCCAGCCGCTGACTCTGAGCAAAAACCTGGGGGTGCTTCCTGTGTCTATGCCCCAGCCCGGCCCTCTGCCTGCACTCCACTCCCCAACCCCTCATCTCACCTGGGGCTCGGGTCCTGGTTGCTGGCCCCACTCCCCAGCATGCCTGGCCCCGCACCCACTCTGCTCCTGGGGCCCTGGCCGCTGGCCCTACTCTCTAGCTGCTGGCCCAGCCGTTGGGTTCCCATGCCCTGCCCCATCCCCTGCTCCCAGGCCTTTGCTCCTGGGGCCCGCCTCACTCCCGGCCCCAAGCCCAGGGCTCTGCTTCTGGGGCCTGCTCCCTGGACACTGGTCCCATGCCAAGGGCCCCGCACCTGGTCCCCCACTCCTAGGGCTCCACTCCAGGGGCTCCATACCTGTCCCCACAGCTGGGGCTCTGCTCTTGGCCCCACAGGTGGGGTCCTGGCTGCTGGCCCCTGCCCAGGGCTCCACTCCTGGCCCCACACCTGCCCCTAGCTCTGGCCTCAGCCCCCTTACTCCTGTCTGGGCCGCCCCCTCCCGGAGACACAGCCCTGCTCCCAGCCTCAGCAGGGGGAGGAAGAAGAGGGAAGGGGGCTGGCTTTCAGCACCCCCACTACTAGAATGTTCCAGCGCCACTGCTGCAGAATTGAAGAAAAACTAATAACACTGATTTTATGCAGGACCTACACAAAGTAGTCTTTCTGGCCACAACTGAAAAATTGGGGGTGGAAGGAGGTTGTAGGAAGGAGCATCCTGGTTCTTTGATATTATGTCTTACTTCCCTACTGAAGTAGCATCAGTATCAAAGCTTTTCTAATATCAAATGGTGTTAGCAACAAGTTGGGAAGGAGTCTGTCTGATGAGCGACAGAATAAGGAAGGAAATTGTTTTCCAGATTCTAAAAGAATATTGCAAATATTTTGCTTTATTTTTAAGTATAATTTTTAAAAGGTTAATTTACCGATAACAAGTTTTACTTATTGTTACATTTAACAATATTAATATTATAATAACTTATCCAAATATAGTCTGATATATACTATTTTCATACCATGCAGTAAAAACCAAAGACTGAGTTTTCATACGTTTTTAGACTCTTTCTCCCCTACATTTTTTTTTCATGTAGGATTGGCATCTTCTTCGCACCTTTAATGCCAGCCATGCAGATTATATCATTTTTTATAATATTTTATGTAAAAAAGGTAAGGAGCTTTATATTTTCTCTTCTTCAAGAACTGTGAACCCTAACTAGTCCAACATCTCAGCAAGAGCACATTCTTACCTGAGTTTTCAGGAGCAAGGTAGAAGCTTCAGCTTCCTGAAACATGGAACATTACTGTCAGGAGCCTTGAATGATACTATATCTATCTTCTGCCTCTACAGAAAAAGTTCTTCAGGGGGAAAAAAGAGAGGTTAAAGGCAAAATTTGTCAGGTGCAGAGAATGAAGTAGTGAAATGACAGCATGAGTGGGTGGGTGTGACACAACACACACCAGCCAAAACCAGAAGTCCCTCCATTGTTGTATGCATGACTGTAGTATTTTCAATAATTGAACACTTAGACTGTGTCTACACTATGAGTACTACTGCTGCAGCTGTGATGCTGTAATGTATCCTGTATTGACAAAAGAGGTTTTTCTGTTGATTTGTAGGTAATCCACCTCCCCAAGCAGTAGTAGCGAGATCAATGGAAGAACTGTTCCATTGACCTATCCACATCTATACCAGTGGGCGAGGTTAGCTTAACTATGGTGCTCGCGTGAGCAATGTAGCTAAATTAATCTAAATTGTAAGTATAGACCAGGCCTGAGTCTACTGCCATAGCATATAGGAGAAGTTGACTTCTAGTGAGTTCTTCTCAAACTCAACAAATATTAAATGTTTTGTGGTCTTGAAAGTAGAATTTGTACCATTGATCAAACTCCCTTGAACTTTGGGGTTCAGGTGAAATGCCCCCTAGTCTGATTTTCAAAATCCTGACCAACAGAATCTTGTTTTGCCTCTCACTATTTGAAAGGCTGTACTTTATAGTGATGTAATATATTTGTTGCTGGAAGTGCTGTTTGGAAACAGTTGATGAATGCTATTCCTATGAATTTGCTAGGGATTTCAATTGGATTGAGTGAAACACAGTTATTTAAATAGCATGTAACACAACTCCATCTCTGTGTGGTGTGTGTGCATCTTTTTTTAAAGGTCAGTTTGATGAGGAATTGTCAACCACCGCGCAAAGTCTGGAGAGCTTCTCAGATGACGACGCTCTTCATTTTTCTGCTGTTTTTCCCTTCCTTTACTGGAGTCCTGTCTGTAATGGCGGTCATTATCTGGAGGTAGGAAAGAGCATCAGCATTCAGTCTTCACTATCTCTAAACTGAATTACACCTTAATCAGAAACCAAACAGGGTGGAGATATTTTAATACATACTAAAGATAAATCTGCATTGTCTTCCACTGAAAGTTTTCGAGTGTTACTCATAAACTATTCAGAACTCTAAAGAACACTATTGCAAACTCATAGACTTGAAGTTAATCCCTTGAAAGCTGTGCTCAACTATTGAAAGAGAGTGGAATTGAGACCGTGCAGCTCCCCCCAAAGATCTGAAGGATGAGAAGGAAGCAGAGGAAAGCTGGTACTGGCCTGTGACATGGGTAACCCAGGTTCATTTCTTTCCTCTGCCACAGACTTCCTGTGTGATTTCAGGCAAGTCACATGGTGTCCCTTTGCCTCAGGTCCCTCATCTGTAAAATGAGAGAGAGTAGAATTTCCCTGCTTCACAGCATAGTGTGAGGCGCTCAGATATTATGGTAATGGGAGCCATGTAGGTATGATAGATAGAAGCTCCTATTCCTGTTTGTCCATTTTCCCTACATTCACTTCTGCTCTCCCACCTGGAGGAACAAAAGGCAGCCCAAGAAACTATGCAAGATGTGTGGAGGCAGAAAACTCTTATAAGAAAAATCAGATGAGTTGCAAACCTCTGTTTGGTGGCTTGAGTTTGGTTTGCTTATTAAATGGAACATTTGCTGTGACAGTTTGGCTCTCCCTCCTCTCTTTCTTTCTCTCAGAAGTTTCTGTGACAAACCCATTTCCTCTTCTCTCTTGCACCCAATACAGCAGCCTCGCTTGCTAGCTACCAAAAAGTTACTTAAGATCAAGGGCAGGACCAGAAATAAGGGTTCAAGTGGGATGTTTCCTAGTAGATCTTCATAAACACTGGGAGGTTTCACTCAGTTCAGATTTGCATGGCTTGGCTCCATTCCAGTCTCTGCAAACCAAACATCCACCTTATCACAAACAGAAACCTTTATTAACCTACCTCATGAATGCTAAGACCTTTTTATTTCTAGTCTGAAAATTATTGCTTTTGCTAGGGGCTGAGCCACATCCTGTTTTTACCAAAAATCTTTTCTGAATATTCTTCTACAAAAATGGAGCGGAAAAACAAGGTGATGGTGTTGTGGTTTTTATTAAACATGCATAATGCATCTATAAAAGTAGTGTAGCCTCTACTATGGCAATTAACTTGTTATAACTAGCTAGAGACTGGCACCTGAAAGGCAGTGCTGCCCACTGATCTACTGTGAGAGGGTCTTGTGTCCCTGCTCAGATAATCAACTGGGCTGATGCTATCAGATGGGACTCATCAGTGTAAAAACTTAAAACACAGACATGGAGCAAGCCCTCTATCAGTTAAGATTTGCTCAGGCAGTTACATGTCAGTGAGTTGAACTGCATACGGTCACCCAAGAAGACCTAGTACTCTGTGGCAACGAGTGTAACTAACCCCAGGGTGAGGGTACAAAGGCCCAGAGGAAATGAACTAGCACTTTTAAAAAATATACTTTGTCTTGTTTTTCCAGGCGGACGCCTTCTAAACAGTGTGGTCCGTTCCAAGGCTTGACTTCCATAATTGATGCCGTTTCTGGATGGATACACATATTGGACAGCTATTCCAGCTCAAAATGGGTGGTGTGGATTTATTATAACTTAATTGGAAGCGTGCATTTCTTCTTCATCCTCACTGTCATCGTCCTGTAAGTATCCATAAATGAAACTGAGTGGGGGAGAGAAAGTGAGGGAAACTTCTTCATGAGGTGTTCATTCTCTGTGATGAAAACGCAAAGGAAACGTTAAAGCTTCATTGGTGGAAACAATAAATATATTGGAATTTAGTGAGAATTTGCGGTATTTGACTAGAGAAGCAAAGACAATTTGCTCCTTTTTATATGAGGTGCTCAGAGCTCTTTACGAAGCAGCCTCACGCTAGCCCTATGAGAGACCGTTCTTCAAGAACACCCATTTTATTGGGTATCCAGATTTACAAAGCCTCTTCCCACTAGTGCACTTACAACTTACAAAATAAGCAAATCGTCTTGGAGACAACTGATAGGATGGTTTGTTCTTCCTGTTTAAAAGGTAAGCAAATCGGTAGGTAAAGGGGACAGATTTTCAAAGGCCCAAATGACAGGCCAGGTCTACATGAGGAACTTTTGCCAGTTCTAATCTAATGTTGATTAGAGGGTATTTTGTTTTTGGTGACATTTTTCTACCAGCAAAAACCCTAGTGTAGATGCAGTTATGGGTGGTAGGGGAAGGGGGTCCTTTTGCTTGCATAGCTTATTTTATTTCAAGGAACTAGTTATTAGCTATAGACTGTCTGTCTGTATACTAGGAGGGTTTGTTGGGGTAGCTGGAACCAGTACATTTTTTCTAGCTGTGGGCTAGCCAACACTGCAAAGCCCTTTAGTGCCAGAGATGCAGCTTATATTAACAAAAGAAGTTCATTTGCTGATACAAGCCGATCTTCACTGGGTTTTGCTGGCAGAGCTATGTCAGTTAGGGGTGTGATTTCCCCCCCCCCTACATCTCACCATCTCCACATGCTGCCAACCAACGTAGCTACACCAGCAAATATTTATAGTGACCTGGTCTACATCTACACTACAGACTTCTGCTGGTCTAGCTATGTTAGGGGTGTGATTTGTGACCAGCAAAGCCTGTGCCAGAAGAAGCCTCTATTGTAGGTGTAGTTATACCAGCAACACTGTGCTTTTTACCTGAAAAGCTTGGTTAACTGCTGTACCAGAACGAAGCACTGGTAGGTTGGTATAGCTGCATCGGCACTAGGACCCCTTTGCTATCTTACTAGCAGTCCTATATACCAGCAAAGCACTCCTACTGTAGACATGGCCTAGTATAGACCTGGCTTCAGCACGTAATTCCTGTTGGCTCCTAACTGCCATTTGTGCCTTTGAAAAGCTCTCCCAAAGCAGTTATGGGATTTGCCCAAGACTCCATAAAGCAGCAGGAAAACTGGGAATAGTAGATGAGTCATTGCTCCCAGTCTCATAGTCCAAGCACAATCCCTTCTAAGCGTTGAATCCTGATCCCATAAAACTGAATAACAAAACTCCAAGAGATGCCAGTGGAACCAGGATTTGCCTCTATGTGATAGTTATTAAGGTTCATTAATTGGCAGGGGAAGGGGAGGGACACTGCCGACAACTGGTACAAGGTTGGTTGAACACAATTGATTCCTGGCTAGAACTAAGAGGTACCTTGTGGTGTTGGCCTGCCTGCCTGCTTTGTATTTGTGTCAGAGCCCATACAGCTTTGGGTCTTTCCCAATAGAACTTCTGACCCATTTAGTATTTGTCTGGGGCACAGTGGGTGAGGTAATATCTTTTATAACAACGCTGCATATTACTTATGAGTAATCATTGTGTAAAGTGAACAAGATGTCGTCTTGTTTGACAGTGATTCAGAAGAGAAGCATCAGTCGAATATAAATACTCATGTGCTGCACTTTCTTTTCCTTTCAGAATTATCACATATCTTTACTGGCAAATAATAGAAGGACGAAGGATAATGGTCAGACTCCTGCATGAGCAAATTATTAATGTAAGTTTATTTTTCAGATTTGTATTATTTAAAAAAAGACAGGCAGCAAACATGTTAGCTGGTTTCCTCATGTCCGTTGCATATGATGCTTGCACACAGAGAGGTTTCTGTTTTGGTACAAGTAAGAAGAGGAAATTAATCTCCTAAACACACTTGACTAATAAATCTGGTATGCAGTTTATTTTAAGGTTATGCAGAGCAAGGAAACGGTTTGTTTCCACGGAGGTGTGGTGTCAGATGGCTAGGTGTCAGGATATGGTACTTTCAGGAAGTAGTAGTCTGATCCAACTCTGCAAACTGTGTGTCTTTGTTAGATTTGGTTTCTAAATAGACAGAAATTGAATTGGTGGGTTTAGCCTTTTCAGTGAAAACACCATTCCCATTAATGCTAATGCCTAAGAGGACAGTAAAACCTGGGTGTTGTAAAAAAAACACCACAGAGCAGTTGCTTTATTTATTTAGTTAGTTAGTTAGTTAGTTTTGTGAAAATAAAAGTACAATTAGTTTTACTTTTGTAAATATTATTTTTATGCTTTTTGCTTGGTATGTGAGAGGAGGGGTCTGAGGTTCATCATCCCAAAGGCTTTTGTGACAATAAAGACAGAGTAGCACCTTGAGTTGTGTGAAAGTTTTGGGTCATGCGCCCCCATCCCTGAGACTTTTGGCTAAGCAGGATTTGGTTAATCTGAATAGCTGGCTGGCTTGCTAGGGAGAGGACAGGGGCTGCCAGAGCTGACTCACTTTCTGAAGCTGGGATGTGGGGCCTATTTTCTGCATGTAAAGTCTGTGTAGAAGTCATCTCGGCTGAAATTCAGCAGCTGGCGAAGGTCCTGTGTATGCTCCTTGGGCGCGAGAATAATAATTGTCATGTGCCAGGGAGGTAGGCTCCATGCTGGCTCTGAATGTACTGACATGTGGGCACCACTGGATCTGTTCTAGTGGCCAAGACAACCCCGCTGGAGGGAGAAAGAGCCAGCCTGTTGGCTAGAGTAGTGACTGCAGAGGGGCTGTACTGCAGGCTTCCTGTCTGTCTGCTTGCAGCTGGAGATGATTTTATCTCTCCTCACCCTATTCTCCCTCCTCCACCTCCCCTGCTGGGTAGCTACGTAATCTGTTTAATCAGATTCCTGCAGGATTTGAAAATGTAACTATATGCATAACAACTCCCTCTTCTGCATTCTCTCAGCTGGCTTTGGGAAAGCTAGTGCTTCAGGCTGCATCTCTCCCTGCCTCCTCAGTAAACCTTTGGGGTTACAGCCTGTGACTAGTTCAGTCACAGAGACCCCCTTGGGACTGTCACCTTATGTGCTGAGATTACCTCTGAGCCCATTTTCCCTGCCAGCTTGGGACTCCAGAATCCTGTCTTGTTGAGCCAGACATGCTAGCCTGCTGCAACACAAGCCCAGGTCTGGTCCATGCCCTCAAAACTGCAGACTTTAACCAAAAACTGCTCAGCAGGTCACCCATCTCCAGCACCCAGCTCCCAGTGGGATCCAAACCCCAAATAAATTCGTTTTACTCTGTAAAAGGCTTATATAGGGTAAACTCATAAATTGCCCGCCCTCTGATAGAGAGAGATTCACAGGTATTAATCACTTACTCTGGGTTTATCAATAAACAAAAGTGATTTTATGAAATATAAATAGTAGGATTTAAGTGGTTTCAAGTAATAATAGACAGAACAAAGTAAGTTACCAAGCAAAATAAAACAAAACACGCAAATCTAAGCCCAATACATTAAGAAACTGATTCCAGATCATATCTCACCCTCAGAGGTGTTCCAAAAAGCTTCTTTCAACGACTAGACTCCTTCCTATTCTGGGTCCATTCCTTTCCCCTGGCAATGTCCTTGTCCATTCCAGCAGACATCTTAGGCGGAAACTAGGGATTTTCTTATGACTGGAAGCTCCCTTTGTTTGGTCCCCACCCCCCTTTATATCTATAGCACAAGGTGTGAATCTTTTGTTTCTCTGGGTCCCCACCCCTCGTTATAAATGGAAAAGTATGAGGTTTAAGATAGATTCCAGTATCAGGTGACATGGTCACATGTCATTGTGAGACCCCCTCCATTCTTCCAGGGCTGGCAGGCACATATGCAGGAAGACTTGCTGGTAAATAAACCATTTACAACCAATTGTCCTAGTCAATGGGAGCCATCAAGATTCTAAGCAACCATTAATGGCCCAGCTTTGCCTAATTACAATATGACCTCAGAATTATACTTCATATTCCTAGCTTCAGATACAAGGATGATACATGCTTACAAATAAGAGGACTATTCAGTAGGTTATAACCTTTATTCTGATGCCTTACAAGAGACCTTTTGCATGAAGCATATTTCAGTTACATCATATTTACACTCATAAGTATATTTCCATAAAACATTATGGAGTGCAATGTCACACAGCCCATCTACAGATACATTTTGACTAATGGAGTTAGAATAACTTGGGTCTTATCTACTCTGGGAAATTATTCTGCTATACATATACCAGTCAATTTCTGTTATAGCTGTGCCACTATAACTCTCTTGTGTGGACATGATATTCTGGAATAAATGTGATTTTATTCCACAATTATTCAACTTTGATTGTAATTACTATCCTGTTCAATTTCCCTGTGTAGACAAGCCCTGCGATTGCATTAGGAATAATATGTACATTCAAGATAATAACATTCATTTTTTTCTTTATTGTAGGAAGGAAAGGATAAAATGTTTTTACTTAATAAACTACGTGCACTGCAGACATCAAAACTAGATCCACCAAAAGAACAACAAGAGGTCAGTTCAAAGGCGTGGGTGTTTCTGTGTTGTTCACATTCTTAAAGGGCTTGGCTACACTAGAGAGTTGCAGCGCTGGTGAGGGGGTTACAGCGCTGCAACTTAGGATGTGGCCACACTTGCAAAGCACGGCCAGCGCTGCAACTCCCTGGTTGCAGCGCTGGCTGTACACCCGGTCGAGCCTCGGGTGTAGCGATTGCAGCGCTGGTGATCCAGCGCTGGTCAGCAAGTGTGGACCCCACCAGCGCTTTTATTGACCTCCGGGGTATAAGGAGATATCCCAGAATTCCTGTCCACAACAAACCAGAAGAAAGGGAGAGCTCGGAGTTCAGCCAAACTGCTTATTTAAAAAACAAACACAGCTCCTGTTTGCTGAACAAACGGAAGCAGGCAGGGGAATTACTTTGGAATGTTCACAGCTGTTTGCTTGAAGAGAGAAAAAGCACGCTCACACGGCAGAGGGGGAGGGGGAAGTCCGTGTTGAGCAGTTGCTTATCTGGTCTGATGGGTATTTAGGAATGCATAATTTGCATTTAGTGAATGAGAGAGGAGTGGGGGAAGGGGGTCAGAACTTTTAAAATGATTGAAGGTAGGCACTGTGTGTCTTCCAGTCCTTAGAACTTGCAAGGCAGGGAGCTGAGAACAGTATCAACTCCAAAAATCCATTCTGTCTGTCTCCTCCACGCTCCCTGTCACATTCCACCCCACCCCCTTCTTTTGAAAAGCCCGTTGCAGCCACTTGAATGCTGGGATAGCTGCCCACAATGCACCACTCCAAACAGCACTGCAAATGCTGCAAATGTGGCCACACTGCAACGCTGGTAGCTGTCAGTGTGGCCACACTGCAGCGCTGGCCCTACACAGCTGTACGAACACAGCTGTAACTACCAGCGCTGCAAAACTGTAAGTGTAGCCATACCCTTTATAAATGATCACAAGGCCAGAAGGGAACACTATCTATGAACTGCTGATTTTATAAATCAATCACCATTTAGGGGTACAGCCACTCTAGTTGTTAACACCTTTGCAAAAGCTAGTCTGGACAATGCTAATGCACTTGTAATTTACCCAGGGGATCAGCCTAAGGTCAAAATCTCAAGTAAAGACAACCTCCCTGTTGGTGTTTACAAAGCCAAAGGAAAACCTTCCTAATGGAGACATGACAGTCACAAAAGGGATCATTCATTCTCAGGCCTCCTCTAGACTAGGGGAAAAGGTGATTTCCCCTTCACCCCCAACTGAGTTAGGTCACAGGAGCTTATTACTCCACAGAAAACCCCATTCAACGTGAACATGGAGAGTTTTTAATACCTTTTGGCTTGAATTTAATAGGTGAAGGTTAGTCTGAAGTGGGGTTTTCAATCTTTAAATGAGCTCAACTGAGCTAATTTGACTTGAAAAAAGGACCTTTTTTTCCTAGCCTAGACAAGGCCAAGGTAAGAGTCTGTCCCTGGAGCGGATTCAGCCCAGGAGAGTTGTTCTGATGTTGATGTGCTATCCTGTGTTCTGCTTGTTGTGTATTGTCACTCAGTATCCTGCTGGGATAGATGGGTGGAGCTCTGAAATAAGACAGGAATATTCCTGTCTAATTTCCTTCTACCATTGTGCTGGTCTCAAGTGCTGGTTAATCACATCCTGTGTTCTCCCCTATCTTCAAAACTCTTCTCTGAGCTCTTTAATGCTAAGACCACTTGTTTCTCTGTTACAGCCATTCTGCGTTTCTTTACAGATTCCCCTCTCTTCCTACATCACCCCCCACAAAGCCACCCAAAAGGGAAGCAAGCTAAAAAAATGATAAAAAAGGAAACAAAGGAAAAGAGCCCAGAGAGACACAGAAGAAAATAAACTCTTTTTATCTCAGGAAGCTCAGTGCATCCAAATTCTCAAGCAGTATAGACAGAGCAGGCTACTTGCTACAGCTTCTAGTGCAGATGCCCAAGCTCTGATGTCTTTCCTCTGCAATGCACAGTGCTCTTCTATTCCACCTAGTTATTTGTATCTAAAGCAATAAAAGATTCTTGTGGTATCCGATGAATTGTCAGTGTAACTCTAGAGGGCCAAATATGCCAATCCAGAAAACAGGAGACAGACCACAAGCATAGCATAGTGGTAAGAGCAAAGAACTGGGAGCTGAGATCTGAATTCTATTCCTGACTTGCTGGGTGGCTTTGGGCAAGTAATGGACATCTGTGCCTCAGTTTCCTCATCTGAAAATTGAGAGTTATGAGATTCACCTGCCTTTGAGATTGTTTGACAAAGGGTTCTGTACAGTGCATGCCAAAAGCACTATTGTTATTTCTCAGTATCTCCACGAGATGGAGACAGGAGCCCAATAAAACTTTGTAGCACCAATTCTTGAATAAAAGGCACTAACCTGCCGAAGCATTGTCTCCCAGACAGCTGTTGACATTGTCTCCCAGACAGCTGGAGATGCCTGTCCCTAAGCTAATGAACTCAAAGCACTTTGGAGGACAGGATTAGAGTTCAAAATGACCTTGATAAATTACAGAATGGGTTTGAAGTCAACAGATTAAATTCAATGTAGACAAGTGCAAAGTATTACACCTAGGAAGAAAAAAATCAATCTGCCCAAGTACAAAATGGGGAATAATTGGTTAGGCAAGCGGTACTGCTCAAAAAGTACCTGAGGGGTTGTAGTGGATCACAAATTGAATATGAGCCAACAATGTGATACAGCTGCAGAGAAGGCTAATATAATTCTTGGGTATATTAACAGGAGTGTTTGTATATAAGACATCAGAGGTAATTGATCTGCTCTATTTGGCACTGGTGTGGCCTCAGCTTGAGTATTGAGTTCATTTTTTGTCACCACACTTTAAGAAAGATGTGGACAAATTGGAAAGAGTCCAGAGGAGAGCAACAAACATGAGAAAAGGTTTAGAATACCTGACCTACAAGGAAAGGTTTAAAAACACTGGGTATGTTTATTCCCGAGAAAAGAAAGCCAAGTGTGGGGGACTGATAAGTCTTCAAATCTGTTGAGGGCTGTTATAAAGAGAATGGTGACCGATGTGTTCTCCACGTCCACTGAAGGAGGAAAGAAGTAATGACCTTAATCTGCACCAAGAGAGATTGTGGTGAGATATAGGGGAAAACTGTCTAACTATAAGGATTGTTAAATACTGGAACAGGGTATTAAGGGTTGTGGAACCCCTGCCTCTGGAGGATTTTTCAGAGCAGGTTAGACAAACACCTGTTGGGGTGGTCTAAATTTACTTAGTCCTGATTTAGCGCAGGGGGTTGGATTAGATGACCTCTCAAGGACCTTTTCAGCCCTGCAATTTCTATGACTCTATAAAATGTATTGAGGGTGATTCTCTAACTTGTTATGGCAGGAATAGCCTTGCTCAGTACTTCACATAAGGAGATGGTTTATTTTTCTTCTCTCTCCCCAGTGCACTGTGCTCCTTGTTCCTATTAAAATCTAATAGTGAAAATTCTACTGATTTCTTTGGGGCAGGATTGAATTCTTTGTTGGGGCTGCCCTCTGCTTTCAGCATCCTATCTTCATGGATAGATTAAGGCTAATCAGGGATTGAATCCACAGAGATTTTCTTTTTTAGACCTTTTAAAAACATGTATGTCTGCTTGAGCTGGACAGCCCTGTCCCTGACAGATCTGTGTGGGCTTTCTTTATTATTATTATATTATTAAAGACAGGGAACTCCACCCTTCTACTCCCCCAGAACCACTTTTCTCTTGTTGGCTGTATCATGCTCTTCCTGCTGTGTGTGTTGTTTTTTTTTAAAGGCATCTAGTATTGATCAGCTCTGAGGGCAATAACATAAAAACACTGTCGTGACCCTTTCTCAGCCAAGAGGAATGCATAGGGCAACCCAGGAGTTGGATGAACCTCTTTGGATAAAACAAGAGTAGATGACACACCAAAGTCAAATTGAACCTAATGCTTTTTGGAGACTTGGAAGATGTCTTTTTTTTTTTCGTTTCTTTTCTTTTTTAAAATTGCATCTCTGGTGCTAGTTTTCCTAGTATTTCCAGCCACCCTGAACCCAGGACATGTAGAAATCTAGCAAGGGACTCTGTTAAAATCTTATGACGACTGGCTGTGAGTTAATGCTGTTTGAGAGAAATGTGTGCACTTCAGGGTTAAGTGAGCAATTGCAGTGAATGACAACTGCCTGGTGACAGGGTATCTGCCTACATGAGCAGTCCTGGAGTGAGGATGTGAGCATACAGCCCTCCCTAACACCTAGAAAAATGTTAATAGCTTCCAAAATATGCATTTGCCTGTGACTGGGCTAGCCCCCTTGCAAATGTAGGTGCCAAAACACACTGGAGGTGGAGCTGGGGGAAACAGAGCACTGAGAAATAGGCTACCTGCTTGGGGTGTGGGAGGAATAGTATCCACAGAACAGCTACAGTCGTAGGTATGTACATGTTGCTAATCTGATGTGCTGTCTTCCAGAGGAGTTCATCTTCGTACCAGCCATATAGACGAGCTGCTCTGCAAATGACAGCCTCCATAGAAAGGCCATTTGGGAGAAATGGAAGAGACTTCTATGTTGAGGTATGATAAGCCAGCCAAGAAAAGGGTCAGTCTACACTCTACAGGGTACTTGTATGGAAAATAGTAGTTTTCATGTGGATGTTGTGATGATAATAGGACCCCCGCAGTTTGCAGACACTGTTATCTACCCACCTCAAAAACTATTTTTAATATAAAAATGTATCAAGAAAAGCTTTCAGAACAAAATCCAACTAGTTCTTCACAAAGCTACATAAGGTTGGCAGAAGCAAAGAATATGTTTGTTTAAGTGATCTAAGTTTGCTTTTAAACGTAAGGTAACAGGCATAGTGGTGGGAAAACATATAAGTAAATATTCTTATTTACTGTGAATTTTGTTTTCAGCCCTCCTCTGCTAGGATACCAGAAAAGACGAGCCTGCCTCCTGGTAAGTAATAACTCTCAACACAGAGAAAACAACTCACAGAAGTTCAGCTCAGTAAGATTTTGAAATGCAGTAGGTCGAAGTACCATAATGGCTACAGAATTCTGTCTTCCTCCGATGAAGGGTAGGAACAAATAATCAGATTAGACCATTAAAGCCAACATCTTCAGAAGTGGACATTGGGTATTTATGCCTTAGTTTTTGAGTGCTCGACTATACATCTTGGACTCCGCTAGGGTACACCCTTAGCTCTACTTGATGTCAATGGGAGCTGTGTGAGCTTAGCTCCTCTGAAAATCAGGCCCAAGCTGTGTCAAACTGGGCATCCAAAATCAATGGCTACTTTTGAAACGTGGTGGCAGAATTATGTGTACCTGAAAAGTGAATTCCTTGAAACAAATGAAACCTCATGTCCTCTTAGAGGAGTAGGCCTGGAGGGAATACTGTATCAGTAAGGGTTGTTCTTCACTTTGTATTTGTTTCAAAGAGGGTTATTAAGGGTATGTCTACACTACCCGCCAAGTCAGTGGGCAGCGATCGATCCAGCGGGGATTGATTTATCGCATCTAGTCTAGACACAATAAATTGACCCGAGCACACTCCCATCGACTCCTGTACACCAGTGCCCCAAGAGGTGCAAATAGAGTCAACGGGGGAGCGGCAGCAGTCGACTCACCATGGTGAAGACACCACAGTAAGTCAATCTAAGTACATCAGTTTCAGCTATGTTATTCACATAGCTGAAGTTGTGTAACTTAGATCGATTTCCCCCCCCCCCCCACCTTCCCCAAGTGTAGATCAGGGCTTAGTGTGTATGGTGTCCTAGAATTTTCATATAGCCAGAAGCAAGACAGGCATGGAATCTCACACATGAGCTTGATCTGGCTTGCACACACGTGTATCTTCCTTGTACTTGAGAGATGATTTAATTTACCATCATAGGCACTTTCTTACAAATGGAGGGCTAACGTTGTTATATGTGCACTCAAAGTCCATCTTACTTCCCTTACTAAAAGCAGATAAAGAAGGATGCCAACCAGGGATTTCTGAGACTCTGGCGCTGGCTCTGAGAGCCAGACAACAGGCTGAATGGGAAATGGAGGACAACGATGACGAGGACTTTAGACCATGAACTCTATGAAGCAATTATGCATACTAATCACTAGAAGTACTTCTAGTAAACGTCACTGTTTTGCACTAATGGTTGGAAACCCATTGGAAATGACTGACTTTTTCAAATAAGCTAAGGAAAAAATTAAAGCAAGAACACATCAGAAAATGCATTTTATCAATTGCAGTTTAAATTTTATAATTTCATAGTAAATGCACTGTGCTATTTTGTTTTAAAAAAATGAAATCTTGATAATAGCAGACCTCTCTTTCATCTGCTATGAAATCTCTTGCTGAAATATAACAAATGACCACCATTCATCAGGTTAGGGTGGAATTTTTTAATTGTCTCAATGTAACATGTGCCTAATGACAAATGCAAATTACAAATCTGGAAGCCTTGATGGTATTCTTATATCTGACTTGTTTTGATCTGGCTGCTGTTAGCTGTATTTTTTAAAAACAGAAATGAAGTATTTATAAATTAAAAAAGATTCTAGCCTATGTAAAATGATTTGTAAAGTAAATTGTGACACAGATTAGTGAATATAAATCTGTTTGTGTGAACCCTACTGCTGTCAGCCTCTATCTCTACACAATTAGGATTACACATCTTTTGCACTCTTTTTGACAGAGGTTAAAGCGTCATTTTGGAATGGCTATAACATGAAACTAATCTTGTTATCTGAATTGCGTTTTTGTGTGTGTATTACTTGTATTATGACTTCATACCACTTACATCAGCTTATGACAAAAATCCTTTTTCTTCATATTTGTGACAAATTCCAGCTGCCACCTGCTACATGTTAAGCTACAAGCACAAATTGTAAACAAAGGGTCAATAGCACCTAGATACTCCAGTGTGCTTTGGAAATATCTGTTGGGGGTTTTATCAACGTGATCTTGGGCTGCATGTTGCGCTGCTTCTTTTGTTGCAACAGTCTTTGCCACCTGCAGACCCCTAGCATAGCTATGCTGTCCATCTCAATCTGGCTCTCATTTCTTAGATACTTTTAAAGGTCTACCTTTGTCCTCTAGTTTTCCAACTGCTTTCCTAATTTAAGAATTCCCCTTCAGTGGGGTTATTGTTGTAACTATTTCTCTGGGAATTGATTTCTTCTCCTGCTTGCATCACTGTCATTTCACATCTGCTCAGCCCCCTCTTCTCAACTCATTTCCCTGGGTCACATTTTACTTTTTCTTTATATTTGTTTCCTACCTAATAGAATAGCATGAGTCTGCTTGAGGCTTCAGAAAAAAAAAAAAGACATACCTGCCTCAAGGAGCTTACAATCTAAGCTAGCGCTGGAGAGACGCAACGGCTGAAGGTGTAGGAAGAGGATTGAGTTTACACAATGGAAGACTGAAGTATACAGTGTACACCTGGTGCCAGGGCCTGATGCATACATATTTAAGTCTAGGCTTTGTTTTGCAGTGGAGGAAGGTAACTCAGGAGTAGAATTGGCACTTGAAGGCTATTCAAAAGAATGGGGCTTTTGAGGAGGGATGGGAAAGTATGGGCTGCATGGCATGCAGGAGATTGCAAAAGTTGTTGTTGGTCTAGGGGGTGCTGGAGTATTTAGAGAAGGATACACCCTTAAGCCTAGGGGTAACGATAGAGAATAGGACATGGCTGAAGATGGACAGTAGGGGTAGAGCTTTGTCAGAAGGTACAAAGAGTAGATGGGCAGGTGCTACAGCATGGGATAGCAAAAGCTGCAGGTTTGATGTTATATGGTTCAAGAGAGAGGAACTTAGCCAGAGAGAAAGAAGTTGCAAAAGGCCAGGTGGGAGATCACCAAAGCTATGGCGCAAACTCAGTTCAGTTGGCCCAGCATTGTATATTTTAAACACCTACCTTTGCCCTCTAGTTTTCTAACTGCTTTATTTTATTTTTATTCCAACTGTATATTTTTTTCTTTCCTACTCTGTGCTCATAGTTCAAGCAAAAGAAAAGGTTTTCAGCCGATGGAATGCAAGGGCTTAGATTCAAGTGGCAAAACTGGTACTAGGTGTGCATCAATGAACTGCCGAGGTAGGTAAACAGCAAATTGTAACTATGGTGGAAAATCTTGTTAACTACTACTGCTGCAAAAACTTTGATGTAGTCTAGGGCAGTGGTGCTCAACCAGGGGTATGTATACTCCTGGGGGTACATATATTTGCCTGATTTTAGAACAGGCTACAGAAAAAGCACTAGCAAAGTCAGTACAAACTTAAATTTCATACAGATACTGACTTGCTTATACTGCCCTCTATACTGAAATGTAAGTACAAGATTTATATTCCAATTGATTTTATTTTATAATTATATGGTTAAAATGAGAGTCAGGAATAGTGTGCGGTGACACTTGTATTTCTATGTCTGATTTTGTAAGCAAGTAGTTTTTAAGTGAGGTTAAATTTGGGGGTATGCAAGACAGACTCCTAAAAGGGGTACAATAGTCCGGAAAGGTTGAGAGTCACAGGTCTAGGGGACAGCAGCTCCTACTCACATCAAGTGGTCTAACTACAACTGTTTATCTGCAAAGCACATTCAGCCCTCTTCCAACCGTCCAGAAAAGAGTTTTCTAGAACAACTGCAATTCTCACATCTGCCCCATCACAACGGAATAAGCTGGTTTTTATAATTAAAATAAAACTGAAAGATAAAAATTCTCACTTCAGAACTAGCTGCATACGTTGGCTCAGGAGTAACATGTCTCCTTCCAGAACCAAATACACAAAAATAGCAGCTTGTGACACAACTGCCAAATTCACTCAAGTATATGATCTTAATGTCCATTAGGAAAGATGCTTTTTTCACCACCATTAACACTACAAAATTGAGTAGGCTTGCCCCATTTAAGATAACTTCACAGTAGCAAGCCTACGGATGCTTTACTTGATCAAAGTTTAAGAAGCTTTAAGGGAAAGAACTATTTTCATTCCACTGTACGTCTTGTGCATATGGGCACAGGTCCATTTACCAAAAGATGCTCAACTCCACTCTGCCAGGGTACTGCTCTGTTAAGAGACCATCATACAAATTATCTGCTGTCATCAACTTTTTACCTGAAGTACAGCTTCTGTAAGAATGATCTTGTCCACTACAATAATGGCATAGATAGGCAGCGTTTCAAAATACTTCTTCAGGAGGAAAGCATCAGACAACCTTCAGTGGAGCAAGCTATATTTGGAAATTCGTTGTTTATAATGGCGGAAGAAAAGAAGACTAGTCTTTTTCCACTTACTGCCATTCAGCTCAATGACTTTTAATTAGAAAGTAGTGCAAGGTCGGCTACTAGATGAAATAGCTCATATCAACTCACCTTACAATGATCAGATTAGTACAGATTCTTTAGTCACAGTCTAGGAGTAGTTAGTGAGGAGGCAAGTGTTACAGCAGAATCCATGTAGAAGTATCTACATGTTAGTAACTTGGATAGGGGAAAGGAAGCTTTCTGCTTAACATTAGTTAAGTTTTCTACAGACCTCTGAATGAAAGACAAAAGGACAAACTGTCACTTGAAGAGAATATTTTATTAAAAGTGGAATGAGCGCATACATGTCTATATTGTTACCAGCCATGTTACTCTCCAGGAGACATCTTACGACTTCAGCCTTTGATTCACTGTGCAATGGCTGGCTTGAACAAGGACTAGACTGAAGGCAGGCCAGTAAAGCTGAGAAAGAGTAACTCTTGAAAATAAGCAACCTTGGTCAATTCATAGAAGTTCCTAAGCAGGGAACTTTTTTGTGTTTTAAATCTACTGCCCCACCACAGATACAGTACACAATTAGTCATTATTTTCTGCTGCTATAATGACCACATATGAGCCTATCTTTCCTTTAATCAACTTGTTAGTTCCTACATTACATGCAGCTTTCATTTGAGTCAAGTGCTATAGAATTGTATACACAATTAGTTATTGAGCACAAAACACTGACTTTACCTAATTTATTGAGGTAGATTTTAATCCCTGATTGATCATATGAGATATGCTATAGCCTATGAAGAAAGTGATTTCACCCAACAGTGACATAACATATGAGTATCAGGCATCATTTAAATACAAAAGAGAGTAAACTGGTCAGTTGATCCTCTTAGTTTGCTATTCTAGCTTTGACAGGGAATACTACTCAATTCCCACCACCCGAGTCTCAAGAAAGTGCCACTTGTGCAGTGCTGTATCTAGGCTGACAGGGGTCATGGACAGGGAAAGGTGGAGCTCTAATGCAAGAGGCTAGCCTGCATGCTAAAGCATGCGATTACCCTTTGTATCTGAAAATACATAATTACACACTTATTGGTAAAGCATGTTCAGCTACATCTTGGGGTACATCTACACTATAGGATTATTCAGATTTTACATAAACCGGTTTTGTAAAACAGATTGTATAAAGTCAAGTGCATGCGGCCACACAAAGCACAATAATTCGGCGGTGGCGTCCATGTACCGAGGCTAGCATCGATTTCTGGAGCGTTGCACTGTGGGTAGCTATCCCGTAGCTATCCCATAGTTCCCGCCCATTGGAATTCTGGGTTGAGATCCCAATGCATGATGGTGCAAAAACAGTGTCGCGGGTGATTTTTGGTAAATGTCGTTACTCATTCCTTCCTCCGTGAAAGCAACGGCAGACAATCATTTCACACCCTTTTTCCCTGGATTACCCACGCCCGTTTTGCCTTTTGTCACTGTCACTGTGTACTGGATGCCGCTGACAGAGGCAGTACTGCAGCGCTACACAGCGGCGTTCATTTGCCTTTGCAAGGTAGCAGAGACGGTTATCAGTCGTTCTGTACCGTCTGCCATGCCAGTGTAAATTGGCGATGAGATGACTGTTATTAGTCGTTCTGTACCATCTGCTGCTATCATGGGTGCTCCTGGCTGGCCTTCGCTGAGGTCGGCCGGGGGCACAAAGACAAAAATGGGAATGACTTCCTGGGTCATTCCCTCCTTTATGTTTTATCTAAAAATAGTCAGTCCTACCTAGAATATGGCGCAAGTGTACTAGAGAACCAGTGTACTAGGGAGCACAGCCGCTCTGTGTCAGATCCTGCAGAAACGATGAGCTGCATGCCATTCTAGGGGGTGCCCCTGCAACAACCCCACCCGTTGCTTCCCTCCTCCCCCAACCCTCCTGGGCTACTGTTGCAGTGTTCCCTCATTTGTGTGATGAAGTAATAAAGAATGCAGGAATAACAAACACTGACTTTTTAGTGAGATAAAATGAGGGGGAGGCAGCCTCCAGCTGCTATGATAGTCCAGGACATTAAACGGTGTGTGGGAGAGGAGCCCAGCATCCCACTGCTATGATAGTCCAGGCAGTACAGAATCTTTTCTTTAGACATGAAAGGGGGGGGGGGGGGGGCTGATGGAACTCAGCCCCCAGTTGCTATGATGAAGACAGTTACCAGCCATTCTGTACCTTCTGCCGGGAATAACCGGGATCATTCCTATTTTTACCCAGGCGCCGCCAGCTGACTTCACCTGAGGCCAGCCAGGAGCACTCACGGGATGATGACAAGGACGGCTACCAGTCATTCTGCACTGTAGCGTCTGCCACCGGGGAAGGGAGGGGAGAGGATGCTGCTGTTCAGTGCCGCAGCACCGCATCTACTAGCAGCATGCAGCAGACATACGGTGACATTGAAAAAAGTCAAGAAATGATTTTTTTCCCTTTTCTTTCACAGGGGGGAGGAAGGGTAAATTGACAAGCTATACCCTGAACCACCCTGGACAATGTGTTTGACCTTACAGGCATTGGGAGCTCAGCCAAGAATGCAAATACTTTTCAGAGACTGCGGGATAGCTGGAGTCCTCGGTATCCCCTCCCTCCCTCCCTCCCTGAGCGTCCATTTGATTCTTTGCTTTCCGTTACACTTGTCACACAGCACTGTGCTGTGAACTCTGTATCATAATCTGGAGATTTTTTTCAAATGCTTTGGCATTTCGTCTTCCGTAACAGAGCTCTGATAGAACAGATTTGTCTCCCCATACAGCGATCAGATCCAGTATCTCCCGTACGGAGCTGGAGCTCTTTTTGGATTTGGGACTGCATCACCACCCATGCTGATCAGAGCTCCATGCTGGGCAAACAAGAAATGAAATTCAAAAGTTCGCGGGGCTTTTCCTGTCTACCTGGCCAGTGCATCCGAGTTCAGATTGCTTTCCAGAGCGGTCACAGTGGAGCACTGTGTGATACTGCCCGGAGGCCAATACCGTCAATTTGCGGCCACACTAACTCTAATCCGACATGGCAATACCAATTTCAGTGCTACTCCTCTCGTCGGGGAGGAGTACAGAAACCGGTTTAAAGAGCCCTTTATATTGATATAAAGGGCTTCGTTGTGTGGACAGGTGCAGTGTTAAATCAGTTTAACGCTGCTAAATTCAGTTTAAACACGTAGTGTAGACCAGGCCTCAATGGTCAACAACAGCAGGTAAACAATTGGTTTTAAGTCTCTCTACTTTTAAATGACATGGAAGTGACATTTTGTTCTAGAGGCAAGGTATAAAACTGACACTTGGTTAATTTTCACTGTGCTCTCACTAATTTAAATCAGACCACCCTTATTTTACAGTAGTTCTATCCCCACACATCTTTCTTGCAGAGCTGTGCCCTTCATGACATCTCACCTCTAGCAACAGGTCCCACCCAGGGTACAGCTACAACAGTTTGATCATTTAGTGGTATTCATAATAAGAACAACATTAACGTAGGTCTTGATCCATTAGGAAAAGAATCAAACCTACTCTTATGGATGCTACTCATAATAGATGATGCATACCTGCCACATTATAAAACTAGTCCTGAACTATCCGACTTGTTTATTACAAGTCTAAACCACTTTGATTTTTACAAAAGTGTGAACCCAGATAAGTAGGAAGAAGCCCATGGAAACAGCAGCAAGGGCTAGGACGATACAGGCCTTGACTGCATGTTATTAGGGTTCCTAGGCTGGAACCCAGTGTAGAGGGCAGGCTTGGGTTCACCTACCTGCCACAGGGCATTGGAGCTGTCAGCTGGACAGCTGGTCCAGAAGAACTGTGATTTCCACGGAAGGGGAGGAACTTAGTGACCTGGCTGCAGGGCCAAGCCACAAACTGGAAGCTGCCACTCAGAGTAAGAGAGGCTACAGACTGGAGAAGACGGGTAGAAAGAACGCTACAGAGGTTGCAGCACCTGGCAGAACTAATCCCCAGAATGGCCACGAGTGGTGAAGGAACTCCATCACAAGGGGCTGGGCAAAGAATCGCCCCTGATACAAGGCCCTGTGACAAAGACTGTGCAACAAATGACCCACATACAGGCGGAGGCTGAGATACTGTAGTGGACTGTAAAGGAATGCATAAAGTGTTTACCCCCATACAAGGGGGCGTGGAGAGCCATAGCAGAAAAACAGGCAGACACAATGGAGCTTCAGTATGCAGAAGGCTTTTTTACAGAGAGCCCTTGTAACCTCCCAGGCTGGACTCTAGAGTCACTACCCCTGCAGAAGGGGACTGACAAACAGCAGGGATGAATCCAGGTCCTGCAGAGGCAAGTGCTGGAGAACCCACAGGGACAGTGGGAGGCACATTGGTACCTGAAAGACTATCTGACACAGCTGGCTGAACAGCAGCTGTATTTGTTCAAACTCCTCTGGGAAGAAATTAGTAGAGGCTGCAGGGACTGAGATTGAAAGGGAGGTACCAGGGCCAAGAGGCCAGCCACAGCAGTGTTATGCCTAGGGATGAAGGTGGTACCTAAAAAGATGTCCACCCCACACAGGATTGGAAGGGGTTAAGAGGGCCAGGCAGGCCCATTAACTCCCCAGGCTACAGCTGCAGGAGGAGCTAAGGAGCAGGTGTTGATTAAACCAGGCCCAGCTGTATAGGAACAGGAGGGGCACCTATAAAGCCCAGGAGCTGAAAGTAGAAGGGGCTGCAGGGAGGTAGTCTGCAGTATTCCTGTGAGAAGGGTTGTAGGAAGAAGCCCAGGGAAACAGCAGCAAGGGATAGGATAGTACAGGCCTTGGCTGCATGTTATAGGGTCCCTGGGCTCGAACCCAGTGTACCGGGCGAGCCTGGGTTCCCCTACCAGTCACCAGATAGTGACACAGGATGTTGGAGAGACAGACAGACAGACAGCTGATCTGAAAGGACTGCGATTTCCCTGGAAAGAGAGGAACTTAGTGACCTGGCCGGAGGGCCAAGCCTAAAACCAGAAGCTGCTGCTCCAAGAGACAGATGCTGCAGGCTGAGAGAAGATGGGTAAAGAGAATGGGAGGAGGGTGCAGCACCTGGCAGAGCTAATCCCAGGATGGCCAGGAGATCACAGATTATTAGGGTTGGAAGGGACCTCAGGAGATCATCTAGTCCAACCTGCTGCTCAAAGCAGGACCAATCCCCAAATGGCCACCTCAAGGATTGAACTCACAACCCTGGGTTTAGCAGGCCAATGCTTAAACCACTGAGCTATCCCTCCCCCCAAAATTTTTAAACAGGGTCACAACCCACTTTGGGGCCCCAACTCATACTCTGAGAACCATAGATTATTAGGGTTAGAAGGGACCTCAAGAGATCATTTAGTCCAACCCCTTGCTCAAAGCAGGACCAATCCCCAAATGGCCCCCTCAAGGATTGAACTCACAACCCTGGGTTTAGCAGGCCAATGCTCAAACCACTGAGCTATCCCTCTTGGTGCCAAGAGTCGTGACAGAACCCTGTCACAGAGCCCTTCTATCCATTTATCTGTGCAAACAGTTTAGCAGCAACAACTACTCAAAAAAAAAAAATTTCAGCTACTGCTTAGCCTCTGGCTAACAGCAGCTCCACAGCCTGTGTTTATGAAGAATGATTCAGCTACAGTATCATCAGGAGGAAGAACCTTTCTAGCCTCCCTCACCCCTTTTTAAAGTCAGGTTTAAGACTGAAGTAAAAGGAGATATTCAAGTTTACCCACCAGCCATCAAGGTTTTAGTGCAGTATTTGCCCAAACCAGAGACAGCTATAGTCTCTTCATACCGTAAGAGTACAGAATATCCATCCTTTCCAGCCTGTAGCAGTGAAGTATATTCACTCTCTAATATTAACTGACCATATCGTATTCAAAGTTATGGTATGGGAATACACCTACCATCCGCTCTTTAACATTGAGGTAGAGGTACCCTACACTATTATTTGAGGAACAGATTGTTTAATGTACAGTTTAAAATTAGGCATTCAAAAGCTGCTGCTGACTTAAAATCAAGGGTTAAATCAAGTAAAGAAACAGTTTGATCAGATGACATATAAGCCACCTGTCTGTACTACTAGTTACCAAATCAGATGATCACAACTGATCATTTTAGATCATACAGCAATTTCCTCTGATAGCAGAGGCACACAACATTTCTCCTCAGCACTAATGCTGATTGTGGCTCGGCCTAGTAGTGTGACAGAGGGGTTTGCTGTGATTTAAGATCCAATCATACAGTACAAGCAAAAAAACCCAACTTATGTTTGCAGCCTCATTCTGCATCTTTGGACCCTTTGGTGCTGAACTCAGATCTGCATGAACCAGGATGGCATATTTAAGAGTCCCATATAGTGTAAGTCTAATAGTGAGGATCACAGTCCTCCACCAAACTGTCTGTGATGTAGCTGGTCTCAAGGACGTTCTCATAGTACATTTTTTCTGTAAATGTGTTCACTGTCCAGCCAACCACTTGAACTCCTCGTGAAGACCACTGCCTCACATACTCTCTGTAAAGAACAAAAGATACTGTAAGGAGAAGACCAAGGCTAGCATGAACACAGGCTAAAGCAAAGAGCTTTCCTGTACAATATACATTTTCCACAGCAGGGGTAGTCAAATTTTTTTTTTTTTTGGTCAGGGTCCAAATTTCTAGGTCCAAGTATAGTCAAGGTCCAGACTCCAGAGAAAATAATATAATAAGGATAAGTAAATAAAAAGACTTTGGTGTTTGTTCAAAAGCATCTGGAGGTCTGCATTTGGCCCATGGTCTGCCTGTTTTTTAATTAATTAATAAGGAGATATACCTATCTCATAGAACTGGAAGGGACCTTGAAAGGTCATCAAGTCCAGTCCCCTGCCTTCACTAGCAGGACCAGGCTCCGCATTCCACCTTTCTACAATAGCTCTTTACAAACAAGGCAACAGCAACAAATTTCCCTCCTTTGTTTTAACTTAAGGTGTAGCACTGGGGGTAAAAATGTGAATGGAGAGGACACAAATATGAAAAAATAAATTGCATATATTATTGAATACGAGACCTGTTTAAAATAGCATACAGTACACTCAGAGATTCTGCTGTTTGTGTACATCATACTCTTCTAAATCATGGTCCCATCTTACCTCTTCCTATTTTATTACATGATTACCTCTGGCTACATTAGCTCCTCCTGAAAATTTATGCTTTACCACTTACTCTGAAATGTAATTTTTCTGCATGAGGAAAGCTGAAACCCCACACAGGTACCACAAGAAGTTGTGCAGGCTCCAGTCCAGAATGATGTCCATCATCATATACCCATAGTGCTTCCAAAAGCAATCAAAACGAGGCTTCCCATCTCCAAAATGACTAAGGCTCCAGGGCCTGTGTGTTAATGCTGTAACAACATTCCTATCAGATTGCCGCATCTGGAAGACCAAGGTGAGAAAGTTGTACTTAGCAGATGATGCCAAAATTCCAGGGCTACACTCTAGATTAGACGGACTTGCAAACAGGAACATTTGAAGCTGAAGGAATGAGAGGCACTAATCTGTGAATTTGCAGTTCTAGCAGAGTTCTTTTTCCTCCAAGATGATGATTAACCTGGTTTTGAAACTATTTATTGTTAAGTGCCTGTATTGTTTCCCTTGGTAATCTCTTTATTGAATAAGTGAATCCTGCACTGAATCCTGCACTGCTTGTGCACACAAGACTCCCATTTAAGTCAATGAGAGTTATGGGTGTGCAAGGAAAGGAAAGTAGGGTTCTCAGCCTCAAATTCTGGCTTGCTAGAAGTTATTGTACACTTGTCAGTATCAGCAAGTCAACCAACTTCAGTCTCTGTATAAATACAGCTTAGCGTGCTGTTTAGAAGGATAGACAGTTTACTTCTTTTAGACCAGTTTGTAAAGAGAGGGAGGAGACAGCAAAAGAAGAAGCAAGGAAAATAGGAAAAGGTACAACAAAAAGGACTCAAAGGAGGAGGACAAAACTAGAGAAACAAATTCAGGAATGCCTATGATTCTGTAAGGTGACAAGGGAAGGGCAATAGACAGCTGAGCAAGGGAACCATGCACATGGAGGAAGGGGTTGACAAATAATGGGAATTAGGAGACCATTTATTTGAATGTATTCTAAACTTCCATAATAATCTGACACAGGTGTAATCTGTTGATAGATACCTTGGCACCTCAGCGTCAATATCACTTAGTGTCAATTTTAAGCTAATGAACCTTTATCAGTGTAATTCTTGGGGTTGGGGAGGAAGAGCGTTATTCAAGATTTATCTAATCAGTATGGAAGGGTCTGACAAGGTTGCAATGGTGAGTGGGGAGTATATGAGGATTGAGAGTCAAATACCCCAGTCCTCCCCTCATTTCAACACCTCCTTTTAAGTGTGTTCTCAATTACTTAAGAATGATCCCCATGTACTTTGGAGTTACGCTTCTCCACAAGAGTATACTCATCGTATTACAGTGATTGTGACATGGTGTACATAAAACTAAAACAGCGACATAGGCCTTTAGGAAGTTTTACCTTATAGATGATCTCTGGTATGAAAGAGCAGACAATGCTACTGTTGTACAAACGAGGATATTCCAGATAGAGGAGTTTTAGGGCATCAACTGCCTGTCAAGGAAAGATAAATACATAGAATGTACGTTGTAGTCATAGGTAAAATTTAAAAAGAGTTCATTAGGATACAGAAAGACTCCACTTTAGTGCGTTTTTTTTTTCTTGAGGGGTTGGAATTAGAAAGGGGAAGGAGGAAAGCAGCATTTAAGTTTGTCTACAGCTCAAGGGCTGTAGACGTTGTTTGTTATGCAACATTCATAGATTGCAACATAAAAGGATGTACAGTATTTATCATTCTGTGCATGCCTCATGCAGAAGGCTT
The DNA here is from genome assembly GCF_025201925.1 of Gopherus flavomarginatus. Classification (NCBI taxonomy): domain Eukaryota; kingdom Metazoa; phylum Chordata; order Testudines; family Testudinidae; genus Gopherus; species Gopherus flavomarginatus. The sequence continues at coordinate 17,726,530 of NC_066625.1, read as the reverse complement.
TCAATAGCCAGGAAGTGCACTAACAGCTAAAAGATATATAACCCCTGACGAGGTCTATTGCTATAAAGTGTATGCAGCATTAACTGTGGTTCAGTTTCGAAAGAAAACATTTTTTCTATACATCACGTCAGAAAAACTATACAGTTTATGAACAAGCAAACCATTACCTACCAAAAGTACCCCATGTCATGGTGCTAACAACTACAGACAAGCAGGACAGCCCATCATGATTTCTCTTCTTCCACACAAATAGGTGGCAGGGAGGACCCAGTTATTCATTCACTTAGATTCAATGCATGCTTGTGACATTACCCGAGCCCAACATGTCAGTGAGCCACATTCTAATTACGGTTGTCAGCGTCCTTGTGCAATGGAATGGAAAGAATGAAGCATGAAAAAGTTGTCTCAGTTTTATAAAACCAAACTTAACTTTCTGCAAAAACAGGCCCAAGACCTCTCTCACTGAAGTTAAAGGAAGTAGTGCTATAGACGTCAATGGGAGCAATCCAATGAAATGGTGAGTGAAGCACTTAGCAACAATACCTGATTTGCATGGCCTTTGACATCGAAGTAGATTATGAGGTTATAACACATACATTCCATAACAGCTTCCTTCAAAGTTGGTACTTTTTCACCCCGGAAATCTCTCCTATAGGAAGGTATGAAGAGTTCAGTAGAAAACATCCAATCCAGGAGAACTCCAAGAACAAAGAGGAAGGAAAGATTCCATGTGAACTGTGCCAAGGTGTAGAGTATTATATTAAATACAACAAATGCATAAACTAATGGAGCTCCCTCTTAAAATGTTACTGTGAATTATCTATTTTTTTAGGAGACTTATTCTTGTAAATATTCTAGCAAGTGTATATATTTCTTTGCCTACATATTGCGAGAATGGAGATAATTAAACCTGATGTCAAGATCAAAGGTCTTATCTGAGACCTTCTTAGAACTCCAAGTAATTCCTTTCCAACAGTATAACCCTTATGTTTTAGAAAAAATGAGTCCATCCCACCATTCATACAAAGATACACATGATCATTTAAATAAACTAATCTAATTAAGAGATGTGTCAATAAAATTCAATTTAGAAACAGCTACCCCAGCAAGCTTTGAAAAGTAGCAATAGTCCTAACATATGAAGTGTTTTTCAGACCAAACCCTGTCCTAAAGCGTTTGGTCAAGATTAAGTGGAGGTTAACACTGCTTATGCATTACATGTTGGAAAATCTCATCCTTGAAATCAAAATCACTCAGTTCTGCTTCATGGGTCCACTCCAAGAAGGGGTAAGGAGACAGATTCTGATCTGCCTCCAACATAGAACAAGGGGTCCCACATGCATGTCAGAAAGTTTTAAGGGGTTTTTAGTCACGGCTGAGTGAAAATCAAATTTTATTTATGATGGATGTTTTGGTACTGTAGAAACAATTTTCAAAAATGAGTAGAAGTATTAGCAGACTGTTGCTGATCATTTACCATAGTCTATGTTTTGCAGCTGGATTAAGCTTCCTAATTTCTTCAAACGTAAAATCACGTAAACTCCCAGACCCATCAGTTGTCCTTTCTACTGTATCATCATGCATTAGAATGGGAATGCCATCTGCAGTGAATTCAAGGTCCAGCTCCACGCCTGTGGCTCCATTCTCAGCTGCCTTTAAAACAAAAAAAGAAAAACTATTTAAATATAAAGATGGGTGCTACAATGCTTTCTTTGTATTCTAATACAGTTGCCAGGCTACTAATATTCTCTAAGATTTGTCAGCCCACAGAACACAGTGGGCTTTAGCTACATTCTTATGAGTCCTGTATTTATAGATCTAATATGAAGATTTTCCTATACTCCAAATGGTAAATTGCTGAGCAAAAGTACATGTGAAGGGAAGGAGCTCAACCCTCTCTCTACCCCACAGCCAGTGGGCAATGTCCTGGTTACCCATGGCCTAGCCACAGTAAATAAATTAGATAGGATAAACTAGTCAGGGCAGTGGATCTTAATTGGGAAGCAGTCCAGACTTGTGGGAATTTGGCTGAGTTAAGATGGAAACCAGTTATCTTGGGCCAAGTAACCAAGACATGTAATAGAAGAGACTTTGGCAGCTTACTTTTCCACCATGCATAGCAGGCATCACATGGGGCAATTGTTATTAACAGCACAGGAAAAGGATCCCGCACTGCGTTTTTTTTCCTCCTCTGAAAAAAAATTCCTAGTCTATCAAATACCAGGTATTTTAAATATAGACTTTATACAATATTTCTTTCTCTGATAATATAGACTGAATTAATCCCTTCATCCAACACAGTATCTGAGATCTTAGACATTTCTATTGTAAAATTAAAGTGGAAGAAACCCCCATTCTCCCTCCTTGGGGGGGAAAAAAACAACTTTGTGAACAAGTTTTATAGCAGCTGGTAATTTTTACTTGAATTTGAAATAAATTACATAATCTCAGTTTCAAGATAGTAGTGGCAAGGGCATTCTGATTTACATGAAAACAAAGACAAATGTAACATTCTCGGGTACCCACTTGATTTTATGAAAACAAGAGAATAAAAGTGAGAGTCTAGCACAGTAGTCCAAAACAGAAGGAGGAATGGAGACTTCAGATAATCATATCTGCAAAAAAATTATTTTAAGTTGAGACAAGATCAAAACTAGAAAACCAGGACACTGTTTTCAAGATGGACTACTAGATTACAACTTTTAGCTGCCTGTGGGTAAGTGATCAGAATTTGTACCCTTCTCCACAAAACTGGGAGATAGTGGGATCAGTTTCTATTGTACACTTGCAAGTTCATAAAATCAGAGAGCAACCTTGAGCTTAATGTTAACTGTACACATACAACTTTTATACAACAGTCACCAACGAGACGAGGCAAGATTATGATTAAGCAGGAAGATGGTCCACACAATGAAAAGTTTGAATACCCCTGATCTAGAATGATCCTGTTTTATCTCTTTGTTTTATAGTACTTGCCCAATCTTAGGACAGCCCTTAAAGAGTTAGAGAACAACTAGCCCAAGACATCCTAAGACTGAATTTTACAATACAGAGGGTGGAATACATGCATAGTTTTTGCTTTTGACTAGTCCATCTTCCCTTCTTTTGCTCATCCCTTCTCTTCCCCGTTCCCAGAAAGATATGCCTTTTGTACAAATCTCCTGTTTTTGACACTTAAATGTTGCTGGGCTTATATTTACAGGACATGGTAGCTCAATCACAGAGATGTTTTGAGATATTTAGCAAGGAGAGTTTGACTACTGACATTTCCAGAATTTCTTTCCCTCTATCTCCCTGGGGAGAAGTGTAGCCTGAGTAGCTGAACAACACTGATGTTAGAATAGTAAACAGCATCTATCTTGTAATTTCCAAATTCATTGTCGTGTACCAAGTTGCTCCGGATTGTTTTGGGCAACAGATGGTTACTATATTTACACTTATTATACACATACTCGTGAATCATTAACTCCCCTATTGTCTCTGTTTCATTTTAGCTGCGCTACTTAATCCCTATGGTTTGTTGATTAGTTTGTACTAATAACTCCCATTTGTAAAGCTTGTAGTATTTTATTTGTTTATCATACATTTAACTGCAATTTTTTGCTTCAGTCCAGGCAACAATTTGTTTATGGTTTTTCAAAATGGATAACAGTAAATGCTGAAATTTTGGTTGTTGTGGAATTTTACTGCTATGATTTGATTTCTGGTGATGTGTACTCCCTGCAGATATTCCTATAAATAAATTTTGCTATTACATTTTTAAAACAAAAATATAGTCAGTCATACAGTGTAAGGCCAGAAGGGACCACTAGATCATCTAGTCTGACCACCTGTATATTACAGGCCACCAACAGCACCTGCACACAAAATCCAGCAATGGAAATGAGACCAAGTAAATGAGACCCACAGGAGATTAAATTATTCTGTGCCACAGGCTGAGGATAGGAGGGACTGAGGTGCCTCAGTGCTTGAGGCCACTGCAGTGGCACAGAATTATTAAATGAGGTATACCCAGATAATCTCAGCAAGTGACCCACATGTTGCAGAGGAAAACAAAAACACCGCAAGGTCACTGCAGATTTGACCTGGTGGAAAATTCCTTCCTAATCCCACATATGCCAATCAGTTAGAACTGGGGCATCTGAGCAAGAACCAGCCAGCTACACACCTGAAAGAGACAGAATACTCAGTGCCAGGTCAGAGCCCTGGCCCATCCTGCCCAGTGTCCCATCTCCAGCTGTGTCCATCCCTGATGCTGCAGGAGGAGGAGATAAATCTGCCAGAAAACTGGGAAGGAAAAATCCTATCCTAACCCCTGGGGGGTTGCTGGCTGAAACCCCAAAGCATGTTTTATAGGAACATCAGATGTGCCCACCACCACGACTTTCCTCCCTTTCATAATTTGATAAGTGAAGGTATTCTTTACCAAAGAGGTTAATACATTTTATAAAATTATCATTTAAGTTGTTGGCATCTCTTTGTTAGAATGTTTTGTCATACCCAATTCAAAATAAAAGTTGGGTTATTCTGTTCACTACTATGCCAAACTGATTTAAAAGCAAAAAGAGTAAAACACAGTATTTACCACACACCTATTTCTGCTGCTCACAGCTTTCTCAAAGAATTGCAAAGTGAAAATAAACCACTTTTCAGTTTCTATTATTCAGACCTCTGAGGGAGGCAGTGAAACTGACAGGAATTTGGTCCAGTTTAATTTGCTGCTGCTTTGAAAGCAGAGAAGGGAAGTAGAGCTATTTATTCCAAATATGACCCAAAATTGGAGTTGGTGGGACTAGCAGAGCAGCAGAAAGCCCGCCCTGGTATCATCCTGGCAGCAGCTGGGATAGCCCTGCATCTGTTAATGTGATATTGTCCATAATTTTCTGTCTCTCCCCACCACTGACAATTTCAAGTTGGGAGGCATCTCCAGCTGAGAAGACCACTAGAACCGTGTTTCCCAAAGAGTGGGTCATGACCCAGTGAGTTGTGGTAAAGTTCCAAATGGGTCACAGGGACCTAGGCAAACACACACTTCTCCCAGCCCAGTACAAAGGTGAGGAAAGAGATTGGAGAATAAGCCCATTATGCACTCACACCATAATGGGGGCTCCTGTCCTGCAACACTGGGCCCAGCTCTCCACTCTGGGCATTGTAACCTGGTACATGGAGTAGCAGTGCCGCTCCTGTTTGGCTGACTGCCCTGCCAAATACAAGAGGCACTAGGCCCCAATGCCACTCACTCAAATTTGGTCCACTGCTGCTCCTGAATGGCGCTGTGACCCCATGTGCCAGGTCGCCAAGCCAGGAAGCAGGGCCTAGCCCCATGGGGCAGGAACTGCCACCCACTTCACTCTCCAACCTCCCCACTTCCAGGGCCTCCCCTCCCCACCAGACTGGGATTAGGGCTGCAGTGCCAGGGTAGAGGATGCATCGCAAAACACAGCTGGCGGGTGGCTTTAGTAAAGAGTTTGGGAACCATGGCCCTGGCAGGTAGGTACGGCTCTAGGAGGAAAGGGGGGCAGGGAAGCCAAGGATAGAGGAAAAGTAGATGGTCTGGGGGATGAAGAACTGTAATCCCTAGCACCCAAGGGCACAGGGCTCCAGTGGGTCCCAGACTCCCAGAGATTAAGGCAGAGGCATCGGGGTCAGCTGGCTGTGCCTGGTGACTGCTGGAAAGGGTGGGCTCTCCCCACGAAGCCAGCAACACCTCCAGGGGAGGGATCACTCCCGGGGACACGCAGAGTGTGGGGTGCATCAGGCTCCGTAAGGAGGAGGTGGGGTGTACTAGCAGGGGGAGGGGCTCGAGGGGGCATGCCCGAGGTCCCTGGGGAGTTGGGGTTCCCGGTAGCTGACCTGTCTGATGGCCGCCAGCGTGTTCTCGGGCGCGTCGTGCCCGCCGCCGCGGTGGGCGATGCGGGCGGCGGTGCCGCGGGGCTGCACAATGTGCTGGGCCCGCTGCAGGGGGACCGGCTCGAGGCTGAAGAGCCGCAGCGCCAGGTAGAGGCCGCCCGTGAGCAGGCAGGAGAGCATCGGGCTGCGGCTCAGCACTAGCAGCGCCCCCAGCAGCGTCGTGAAGGCGCCCAGCAGCATGGCGGCGAGAGGGGTAACGGGGACCCCCCCCCCACCGCAGCTGCCGTGCTGACCCAGGGCCTTTACCCCGTGATCACACAGTGACTCTCACAGATACCCACCAGCCAATCAGCATCCGGCAGTCTATTTCCAACCACCAATCAACCTCCAACGGATCTCTGCCATCAGCCAGTCAACAGCAGCCACTGGCAATCGTCAGCCAATCACCGTCCAGCGCTCGCCATCCTATATCCGTCAGCCAATCCTCAAGGACAGTGTGCCAGAACCTGGGGGAGCCGCATGGCACTGCCTGGGAGCGGCTTGTCTGATGCTGGCAGAGCTTGAGTCTGCTCAGACTCTCCTGGAAGTGCCTGGAGGGGGATGTTCAAAGGTGCAAAGGGGAATTTTGCCGCCAACTCCTAATGTTCAATAAACGATAAGTCAAGAATCAAAAAAGAAAACACCAGAACAGCTTAAAATCGTGATTAAAAAATGCGCGTTGGGTTCTTTTCGTCGTCTGTTTCCTACATCTGTAAGGGGTGGGGGCATATATATTCAAGCTTTCCTCTGCAATCATGAGGGCTAGAAACTTACTTTTTATACTCAAAACCTGAGATTAGCATATAATCATTTGATTCCCGCAGGTGTAGGTTTAAGAGAAACAACAATCTTGAGAGGTGGAATAATTCCTATCTGTGCCTTTGAAAATCTCCCCTTTGTTGCCATAGAGCATGGAGAAAGTCATGATACAATTCCATTTAATTAGCCAGCTTTGTATGTCTGCCTGTTATTCTCAGGGTTTGGCCATCAATTTAGTTTATTCTAGGCTAAATATATTGTGGCTGGTACTATTTGAACTTCGTAACTTTGGCAATACCAGTGCCTATAATAATCCTGCATTTGGTAACAAGGGTGATGCAAGTGTTTTGCAATGATGCTGCAGACAATGGTACAGTTTTTCTTGGATTATAACTGATTTTGTCATGAGTTTTCATCTTCTCCTGCATCCACAAATGTTGGGAATAGTTCAGGTATTAGCTGAAGTAATGCCTGGCTCCCTGAAGCCACAACGTAATTGGCCTAGCGTTGGTCATAATGCTGGCTGTATCCTGAGAAAACCAGCCAGACCCATATAGGACTGAAATAATTTATAATGATTAATTAAGTGGCTCAGAAAAGTATTTAAAAATCTTTTTATAAGTTCTGTGTTATTTTAAGATTTAAAAAAGCAGCATCAGGGGATTTAAAGTGGTAATTGATGTAAGGATCTTGCTACTAATGATAACTGTTAGCCTCTCTGCTTACCTCCCACCCAGAAACTAAATGTTTCTGCAAACCTAAACAGACTTAGCCTGAGCTAGAGCAGCAGCTGTGTCTTTTTCAAACCCACCTGCCCTGCCTCATGCCTGCTTGCTAAACACTTTAGTAGCTGGTGGTACTAAGGGCTGCAGAACAGAGAGAAGTGATGACATTTTAGAGAAAGTCTGAGGGTTTGATGACTTGTGTGAAAGCATAAAGCTGGAGTGTGAGTGATGCCACTATCTGAAGGCTGCATTGACATGTTATCACCATATCTATCAAAATATCATCACTTCTCAAATGCAGTGTGGTGACACCCCACTAGAACATTACTGTGATGCTGTGAAAGATGGTGATGGTTTCAGGGTCCTTAAAGTGTTATTAGGACCTGTGCACAGATTCCACTGAAAATCAGCCCAGGGATGCTGGAACAATTTGTACAGTGGGGGTGCTAAGAACCATTGACCCAAACTGCAAACCCTGTATATGATGGAACTTCAAGCCAGGAGGTGTGATGCCATGCCCCACACCCCTAGTTCCAGCACTTATGATCAGGGTGATTCTGGGAATAACAGCAAGGGAAGCAAGATTTCCTATACCTGATATAAAAGGGGAGTCACTTTCATATTTAAATAGGAAGCGCAGTACAGCCTTCACCTCAAACTACAGAGCCTTTGCATGCAATATTCCATATTGAGGCAAGCAGCCTAGGGCCCAATAAAACTACCATTCCCAGCATGCAACTCTCTGTGTCAAATTACGTAAGGAAGTGGGTGCAGGGAAGTGTTGCATGCTGGGATTTGTAGTATCCATCTCGGGTCACTCAGCTGAGCAGCTCGGTTGGTCGCCTCCACCCGGAAGCTCTGGCAGGGTGGTGGGAAGACTCGGGAGAGGGGCGGAGTGCGGTGAGGTTTGCGGTTGCCAGGAGTCCGCTGCTCTCTGGCGGGGAGCGCCGCGGCGCGCTCTGTGCAGGGAACCAGGCTGCGCTGAGCCCGCCAGCAACGTATCCGCGCTCCTTGGGGGCCTCGTAGCAGGTACGAGGCTGAGGGCGGAGCTTGCCCTGCCCGGGGGACGGGGACACCTTTCCAGGTGTGTGCCGGGGCCCTGCGGCTGAGCAGTGCGACTGATTCCGGCCCTCCTCCCCCAACCTGAACTGAGGGGCCGCCATCTCCGTAAGGGGGGGGGTCACCTGCCAGAGCGGGGAGGGGGCAGCCCGAGGGAGGAGGGGGGCGGGTTTGGCGCGGGGGATCGTCACCCCTTTAGCGTTATGTAGTGGGAGCGGGGGCTCTGCCCTGACGGCTGCGCTTGGCGCACCGGCGGGTCTGGGGCCGCTGCTGTCTCCGCACTCCGAGGAAGAGGCGAAAACTGCCACGGTTCCCCGCCCCACACACAGACCTCAGCCACTGAAAGCTGCCCGCGTGTGTGACTCGGTGTCAGAGCTGGTTATGTGCTCGGCGCTGTATAAGATGAAGAGTCCCAGTCCCACGGAGCTTACTTTCTAAAAGGCAGCTGTAGCTGAGACAAGGCTCAGTGGGAAAGTTTTAGTTGAGTGGGGGGGTGAGTGCTGTTCTGTTGGGAGTGGGTGGAGAAGGCATTTGACTCGTGGGTTAGTGCTGGTGGACTTCACAGAAAGAGCAATTCTTTTAGGCGGCGTTTGGATGAAGAGGGAATAGGGGCTGCGAGGAAATTAGGAGGCAGTTTGAAACTTAAGGGAGGGGCATCTTGGAAGAAGGCAGGAACGAGAGGGAGAAAAACACAAGGCATGCTAGTCCTGCTTCTCCTTTTGAGTTTCTACTTGGCTGTGAATTTGTAATCTGGATGGGGCCTGCTACCATATCAGCACTGGTGGTGGTTTTGAATGGAACCAATTTTATAATTTGTGGGGAATTTCCAGGTTCCATCTAATTTGTAAGAGAGTCTGAAATTTAACATCGGTCGTTGGGGTTCTGCCATAATGAGACCTGATCAGGTAGAAGGGAGATGAGGTGATGGAGAACTGGCCCCAAATAACTTCCTGACCCCAACAATCCTGAAAACAAATAACACACAAGACCAGTTACCGGCTGAGAATTTTCTTTTTTTTGGCTGAGCAGTTTTTAGCACAAGTAGAATGGTTGCTTTTGTATTCTTCATAACAGATTCAGTGACTCAAATCTTAATTTCTTCTCTGCACACTTAATAATTTGAGGGCTTTAGTTGAAAAGCCCACATACTGGGTTCAGACTGGGTTTTTTGATAGCAGTGCTTCAATCACTTAGCACAGAAGGACAGTGAATTTATATTGTGCAAGCAATTTTGGGAGTTGTAGCAGAATTTTCTTCTCTTCCTCGGTTCTGAGCTCATGCACTCAAGCAGAGCAGGTTAATAACTTATCAGCCCAAGAATGTATTTTCCCCTTATATATGTTGTAGGTGGTTTGCATCATAAGTAACTCACAGTAATAAGAGGCACTACTTTTGCCCACAGCTTCCAGACGTCCCTCCTCATAGCCTCAGAATTGCACAAATTGTTGTATAGAAGATGTAACAAAACGCTTTATGATATGTACCCCGCCCTCTGTAGTAAAGCTGTAATTCCAGCAGTGATTCTAATAGCATTACCATTAGGAAACAGGAGTAACGTGTACTTGTTGGTTATAATTCCATTTTAGGATTCTAGTAATCTGTGGGGATTTTGAAATAACCATATTTTATATTTGTGAGAACATAAATCATACAAATGTAATCAGGAAGTGGGAGGGGATTGGAAGGAGGATTTTGTGCATTGATGAAAAGATGGAGTAAAGAGATAAGAATGGGGGCAATATGTCTTTGATTTATTTGTTTAACCATGTGTCTTGTTAAATAAGTTACATAGATTTAAAACTTGCAAAAACCTGTCATGGGATTCAGGTGATGTACAAATCCTTCAGGCTCTAATTTTCATGGGTTTATGATGTCCTCAGGATTCACCAATGGAATAACTCTGCCGGTTCAGTATGTACATGTCAGGGCAGATAATTCATTATTTTCCTCTAGGTTCTCAATCACCTGTATTGGAAATGGTTGTTTCAGGTGTTGATTAATTACAGCACCTGCAGACATATGTATTTGCCTTCTATTGTTAACTTAAGTGGTTTGTTTATAACAGTGCGTTCCGTATTGCAGATCTCTAAGTGGTACATCATAATCGAAGGGAACCATCTATTCTTGTGATTACCTCATGAACATTTATATTGAGTGGCCTATTTCTTTCCTCACCCAAAAAAGCATTCAAGGGAGGATGAACTTTTTGTAAAACAATACAACTGCATTAATCTTAGATGCATTGAAGGCACAAACAATATAGTTTTGTTTATTTTTTACTTTCCTATAGCAAAGCTAGTTTGAGCCTAAACATGTTTACAGTGTTAGTTTGTTTTCTCAGCTTACTCTCAATCAAATGCATGCTTTTTTTTCTTCACAAGTAACAATAACAGCATTGCCATCATCATATTTTTAGTACTAGTTTTTCTGATGTTTCACTGTCGAGGTTGTAAAGAATGGCTCTGTCAAGGGAGAACAGTAGAGTAACAAGGGTTACAAGTGACTTGGTACCTCAAAGCCTCTTTCTTTAGCAACTTAAGGTCCCAGTCCTTCTCCCACTGAAATCAATAGAAGTTTTGCCATTGATTTAAAGGAAAATCAAGCCCTTTATGAAACAGCAGTCTCTTAGGGATGATTTGCGGTTGACAGTAGCACAGATTAAAGTAGTAGTAGTATTGGGTTTTTTGTTTTTTTTGTTTCTGGTGAGAGAGACAGAAACAACACATTTTAGAGAACAATTTATTTTCTAATTCTGCAAGCCAAGATTGTCATGTATATTGCTGTATTTTGTATTCTTGGCAGTAATATTTCCTCTGTGTGCAGCACAATATTAAGATGGAGGACTATGAGAAATTCTGTGAAAAGCATCTTGCCAGGATCCAAGGAGAGTCAGTTCAAAGGGAAACCTCTTCATCTGCTCAGAAGAATATCTCACTTATTCAATTTCATGGCATTCCTGTGCTTTCACCTCTGGTAAGATTCCCTTGCCAATTAGGTATTTGTATTCAAAAAGAAGAGGACAACCATTTTTGTTCTTATTTCTATCTAGATAAGATAGGATTAACCTTGAGTAGTACAGGAGACCAGTACTTGTCTGTAATGTTGAGGGTCAAAACCAAAATGAAGGTGGCGGGATAGGGGGATTGTCATGCAATGTAGTACAAGAGGATTTTGTCATTGAACAAATTAGATTGTGGTGCTTATGAGTTGGCAATGCGTGCTGGGTGGACTCTTTTTCTTCCCTTCCTGCTATACTCAATGGTCTTTCTTCTCTAAAGGCTGCCCTTCCCCACTCAATAATACCCTCCTTTCTACAATATTCCACTCCACTATATCTATCTTACACTAGGGTAGATGTGGTGCATTTCATAGACAGAATTCTAACGGGTAGCAGCGGTGTAAGTTATAGTGTTAAAAGGGCATAGGTATTCTTTACCGCTGTCATTTAACTGATCCTTAACACTACAGCTACTACTGGTGGAGCTGGACCAGTAAGAAATTAAGGCTATAAAACCGACTAGCATAAACAAAGACAAACTTGCAACACAGCTATATATGTTCTTGGAGGCGCCCTGCTAGAGGCTTTTTCTATACAGAAGGTTTTCTGAAATCTTCTAACTGTTGCTTCTTGTATCAACAAAGCTACACCAGTTCAATGGTGTGAGGATCTGAGAAAAGCGTCAGTGCAGATGCAGCTCCCTTTAAACTGTTTCCTACTCTGTTGTAGGACTCTGAGTACTCCAGATTCTGATTTCACAAAGTAAACAGGGTAACTTTTTTACTTTCAAGCCTTTTATTCCTAACTACATTTCCTTGCTGTTAGATTATGTATGTATGTATGTTTGTGTATATTTATCATGTGGGAAACCAAGTAAATATTACTACTAAACACTTTCTTTTCAGTTGAAAAAAATGCTGATTTACCAATTATTTAACATTATTTGGGCTTGTTTAAAATAGTACTGGATAACAAGAAATAACACTGGGAAAACACATAGGGTGACTAAAGAGAATTTAGCTTTGGAACTTCTTTTATTTCAGCAAATGCTGTTTCTAGGACAAAGAAGGGAGCTAGAAGAAAGTAAGCTAGAGCAGGAAGAGTGATTGATTTATAAGACCTTGGAAGGGACTTGTGTGTTTAGGTCTGATAGTATGATGGGTCAGTGTGGAGAGCCCACATCCCAGCAATTAGACAAGGCTTACGAGTAGGAAACTGGGGTGAGAGTGGCCATTTGGGTGCTTGTGCGCTCTGTATACACCATTAAAAAGATCTCTTTACCAGCTCTGCATAGTCTGGTGTGGAAGGCCATCCAGTGAGAGAGCCCACATGATCAATTATTGAGTGGATCCTGTAAAGCTAAATCTCTCTGCACTTCATACGCATATGCTCCAATTCTTGGGCTTTATGTGGGTTGAATAAATTTTCCCTGGCTTGCCAAAAATGTTTATGATTAAAAAGAGACTAATCTTCAAACTGCATAAAATCTCCACAAACATATGTGCTCTCCCATTACATAGCAAGTTTTTAAAATATTTCTTATATTTAATTTTGCTTTTTGATAAAGAAAAGTCACTGATACTTTGTTTTTCAGCTGAGTCTTGAGAGAAAAAAGGAAATGCAGCAGGATAAACAAAAAGCACTTGATGTAGAGATCTGGAAGCAGAATTCCAGGAAGAGAGCTTTACTGAATCGTGTTCAGGAGATCGTGGAAAACGTGCAGGCAAGTTTGATGCAAGGTTTTTTAATTAGTTGTATGAAAATGTCTTCTCTACGCAGTCCAAGGGTCATTGAAGGCTAGTAAGATCTCTAATATAAACTTGCAGTTACTAGCAGTTTACTTTCTTTAGACCAACATTTGCTAGTAATTTATATTATATGATCTGGTGAACAATTACAGTGAATACATGTAATAGTTTTAAATAATGTTGTTAAGTTTTCAGTTGTGGTCCGTGCTCAGTTTGGTATTTGTAAAAATCAGCTAGTTTTTGTGGTATGGCTATTGTTTTCATAACACCATTTAAAATAGCTAGATAGATTTCCTTCGGACTGGTCACGACTATAAAAACTGTTAACTAGTGACATTACTCCTTTTTCCCCCGGAAACTAAACTTGGCAAAATAAATAAGTGCTGGTGTATGTTTTGAAATTTATATTGTAATTATCTTTTCTTGTGCAATGATGGGACTGTTCTCAGGGGTTAGACAGGCAGATACTTTAAATTAGTAGTTCTCAACGAGGGGTCTGGGGCCCCCTGGGGGGCCATGAGCAGGTTTCAGGGAGGCCACCAAGAAGGGCTGGCATTAGACTTGTTGGGGCCAGAGGTAGAAAGCCAAAGCCCCACTGCATGAGGCTGAAGCCTGGGGACCCAAGCCCCGCCACCCAGGGCTGAAGCCGAAGCCTGAGCAACTTAGCTTCGTAGGATTCCCTGTGGCATGGAGCCCTTGGCAATTGCTCTGCTTGCGGCCCTCTAATGCTGGCCCAAAACCCAGTAGTTGTGGGCTATGGAGGTTTTTATAGCATGTGGGCAGGCTTAGAAAGAAAAAGGTTGAGAGCCCCTGCTTTACAATTTTTTTTTTCTAAATAGGCTTCTTAAAACAGTGTAGTTTGGGTTTTTTAGTAGGATGTAATGAAGCCCTTGAACTAACCCACCAGCTCACTGAACACAGTTTGCATTGGGCTTAAGCTTTATTACTGAGGTGGCAAATGTAATCTATTGAGCTTCTTGTTTTGTTTACTAGTGTGTGCATGGAAACCATCACCTGACTTGGGATTTGAAAGGTAGACCAGGAGCATATGTTTAGAATACAAAAATAATGGTTTGCTGCCTTCTAGACCTCCTGCAGTTATTGGGCACTTACGTTGATACAACTCTGACAATCTTTTATTCTTCGCTTTAAATACCCTGTTGTCAGTAGCTGCACTGTTACCTATACCTAAAGAGGATTGTGAATTTATACAAAGGGGCAGATAATACTGAATGGTCTGTGCTCTTTTTTGTGTTTCTGTGTGTCAGTTGCTTGCCACAGAAGCAAGCTCTGGTTACATACAAGAAAACCTTTTTGTTTTTATTATGTCCATAAATGTCATTGAGAACTATGTATGTACTCTTTTGCATAATGCTTCTCTTAATTGGCAATGGGTTAATCTGAGTTGAAGTCTATTTAATGTTAATGTGGAAGTTATTTGAATTACATGTCAAATAAACGCCAATGATAAATTTATGTAACATCCTATTGTCCTGAACACTGTTCTTTAATTGGCAGTCATAATATTATTTAAAGAATATATGTTCAAATATCTGTTTTTCTTTTAATATAATTTTTATCATAGGTGGTTGGTCTGATGATAAAAACTTCTGACTAAACCAAATATTAAAATATATTTGTTGCATACTCCTCAAATTACCTTTGCCAGTTGGAAAGGTCCTGTTCTGCATCGTAGACTAGTGTAGTTGCCATAGTTCCGTTCGAGTTGGAAAATGCATGTCGCATTAAACTGACAGCAATCTAATTTTATAGATCAGAAGGCATATGTACTGAATCTTAATTAGAAAACAGAAGGGCTTTATTACACTGAATTGACATAATAATTTTCAGTTTTTCTTTGCAGGTCAGAAAGATGTCTAGTATGAGCAATTTGGATCAGTGGGAGTCTGAGAGTGGTCACTCTAATTCAGAATCAAAAGCCTCAAATGGCTTCACAGTGCTATCAAACATCAATTTGCCAAGTTCTATTGCATGCTGTGGTACTACAGACCTTGAAAAAACATTGGAAATTATGCCAGCAGACACTGCTATCCAGGTTACATCAAGTGGAATGGACTCAGTTAGAAGCACAGAAGAACATATTTCTCCTGAACAAAGTGAGAGCAACCTCTCAGAAAATATTGCTTGCCCAAAGATTACATCTCCTGATAAAACACAAAATATGGTTACTTCAAATGCACATGTAAACCAAGTGCATACGGAGGTGCCACCAGCTGGTGAGGAAGTACCTGATCCTTATGTAATGAGTCTTCAAAACCTTCTGAAAAAGTCTAGGGAGTACATAGAGAGAGAGCAAACCAGACGTAGCATAAGAAGTAATTCAAAAAGAAGTGTTAATGAAAATCATTCAGATAAAGAAAATGATGCAGTTAAAAGAAATGTGTCTGGGAAAGAGAGAGCGAGGTTTACAGGTAGGAGTTGTACTCCTCTGACACTTGATAAACCAAGTCTTAATAAATCAAATATTCTTCTCCAGGGTGCCTCTGCCCAAATAAATAGCATGAGTACATCAGCTTCACCCAGCTTTTCTAAAGTGGCTATACCTACAAGAGCTGGAACCCCCCCAGTTTTGGATTCGGATTCAGATGAAGAATTTAAAAATATCTCTACCTTTGATCACGACACTAGTATTGTCAGAAGCCTTACAGGTTCTTATGCCAAATTACCCAGCCCGGAACCAAGTATGAGCCCTAAAATGCACCGAAGACGTCCAAGACCTTCATCAATGGGACACATAGTTATCAATAACCCTGTGAATGCCTATGAATTAAGCCCTTTAAACAAGGGAAAAGCAATTGACTTGATCATACAAGATGTCACTGACCAAACCAATGCATCTGAACCTGTGCCAAAATTCACTGCTGACATCACTGCAGTTTGTTCTAGCAAAGCTCATGTTGTTAACAAGAATTCTTCAGAGACTTCAAATCACATGTGTCAGCATTCCATTAGTCAACTAGAGAGCGAAGGAATGATGGTGTCTTCCATAATGGAGGGAAAGCTGGATGGTAGAAGGCCATACAAAATGGATAGTACTATTTGTACTGTAACTCCAAATTTGCATGAGTCATATGCAGTCAGTCAGTCGATGGTGACTCAAAAGCTCGTAACTATGAATGGAATCAAGCCAGATAGTTTATTAGAAAAGACCAAAAGTAATTCACCCGTGGAACTCAATAAATCTTATGATGTAGAAAATCCATCTCCATTATTGATGCAAAGCCAGAATAAGCATCAGCAAATGGATACTCCAAATGTTTCTTCTGGAAATGAACACTTTGTAGAAAATGGTTTCGAAAAAGTGAAACGTAGGCTTGATTTAGATATTGATAGCTCACAGAAAGAGAACAACCCTTATGTTTTAACAGATGGAACAGAAGAGCAAGAGAAGTGGAGGTTGCAAGACCGAAGATGCCCCATAGGATCTGTTTATGGTAACAAGAATGAAACCTCAGGCAGTGGTACCAATGGTGAGATAACGTTTTCTGTAGTCAGTCTTTTTCCAAGTTGGAAAATTACCTTTAGTTAAAAATTTCATTTTAGAAAATAGGCCACTGTCTGTCATCTGCACCTTTAGTTTTTTGAGTATTCTCCTAGCTTGTGCATCATTTATGATCAAATGACAGGATACATTTCTATATTTTTAATCCACTAAACATTAAGTAAGGCCCTGTAGTAAAACAGGTTTTTCTGAAACAGAGACACTTGTGAAATTTTTAATAACAGAAAGAAAATCTAAATGAATTCTTGTGTGCCAGGGAAAGGTCAATAGGGCACCTAACATGAGTATGGTGGGCAGGACTATGATAGAGCAGTTTTTTGAGTTCTTAAAATGTAAGAAAACAGATGCACACTGCAAGTAAAAACATACATGCATTAAAATATCAGCTGCAAGTAACTTCAATATTACCAGGATTGGCGTTCTTCCAATTCAAGAATAAAAATGTCGTGTGTCTTTTTCTCTAATGAAGTCTGTAAAGGAAAATATCAAAACTAAGTGGAATAAATGTCTTTTGTTTACTCAAGCAAGTAGTCATATTCTTTTCAGAGCTAGTCTCTGAATGTGACTGCTTGAATCTGGGATTAGTCAGTGCCATTTATACTATCCCATCCATGGATGTGCTGATCTCAGAAATGAGAATATGAAATAAAAGAAAAATATTCTACTTCATGTGTTTGTGGAAATACCAGCGGTGGGTGCTGTATAACACCTAATGGCAAAATGTATTGAAAATGTAGAGATCTGTTTATCTAGCTTGCAGAACACTTAGAAAATATAAGAATATATGATTAATGCTTTATGATCAGGGCCGGCTCCAGGCACCAGCTAAAGAAGCAGGTGCTTGGGGCGGCACTCCGGCCGCTCTTGGAGTGGCACGTCTGGGTCTTCGGTAATTCAGTGGCGGGTCCCTCAGTCCCTCTCGGAGCAAAGGACCTGCCGCCGAAGAGTGGAGTGGTGCGGTGCAATTGCGCTGCTGCGGCTTTTTTTTTTTTTTTTTTTTTTTTTTTTTTTTTTTGCGCCGCTTGGGGCGGCAGAAAACCTGGAACCGGCCCTCTTTATGATGCATGTGGTGGTGGTTTTTTTTTTTTTTTTCTTTTCAGAAGAAGAGATTTTGAAAAATAAACTCTTGGCTTTTGAAGAAATGAGAAAGAGACTTGAAGAGCAGCATGCACAACAACTGTCAGTACTGATAGCTGAACAAGAGAGAGAACAGGAGAGATTGCAGAAGGTGAGGGAACAAGATAGGAAAATGCTAAGATGAGGTGTTTAGGGTTAACTGCTCAACTTGCTATTTTCGTATAAGGGACTGAAACAGTGTAGTCTTTCTCTGCATGTCATACTCAAGATGGATATTTAATAAATGTCTGAATTTGTGGGAGCTCTTTGAAGAATGACTGTGAAACCTTTGCTGAGCTTCCATGTTGGTCTGGCTAGCAGCATTTAGAGCATTGAGAAAACTCATGTAGCAAAAACAGGAGGCTTAGGACTAGTCTCTGTTTTAGTATAGAGATGAAAGGGTATTCCCAGGAGAGAGATGTATAATTGATGAATGCTTTCGTATCAAGCTGCAAAAGGCAAGAGATGCAATGGGGACTTAAACCTATCCTGGAAAAGCTAGACAATTACTGCACAGTCAGGTATTGGCTTGCATAACATATTCATGATCTATTAAAACAGCCAAAAGGGAAAGGAAGCCAGATGTGTATATTTGGGAAAGGCTGAGCTGCTGGGTTCCTTGCTGTATATTTATTCAGCACATCTGTTTTAAGTGCAATTATATCATTTCTTACATAGAGGTTAGTGGAAATTAAGATGCCTTTAGATCAGTGATTTTTCAACCTGTGGTCTGCAGACCCCTGGGGGTCCACAGACTATATCTAGGATTTCCAAAAAAGTTTGCACCTCCATTCGAAAAATTTTAGGGGTCCGCAAATGGGAAAAAAAGTAGTAGTTAAAGTGCCGATGTTGTATTGAAGCTTATGCCAGGATGCAATTGCTTGCTCAAAATGTATTTAAATTCCATTACGTAGAATCAAAGATCTGGTTTTATTTCAGACTTTTAATCTGCAGGAGATAGAAGAGCAGGAGAGAAGGTTAAAAGGAAAGAAGAGTGCTACAGCAGACACAGAAATACCCAAAATGACCATCAGCAGTGGGATGGAACTGGAGTGGAGAAAAATAAGCGAAAGTGGCTTGTTGGAAACAGTGCTGACTCAAGTGGAGACAATCCATAACACAAACTCGAACAGCACTGATAAAAGTAGGGGGCAAATATTAAAAGTTTACTGGGCACTGTAAAGCAGAATATCCCAGATGTACTGGCTGGTTCATGGTATTGATAATGGTAGCATCTCTGCTTCTTCACTGGTTGGAATCTAGTCCAGCCAGGAAGTACTGAAAGTTAGCACCTTACAGCTGCTGTTTAAAAATGTAAAAATTTATTAGTGGTCTTAGCAAGCTTATGTCCACTTTGCAGGATCAGAAACTACTTCTGTAATAAAATTCTGAAAGTACCTTCCTTGGTCATTTGCCTTTTGGATAAGATCTGGAATAGTATCATTTTACTATCTGACATGCCATCTACTGGAGACTTTTTCACACACTAGCATAGTGGTGGACCTTTTTCCACTTCGATTATGATATTTCTACATTTTGAATAAGAATATAGCGGATACAACACAAGGGAAAATGCTGGCAGCAATTTTAGTCCAATATATATCCCAATGTAAAGTAAATTCAAGAAAGATTTGGTTTCAATATAGAATGTTAGCTGTTATCTCTGTACATTAAAAAAAAAAAAAAAACTTCAGCTGTCATAAAACTAGATTTGTGTGTGTGTGTGTGTATAACTGGTGCATGACGTGTAAGCATTTGAATAGTAGTTTGTGTGCAGATGCTTCCTGTTTAGTACTCATTTGTTTAATCGTACATTCTGCTTTCATGTAGGTTTTGCCAACACTACCATGCCCAGTAGTTTTGGTTCAACAAATGAAGCTCCATTCTACCTGTGGGGACCATCTGGTAGTGGAATGTCAAAAATATCAGCATCCAGGCTTATTAGGGCCAAAACCAGGTGGTCTCAGGTGTGAAAATTAATTGACTTAAGCTTTTCTTTTTTTATTTTTTTAATTTTTTTTTTTCCTTAACCATCTAATTTTGTCAGGACAACTGCTACTGCAGGTACACATTAATAACTTCCAATCCAAAACTACTAATTGAGCCACAGTTCTTAGATGAATTTGTACTAGCAGACACAAGAAGAGAGCAGAACAATATTTTTCTCATTATAGTACAGACAAATTAATCCTGTAACCACATCTTTATTCTGTTAACCAAATTAATACTGGGGAGTTCTGGCTAGCCAAAGTGTATTTGGCAAAATTTAATACCTGGCTGTTAATACAAGATAGCTGTACAGACATTTTTGTTAAACAAGTAACAATCAATTTAACTTAATTTATTTTGAGAAATTAAAATTCAGAACTTTTGTTGGATTTGATATAGAAAATCTCTTAATTTTAATCTTTTTTTTTTTCTCTCTCAAAAGGCCTTCAATCCAGAGATGCAAATGAAGTTCAGTAAGATCACTGCCTTGGCAAAGGGATTTCTGACTCGTAGGCTCATGCAAACAGAAAAATTGAAATATCTTAGGCAAACCGTAAAAGTAAGGAGATAACTGTAAAGATGCTTGCTTTATGCATTTTTTTCCCCCTTCCTCCTGTTGGTTTCTGCCACTCCCTTTCAGCTGACAAATCAGATCTAGACTTTTTGCCAGAGCACAAAATTCATTTTACTTTGAGAATTAACTAATGACGTTTACTACATAAGTAATATAGCTCTGTCCTTTTTAGAGAATGAATTAACTACCCAACACATAGTTGTGTTAATTATTGCATGCTGCGTACATACCATTTTTTATAGTGTCCCAATAGTACCTTTTCCTGTGCTTTTTTTGAAGTGACCTATAAAACCATTCTAATACAGACTGAAGTTGGATAATTGTTTCTTAGATATATTCTTAATTATCTAGCATGCAAACTTTCAGTTGAAATGAACCTTGCATGGCAGAATATACCTTATTCGGACTTTCATATCTGCTGTCTTAACTTTTTTTAATCCAACTGTATTTTTCCTGGATCCTGAGTTAGTATGGCGGTTTCCTGTATCAAACTTGTGCTGTGATTTTGCAGCTTTCTAAATTTTCAAATAGCTAGATGCTAAAATTAGAGGCATCATCTAAGGTATTCCATTAATGTCTTCAATCTGCCCCTCTGTCCCTAATTAATTTCATATGAGGAGAGGAAGCTAAGGACAAGGGAGTGGAGAAGGGAAAAGAGAGATGAATGATTTACCCCGTGACTCCTGTTGCTCATCAAGGCAGCACACCGTCTCCATTAATCTGAATATTTCTTGGGTCTAACTTGGTATATTAGTTGCTCCTTTACAGCACAAGTGTGGAGAATGGTGTGCATGTAGGTACAAAGTAAAAGATGTTAGACAAGATACAGCATATAGGGGAACCCAATCTTGCAATAGTGAGAATGCTAAGTTACTTCTGCTTTGTTACAGGAGTAAGGCCAAGGAGGAGATGATCTAAGAGCCCCATTTTTTTATTTATTTTTTTATTTTTTAATTTTTTTTTAGAGAATCACGGTTAAATCCATGTCTGTTTAGCTACCTCCAGTCTCTGCCTACACCAGGGAATGGCAACCTTTGGCACACAGCCCGTCAGGTTAAGCCCCTGAGGGATGTGCTGGCCGCCACTTCCCGCAGTCCCCATTGGTCTGGAGTGGCAAACCGCAGCCACTGGAAGATGCAATCAGATGAACCCGCAGACTCAGCATGTAAACAAACTGGCCCAGCCCGCCAGTGGGCTTACCCTGGTGGACCGCATGCCAAAGGTTGCCGATCCCTGGCCTACACTATATCCTTTTCCTCTGAACTTTTGAGATTAAGGGAGCAGATGTATAAATGGTTTGAGATTTACTTCCACTCAGTGTGAATGATTAAGCATAGTACATAATTTTTCTTTTTATTTTTTTAGGATACTATGGAGTTCATAAAAAATTTTCAGTCTGAAGCTCCCTTAAAGAGAGGAACTGTTTCGGTGCAAGATGCATCCCTACAAGAAAGAGTGATGGCTCAAGTAATGTATATTCTAAGCTTTTCTTTTATAATTACTTCATTGTAAAAGAGAGAAATTATTTTATCTCTGCCAGAAATATCTGAAGACCTCAGAGGGTCAATATTTGAAATGAAAATTTTAACTATGGCCATTTTGTGCTGACACAAGTGGTTTTAAAATGTAGTTGCACCAAGAAAGCTTCATAAAAGCTTTGATTTATTTCAGCTGCGAGCTGCGCTGTATGACATCCATGATATATTCTTTATAATGGAAGTATCTGAAAGAATGAATATTCTGCGTCATGATCGTGAAGTTCGCAAAGAGAAAATGTTGAGGCAAATGGTATGTTCCAAGTTTTTATCCAGTTAGGAAAGTGTATATTTTTGTCACTAGTTAAGTATCTGTTGTTAATGATTGGAGTAAGATACAGATTTTTTTTTTCCTGACCCAGTAAGAAAAATAAAACCTTTAGCTTTTTTGAAAACAATCTTCCTGATAATTGTGTGGCTTTAGCTGTGGTGCTCCAGTAGTTAAACTTGTTCAGAAAGACTCCAGTCTACAGTAGGGACTTGGTGCCTGGATGCTTCCAAAATGTATGCATGTGTCTGTCTCAGAGAGAGAGAGAGGAGAGAAGTGATGGAATTATTTTGATAGCAAGAGAAAAGGTGCACATAACTTTTTTTTTTTGTTGGTTTTGTTATTTTAAATTAAAGTTTGAAATGTAGCTTTTTTTTTTAAACATCACCATGTAAACTAAAGAGTTGCATTAAATCTTTTAAAGCAGATTTTATAATGAAAAGTGACAATCTTTTAATTAAGGTGGGTCACATGGGGCAACTGTAATAAAAATAGTAACAAATATTAGTATCCACTTCTGTGTTTTTGTAGGCTAAAATAAAGACTCCACGAGAGAGGGTGACGCTTTCGACAGCTACACAGAAATCTCTGGATAGGAAGAAGTACATGAAGTATGTATGTGTTTAATATTTTTTGGTAGAGAGAACTGGAAGGAAGGGAGTAGTTGTTTGAAATACAGCTGAATCTTTTAGCAAAATGGTTTCTTACGGATTTTGGAAGACTCTCATTTGCTAGAAAATCTTTATATGTAAGATTGCTTTTTACATAAGTGTATTGAATTCTATTTCTTCATAATGGCATTTTTTTTATATAGACATTCAATATATTTGTTACCATGCTGAAAACAAGATAAACACTCATCTTGTTCTCTGTACCTACTGGCTTTTATCTAATTTTCTCTGAAGTCTGATCACCAGAATCATGGTTTACGTTTATCATTGTCCAAATACCCTCTGTATTTGCTGTAACAACTCAAGTGAATCACATTACTGCAGTTAGTGGTGTTGGTGACATTCCTGCTGAGTTAGCATTAATGACCCAATGCCGCACCATGGCTGTAGGGAACTCTTTCCCATCTGAGATGCCATTCTTTGGATAAGGTAAAATTTGCTTGCTTGTTGCCAATAAAATCCATAACAGCTTTTGGAAAGATAATGGTTGCCCCACTGCCATGACTGTATTAAGTTTAGGTAGCTGCATCCTGCCTACGAAAATTTCCTCTAGTTCTCAATTGATATAATATTCTTCACTCTGTCCTGAGCTGTGTGTAATGTTAAAGTGCTGTTTCAGTGATGAATGAAGTGACTCCTGTGTGACTAGTCTGTAGTTGGTTTGCAAAACATGAGTGCTGTATTTTTGTTGTTTTCATGGCTTTCTCCAAAATTAGCTTTGTATGATAAGAGATGCATGCATGTTGGTAGGAGTGCCTTATGGCATAATGGAGACAATTGCTTCTGTTTGTGTTGTAGTTGGAAAGTGTAGTCTGTACTGTACGTAATTTTGCCAAAAGAGTGGCAATAATACTGTTCAGGTGGCTTCCTTTTATTTTTATAGCTTCTTGTCTGACAATTTTTTATAATTTTTTTTCTTAAGAAACGTTTTAAAAGTATTTGGATACTTACACTTTTTTTGTTTCATTAGGGCTGCAGAAATGGGAATGCCAAATAAAAAATTAATCATAAAACAAAATACACCAGAAGCAAGGTCAGTGAAAATTACTTTTTTGTAATTAACACTAAAATGTTCTTAACTGTTTTATAATGCTAGGTCTATTGACTGACTGCTTGCCATCAGCTAGTCACCTGTCATCATTGCCCCTGGGTAATGGAGAATGCACAGGGCTAAACTATTATATGAAAAGTTATTCACTTGCCTAAAGTAAATAAATAGTACTTTTCCAGCTTCAGTTTCTCAAGATTAATATCCTCAAACATGACCTTTCTTGTCTGTGTTTATTTCACTCAGTTGGTCCAGTTCCCAAGTTTCTCAAGTGTTCGGTGCAGTGGTAGCATCTTTAAGCAAATGCTTGATGCTATTTTTAAAACAGTATGATATTGTTCTCTCCACTTCCCCAGACATGAACCTTCATGTAGCGAGCTGTAGAAAAGTCTCAAAACGGGGGTTATTTAAAGAGATTCTCAAGCTTCAGTAGCATTCTTGCCTCTAAATCGTAAAGAGAGAGAGATTCATGTCCTGCACCTGGCCACTATCTTATACTCTGTGTTAATAAACTAGTAATGAACTGTTAGAGGTGCTGTCTTCCAGATGACATCTGTCTACACTAGAGAATATTGGCTAATACCAGTTCAGATGCTTAGAATGATGTATGTATGCTATTTTACAAGCAGTGCATAAAACATTTCACAGGTATGCCCTCTACTGGTATGATTGCATCATCTCTGAGCAAATCTTAAAAATAGCTTTGCCTGCTTGATTTCAAACAGTGCCAGTGTTAGTTTGATAAACCTGAAGCACTGCAGCTGTACTGTTTAAGTGGGGCCTCCCAGGACAATCCCATGACCACAACAAGGAGCCACTGGTCATGTCATTCCCAAACAAACATAGTTGTACAAAGCAACAGAGAGTCCTGTGGCACCTTTAAGACTAACAGATGTATTGGAGCATAAGCTGTCGTGGGTGAATACCCACTTCGTCAGACGCATGCCCACAAAAGCTTATGCTTCAATACATCTGTTAGTCTTAAAGATGCCACAGGACTCTCTGTTGCTTTTTACAGATCCAGACTAACATGGCTACCTCTCTGATAGCTGTACAAAAAATTTAATTTAAAAAAATTACAAAAATAATAAAAGCAAGATCTGTCTTCCCAAGAACCACCGTGTGAAGTTGTTGATGCTATTTATTGTGGACTGCAGGCCAGTCTGTTGAGCTGCAGAGGCAAGTTATGGCCTCTGCCATGGCTCGTGTGTAGTTCTGCCCCCACAGTGTGTGAGTGTTGCTCTACAAACAGAACCAAATAATTCAAATAAACCACGCGGAGAGGGGTGGACAAGAGGGCCGCATCATAGTAATCGGTGAAAATATTTATTGCTCGTATGAACCTGCTCCAAGTTTCTTATAGGAAGCCTTATCATAAGTGCCACAGCAAATGTTGGAGGAGGTGCTGTGTGTGGGTCTGCTATACCAGGGTAATAAATGTATGCACACAGAACTGTTGCAATAACAATTGGTGCTGGAAATGTGTAGCTGCTCTGTTTCTAAATTGAAACAGTTCAGTCCTTTAGTATAGACACTTGTGAAACAGATTCCTTCTTTCTGTCTCTGAAGGCTATTTCAGTGCTTTTCTTGAGTTTTAATGGTTGCCACACACAACTGGATGCTCTCTGCATTGGCAACATGTAACCAAACACTGTGCTGGCTTCTTTGGGATTCTTGGAATATGGAAGGCAATATATAAAAATCAAACTTATTTAGAAACAAAATAGACAACACTAATACAGATTTTGTTTTTAACAGAGTACTTCAGCCAAATCAAGGACAAAATACTCCAATTCATAGGCTTCCTTGCAGGCAAGGGTAAGAGTGCTGTATGTGTTTTAATGCACAACTTAAAGGTTGAAAGCAAATGCAATATCTGAATCAAATAATTTCCAAGTAAGAGCTACATGCATCAATGCAAATATTGTTCAAATGCAAAATGGCTAACTTACAATTCATGATGAGACAATTCTTAAAGTTCCTAGCTATTGTTTTTCTTATATTGTAAAGGAAAAAATGCAGTGCTCTTTCTCTGTTTTTCATTTACACTGTGTTCTGACATCTGTATTTGTAACATTCATTCCATTAAGTTTTGCTTCCACTTAGTGAAAGGGAAATATGACTTTATAAGAAACACTTGCCTCCTAAATAATGCAACATGTACTCATTAGATCAGTTTCTTGAATAGAGTAGTAAGAAAAAAAGTGTGCATAGAGAGTTTCTCCTATTAAGGTATATGCATAATTCCTAGTAATATTAATAGGAGTTTCAGAAGTGCACATTCTGGAAGAGACTCCACTGTTATCACTTACAGATGTTTTCATACCAAGAACAGTTTGATAGTGTTTTTCTTTATTGGATACAATCTCTGGATTTTAATGCAAGTGACTTATTAACTCTTTTATATTTAATTAGAACCCCTAAGACCTCAGTGAAGGGGGTTGAGCAAAATAGAAAGAAGTCCTCAGAGAGCAGAGTGCCTAACAAGGCAACTTCAGGTGTGTAGAAAATGGGTTCTTGGATCTCTTTTAAAACAAAGATATGAGTGAGTTACTAGTATCAAGAAAATTTAAATGGGATATCTTGTTTTCCTTTTCTTGCTGCTGTAGCTTTGCTATAATACACTTTGACTAAGTCAACCATCTTTCTATATGTTTATAAAAACAAAAAATGGGAGTAACTTAATAGTACATTTTCAAATTCTATAAAAGACACGTACAGTTTAAGATTACTGCTTAAATTCCTTCTCTCACCAAATGCCTGATCGCCAAAAATATGCAATTTTTAGTAATATATGTAAAAACCCACTAATCATAAGAGACCTGCAGAACTGGAGTAGATAGATCTAGACTCTGACCCGGATATTTATATTTTATGCCATTTATTCCTATGTCTTAATCTATGGAAGACTTGTCCTCAGAAAGAAAAACTCAGAGGACATGACATGGATTTTCAGAAAATTTACTAGCAGGAATATTATATGAATTCTTTACTTTAAAACATCTTGTAAAATGCCATGCTGTATATTTGATATTAACACAGACAATTTACGATCCTTTTCCCTCTGATATACCCAACGCTGTGCATGTCAGTTTTAGATGAGGGTAGTCCAAGTTCCAGATATGGAATTTAGTGGTTGGTTGGTGTTTTGTTTTTGTTTTTTTAATGAAAAGGGGTTTGGACGGAATGCCTAGCTATTCATAGATCTGGTTTTGTCCATTCCATGCCTCAACAAAATATTAGTTGAAGCAAAAATTTTCTAATACTTTTCCACTTTAAAACTTGAATGTAAACAGTTGTGATTGATTAAAACAAAGTAAAAGCTTTTTACTCAATTGGTCTTTGTCATCTACTACAGAAATACGATTTAGGAACTTAATTCATGTAACTCACTTCTAAAATTAATGCATTTATATGGTTGGGTACCTATTAAAAATTAGGAACATCTGGGATCCTATTCAGGAAGGAAAATCATGATTTTTTGGGATGCAACAAGTGAGCTATAGAACTCTGGATAGAAAAATCATACAATCTTGTTGCATATAGGGGGCAAGTTCAAATTCAAACTCCCCGCCCACTGCTCGGATACTAACTATTTAGCTAACGAGAGCTGACAAAAACACAGGTCAAGGAATTGTTCAGACTTGTAAGGTCACTCAATTAAAATTACAGAAACCATGCTCTGAAGAGTCAATATTCTGGCCTGCTTGGTTTAGCTAGTCGTAACTTTCTTATGACATTTTGATACTCAGCAGTGAAAATAATCCTATTTATGATAATGGCTCCAAATTTTGTCTGGCCTGCCTTCATGACCCTTTGATGAATTGCTGTAAAATTACTGTATGTCTCATAATAGCCATCTGACAGTTGTTTCGAACTGGTTGTATGGAGGTGTGGTTTTAGTTATGTAGTATAACTATCTCCTTATTTCATCTAGAGCGTTTGAGCATCAGTGTTTCCAGGACATTTGTATTTGGAAGTGCTGATACTACAAATAATAAATCAGGCAATATCCATCTGTGCTAAATTAACAGCAGTGCATTGCCACATCATTATCTGGAAGAAGCCCTAACAAGTGTAAAATAAATAATCTGAATATTTGTGCAGTATTTAAAAAGCTTAAACTTGAATTAATACATGTAAATAAAACTTGAATTATCATAGAATCAGGGTTGGAAGGGACCTCAGAAGATCATCTAGTCCAACCCTCTGCTCAAAGCAGGACCAATCCCCCACTAAATCCCCAAATGGCCCCCTCAAGGATTGAACTCACAACCCTGGGTTTAGCAGGCCAATGCTCAAACCACTGAGCTATCCCTCCTCCCAATTATGTACATGTTTGAACTAAATCGAATAGTTTACCAAATTATTAACAGAACAATTTATTCAGTTATAAAAAAAACACCCTGAGTTTGGAATATAACAGACTGAGTGTTCAAAAGATGCACTGTAAACTGTTTAATGTGGGTGAGGCAACAAATTGTTTCCAGGGAGTGGTCATGCCCAAATAAACACAAATCTTTTTAAAAATATATATATCTTTTTACATTAATTTGTTTAGCTTTCAGTATAATTTATCTTACATTTGTGACTGTGCTCCTGAAAATGAAGACTCAGCACTGGCTTGCTCTAGGCAGAGTATAGGCATATTTCTTCCCGTAACTCTGCAAGTGCATGTCAGTACTGACTTGCTGTTTTAGTTTTTGACATTTCTTACGCACAGACTGAAAATGATGTGGTGGCTTTGTTGGGGCTAGGATGTGGCAATCGGACTTAATCTTACTTCTGACCCAATCAGAACTTGAATGTATATCACTAGATGTGAAATGCTCATGTATCAGCCCATCTACTCTTTCTTCCATTTTTTTTTTTTCCTGACTTCATCATTTGAAATTCCATATCCAAAGCTTGGTCTTTCTCTCTTAATTACAACCACTGATTGAATATCTTTTCCCCTCTAGTACACAAAATAATTTTTCATTTAGGACCACTAATTGAACACTTCTGTTTTTGTTGTGTCCTACTTTTGCCTTTAATATTGAGCTTTGGAAAAAAAACTGAATTTCAAATTAAGTGTCTGACTCCTCTAATTCTGGATCTACATGCCCACTTTTGTCTTGGTTAAGAGAAAGAGTTGGGTTTTTTGTTTTGTTTTTTAAACTGGAATACTAAACATACTGGGCACGTTTTGAAATCTAGAGTTGCACTGTTGCTGAACGTAGCTGGTACTTAACAGCAGAGAAACAATAAATAGCTTTCTGCTTTTTCCATCAAGTATGTAGGTTGGGAGTATAGACTAAAAGCCAAAACCTTAAGGAAATGTCCTAGAGAAATTACTAGAAAAGGAGAAACTTTTTATAATTTTTGCAGTTCTCTTAACTATCATATACACAGACATTAATATAGAATTGTATCTCTTTTATATATATCCCTTGAATTCTATACAGGGTTAAACTATAAAAAGATGAATTTGTAATAAATTCTGTGGACTCATACTAAATTTCTATATAGCCCAATTGGTTTCATTCCTACTGAATTCTCTAAGAGTTTTCTATAAGGATAAGTAAAATCTTTCTATATACTCTTTCTCTTTCACATACACTCATGGCTATTAATTGTTGTGTACATTGATTTTAATGGGAAATAAGACTGCTTTTTGTTTTTTAAAGGTAAAATCCAGATCATTGGTGAATGTAGTCAAAACTGTCACTTTATTTCCTGAATGTAGGCTTTGATCCATGTAGTGTGCACATGAGGGTTGAGAGTGTAGTGTTGAGGCACTGATAAGGTACCATGCTCATCAGCCCTGTTACTTCATCTTATTGGACCATGGGTAAGCTGAGGGGTGCAGGTATTGCACGTTGCTGGGTCAGCAAGAACACTTCTGTGACAAGGTACTGATGTGGTAAGACCTTTAGAATTTCCGAAGCTGCCTTGCTCTGTTTCTTATAAGTGCAGCTCTTAAGCACCCATAAGTATCCACTTCTCCTTGCTGCCAGTCAGAGTAACAGAACATACAAATGGCATCTACTCGCATCATCCTATACAGTGGATTGCATGCAAGTACCTAAGACCTGGCCTTTCTCCACTCCCCTTCCCACCCTCTCAGCTCACTGCTGAGCACTGTGCATATTTTGCTACACAGGTGTGTGGAAAATGTTGAGGTCTAGCCCTTTGCCCAGGAGCTTGCAACAACTGAGCTGTTAATCTTGAAAAATGCTTGTTCCCAGCATGGTGGAATTCTTCCAGATTCACAAAATTGAGATAGCTCTCTTTGTAGAGGCATAAGCTAAAATGTGACTCAGATCCTTAGTATAAGAAGGACTCTGTTTGATGGCTTTTGTCAGGGTTCCCTCCCCGCTCTGAACTCTGGAGTACAGATGTGGAGACCCACATGAAAGACCCCCTAAGTTTATATTCTACCAGCTTAGGTTAAAAACTTCCCCAAGGCACAAATTCCTTTCCTTATCCTTGGACAGTATTGCTGCCACCAAGTGATTTAAACTAACATTCAGAGAGGGGCCACTTGGAGCCCTGTCCTCCCAGGTCCCTTCACCCCTGTTCCTGGGGAGGCTTGAGAATAATATACCCACCAGATAGGTTAACAAGTTGAGCACAGACCAGACCCTTGGGTTTTTAGTGTCCTAAAAACCCATCAGGTTCTTAAAAGAAGAACTTTACTTTTTTTTTAATAACTAATAATTAATAATAAAAAGTACCTCAGTAAAATCAGGATGGAAAGTAATTTTACATGGTAATAAAAAGACTTAAAACACAGAAGATTCCCCTCTAGGCTTAACTTTAAAGTTACAAAACAAGAACAAACCTCCCTCTTAGCATAGGGAAAATTCACAAGCTAAAACTAAAGATAATCTAATGCATTTCCTTGCTATTACTTACAATTTCTATCATTTCAGTAGGAGCTGGATTACCTGCATGGTCCCTCTATTTTTGTCTCAAGAGGGAACACACAGAGAGCACAAAGCTTACCCTCCCGCCCCCGGAGTCCCCTCCCCCCCCGTTGGTCCTTCTGGTCAGGTGCCAACTAGGTTATTTGAGCTTCTTAACCCCTTACAGGTAAAGGAGGGATTTTGTGTTACCCTTAGCTGTATCTTTAGATAGATAGATAGATATAGCTATATATCAAGAGAGAGAGAGAAAACACGAACGAATGAACACACAAACTTAGTCTGGTTGCAAATTTCAACTCGGAGACCTGTAATAAATTATCTCCTGAAAAGACAGTTTGTTATTAGGATTCAAGTATTCTCTGACTTGTATATTTTCCCTATCTTTGTTCTAGTCTGCTTAGGTCTATAGCCTCCTTCTTGGCATGGATGTAACACCTCAGGTAGTTTTGCTAGATACACTAGAGCTAAAGGGAAAACATACCCTCTTACTGTATGTCCACCTCACCTGTTCCTATAGTAAAACCTGTTAGAGGAGCTTTGGGGAGGAAATTTCCAAGAGGATCTCCTCAGAGTTCCTTCTCTTGTTTGTGTGTGGTGGCGAAAGGAGGGTTTGTGTCCTCATCCCCTTGAAATAAACTGGATGATGTTGCAGGAAGCTAGGACCATCTTCATGAAGGTGTTCTATTTTTCCACCCCCTCCCTCATCTCCATTGGAGCTGTGCTACCAGGATGACAACTCGTCTGCAGCTGTCTTGATGAAAGTGGGGTTGAAAGGGAAGTTTATTTGTGAAAATTAAAATAGAGACACTAGGAGAAGAATGTGCACCTTGCTCCTGGTCTACCAACTGCTTCCCTCTGACCTGCTCAGGTTTTACTCCTCACCCTGTGTGGACTCCATGGGGTGGGGTGAAAGGGATGCTGTGGAGGTGCTGAACCTCCGTTCCCTTTTACATGCAGAGGGTTTCCTCTGTGCATGGATATTTGAGGGTGGGGGAGATCAAGCCCATAAATAACTTACTGAAATACTACAATTAAAATTTAAAACGCTAATGTATTTAGGTTGTGCATTTATGCTTTGCATTGTTCTTGCTCAGTCTGTCTGTCTTGGGTGGTTCTTAAGATTTTTCTGCCTTTGAAGGTGGGAGTTGGGGTGGTGAGGAGGAATGAGTTTTTTATATTTGCCTGACAGGGATGTAATGTATTAAAATGATGGTAGATATTCATTGTATAATAGTGAAGAGTTAGGCAGTTTAGAATAGTAAAATGATCCGTAGTAGTTAAAATGCTTAGCTAATGTTATGTAATCAAGTGTTATAGTACAATATAGAAACCATCATCATTTCAAGTTTTCTAATCTTTTAAAAATTTATATATTGCAGTTATAGGTGTTTTGGAGTAGCAGGAAAGCAAGGGGAACACTTACTGAGGAAGAAAATGCTATAATTTATAGTTATTTACAAGCCTTTTTACAACTCGAATAACCTGTTTTATTCATACATTTTAAGGTATTTGAGATATAGAATAAATTATGAAAAAAGTTAATTTTTAAATCTATTTAAAAGCATATTTGAACAAGTTTGTGTATTCCTGTCCTTACATTTTTGGGGTTTTATTGGACAATTCTTTTATAAAAAGAACAGTCACAGTCATGAATGTTAACTTTTTGTTTCTGCTTTATTTTTAGGAGTATATGCAGGAAGAATCCAAAGAAAGAAGCCAAATGTTGTGACAATTTAAGACGTCAGCACTCGCTCGGATAAAAAAAAAGGCTATTTTAATGCAATAGTCTCTTTAGCATTGGTTCAGATCTTGCATCTCCTATATGTATGCTTTGAATTGACAAACGTACACATTTAACATATTTTGCATATTTTAAGGACATAGGTTTTTATGGAATGATGTTAAAGTAATGAAGAGGGCTACAAATAAGTTCTTGTACTCATGAAAACAAATTGCATGTTACAAACCTGTTCAGATTACTGCAGACATATGTCCACATTCAAAATGCTCTGTTGTAGAAAAGAATATAGTGCAACATTGTTTATTTGTATCTTTTTGCCATCTCTCTGACTTATATACAGTGTCATGCACTTTTTTGTACTATAGGAAATATATTTACAATTGCAGTTCATACACATTAGTCTGTATAACTGATTTCCTATGTGTACATATTTTAGCCTTTTACCCTAAAATTAGAGAAGTAGAAAAGATAATTTATTCAACTGTAACAATACTGTGCTTTTTTCTTCTGTATGTTTGAGAGCAGCATCACTGAGCGTATCATTACATATGAATGTGCTAACCTCTCAATTTAAATACTAATGACAGATATTGTTACTCATTTCTATTGACTGTTTGCAGACATGGATCTGAGTTAATTGCTGGCATACATGTGCAATTCTATTTACATGAATGAAGTTGTACCTGTTCTCATGGGTGGTGAATTTAGGCCACTATGATGAAACATTCCAGACAATTTTTCCTCCATACTGTTTACTGCATTTTCTAATTCCAAACTACATTTTGATCAAGATGAAGTATAATTAAGATGTAGCAATTCTATGATACTGTACAAGAGTTCTAAAAGGAAAACCTTTAATTGTCCTCAGCAGTCGTACAGATGACTGTTTCACACCATTATGTGTCTTAAGGTTTTATTTTTGACATTCCTAGATCTACTTTACTGTCTAAACAAGTAACTTGGAACAGTTTTTTATTTAAAAAAAAAAAATACTGTCGTCAGTAACAGATCCAAGCACTGAAGCCATGCTTCCATGTTCTGAGTCCCTAAAACTTCGCAAGACTTAACTTCCAAAACACATTCCTGTTTGCCCCTGTCTTTTTGACTATTTCAGCCATTATGAATATGCTTCTTTGAAGAGAGAGGCTGCTTAGTAATTTTAATCTTGATAATGAGTTTCTTTGAATCTTTCTTTGGTTTTCAAATAAAATAGAGAAAATCTTGCCCCTGTGTATATCCATCCTTAAAGGCAGGTATTATTCAGTCAATAGTATACTTCTGATCCCCACAGCTTTAAGGTGGTAGAGAGGAGGACTGTTTAAACAAAATAATTTACATGTTTAATGAAAATGTCAAATTTTACTGTTTCATTAGTATGTGTTTGCTATAACTTTGGTGGTGTTAATCCAGGTGGGCATTGGTATAACAGCAGACTTGACCCAAAATATTATCAATATTCATTAAATATCTTAATATAAAAATTAAATAGTTGTAAGGAAAAATGCCTTAATACAAAAATGCATGTATGAATTAACAGAACTTGTTTGGGGATGGCCTTAAACCTACAAGTTATGGTTTGCATCTACAAATCAGTACCTTATCCTGTACCTTTTGTTGCATTATTATAAGCAAATGTTACTTATCATGCAGTATTTTAAACTGAGACAGACATGTACTTGAAAAAGAGGCAATACTAATACGAAGAAATATTGAGAGGATTAACAGACTACTCAGTGGTTGTGTACTGTGGTCTTATTTGAAGGCTCTGAGGCAGATCCTCAGCTGGTCTTACTTTACACCAGCTGAAGACCTGCACCTATCTGTTTTAAGCACTATTGTTCTTTAGTTTCCCACCATAATACAAAGATTTATTACGATAATTTGAACTTCTTGGATTCCTAGTCATTTTCAAAACTTTGTTTTTGTTCTTAAATTTTGCATTACCTTCTTTGTTGTTCTTGAAATATTTTCCTCTACAAAACTAAGTTAGAATGACAAGTGAAATGCATCATATTTTATTAAGAATTCTAGACTACTTTGCAGGTTGCAACTTTAGACTGGCTTACTTGCTGTTGTATGTTAGTGCTAAAAATTGTTCGTAGATGTTTTCTGTACTGTTAATTAGCATTTGAGGCAATACGTAAAAAGTAGGCTCAATCTAAATATTTAAAAAATGAATGTTCAACTTTTTGTTCATATTTCTTATCTAAACCTTTTTTACTTTAAGAATGTTTCAAAGTTTGTGTACTAAAATATCCATAGCAAAATTTTTTTTAACTTTCATAAGGCCTTCTTGACAAGTGCCAGAATTTGGTTTTGTAATTTGATATATTTTGTATTTATTTATACATATTTAATTTTCAATTCACTTTATTTTTGTGGAATGTAATGTCATTATTATAAAGTGTATTTATTTTTTGTACTTTATTGCATTTTCACTAGTCTTGCCCCTTTTGTTAAATATACTGCAAAATAAACTTTTTTTAATCTTTAAATATTTGCATTTTTCTGGATTAAATAAACACGTGAGAAATTCAGGAGAAAGCGGACTTGAAATAATACAGGACCAAGGGATCCAAATTATTTTGAAATCAAAGAGTTGAAATTTAAGAAGCAGCAACATTATAGCGTCACCAATTTGATATGACACCGTTTCCACCCAGTCCTGCATTCCTTTTGCACTTAACTCCTGTGACTTCAGAGAGGATTCTGGTTGTTTAAACAGTGCAGGATTGGACCCTTAAATTGCTGCTTATTCTGAATGATTAATTACAAAATGTGGGAGAACGATGCAATATGAACAATATATATTTTATACTTAGGCAAGTTGTGTCTCTGGCTTTAACTGTATGGTATTCACGGTGAGCTTATGGGTCAGTGCCTCATCTGATGTAAATTGGTATGGCTCCACTTATGGAAGTGAATGTGTTGAATTATACCAGTTGAGAATTAGGCTGTGTAAATTCAATTGCAGAAGATGATCGCAAAAACACTCCTTCATAATTAAAATGGGAATTGATGGGCAATTACGGTGTATATTGAATACAAATGACAGTTCCATATGTGGCATTGTCTACACTGGCAAGTTCCTTCGCAGTAAAGCAGTTTTCTGCATTGTAACTCCTGAGGTGTACACACTGCCAAGCCACTTAGTGTGCAAAAATTGCACAGCTGCAGTGCTGTAAAAAAATCCACCCTGACAAGAGGCGTACAGCTTTCTGCGCTGGAGGTACAGCACTGTGGTGCCAGTGTAGACACTGTGGTCAATTACAGTGCTGCATTTTGGCCTCTAGGAGGTGTCCCACAATGGCTGTCCTTGCCTCTCTGGTCATTGGTTTGAACTCTACTGCGCTGCCCTTAGGTGACCAACTGTCATTCCCACTCTGTAAATTCTTCTGGAATTTTGAAAGTCCCCTTCCTGTTTGCTCTGTGATGTGTACAGTGGTCTCAGCATATCTTTCCAGGTAGCCATGCCTGCTCCACGCACCAAGCGATTCCTCCCTCTTGGAGCACTGCCAAGCTGCTGAACCTCATCAGCATCTGGGGAGAGGAGGCTGTCCAGTCCCAGCTGCACTCCAGCCATAGGAATTATGATACCTACGGACAGATTTCACAGTGCATGATAGAAAGGGGCCATGACCAGGACACTGCAGTGCAGGGTCAAAGTGAAAGAGCTGCTGAACGCCTACCACAAAGCGCGGGAGTCAAACTGCCTCTCCGGTGCTGTGTCCATGAGCTGCCGATTCTACAAAGAGCTGGGCGCAATACTCAGTGGTGACCCCATCTCCACTAAAAAAGGCCACTGTGAATACTTCGATGGCTCGCGTGCCAGTAAAGTGTGGACCAAGCCAGGAGAAAGAAATCTTGGGCAAGGATGTGGAGGGAGAGGAAGAGGGGGACCCAGAGTCAGAGTATGACTCAAGTCAGAGATGCATGCAACCAGGAGCTCTCTTCTACCCTAGAGGAGGCTAGCCAGTCACAGCTGTTGGATCTTGGCGAAGCATAAACAGGAGAGGAGGCCCCTGGTGAGTGGATTTGATTTTGGGAATCGCTGAAGTGAGTTGTTGGGGGCAGGAAGGTTGCAGAAAGAAGGCTTGTGTCTGTATGATGTGCGTACCACCACATGCTTAGTTTGAGCGGCGGAACAGGCTGATTGACTTCCTCACTTGACAGGAATCTGCCTCGGAGATCTCCAGGAAACTCTGATGGAGATACTGGGCAATCCACTGCTGCAGGTCCTTTGGCAGAGCTGCTTTGTTTCTTGCCCCATTAACAGTAACTTTCCTGTGCCACTCTGCCATCATGGGGGAGCAGGGGAACCCTTGCTGCACACAGGAGAGCCACATAAGGGCCAGGGTGGAAGCCACAGTCTTGGAGAAGACCCTCCCTTGATTCCCTGCTCACCCTCAGCAGTGAGATATCTTCCATAATGAACACATCCTGTGGAGACAGGATGATTATCAGGCCCCTCCTACAGTACTGGCTCTCCCCAAGAGCCACGTGCCCAGTGGACAGTAGGGTGTGGGAACACTGATTTACCCTGCCTATGTGGCTACTCACCATTCTGGAGGTCTTGTGGCTCATATGTGCTTGCCTGGGGTCAGCCAGTTAGTGACCAGAATGTGAATACTGGCTGTGGTTTAAATCACTGAATCAGTGTGCTGTGTGCTGCAAACACACATTCTGTAAAATGTGTTTTGGCTTCAGATATGACCTTGGGAGCCCAGCCTCTCTCTTTGTTATCGCCGGCTGAATGGCTGTGCAGAATAAGAAAGCAACCACGAAGAACTAGGGAGGACTTTCTGCGTGAGGTTCCGCGGCCAAAAAACAGGATTTGAAGGAGTGGCAGGACAGCGAGAAGAGGAACCTAAAGGAGAATGCTGTTTGCCAGAACGAAGCCATGGAGCAGCTCTTAAACGTTATGGAGCACCAAGCAGACATGCTCCAGGTGATACTAGCTCTTCAAACTGGGCAGATCTGTGCATGTCCTCCCCTGCAGCCACTGTTGCAAAACTCTTTCCCATGCACCCCCCAGACACCACCAACACACTCTTATCAACCTCCTGGCTCCAGTCTGTACCTGAAGCATTCCACTCCTCCCAGTCCAGCACTGCGGACTCCAGTACCCGCTGCACACGACACCCGTCCCTTCCTATATAGGCAGCACCAGAGGGCCTTTATATGGCCAAAAGCACACAAGTCATTCTGCACTTGCTCAGCCTCCTTGCTGCTCTACAGGAGCCCCATGTATGGCTTCATAAGCCACAGCATTAAGGAGTAGGTGAGCATTTTGACGACTTCTGGCCTGTGAAGAAAGTCCCTGCTTGCAGCTTCCTGAACAGGCCAATGTTCTGAAAGGTGTAACTGGGACAAATTACAACATGGTTTTACTAAAGGTAGATCGTGCCAAACCAACCTGATCTCCTTCTTTGAGAAGGTGACAGATTATTTAGACAAAGGCAATGCAGTAGATCTAATTTACCTCGAATTCAGTAAGGCATTTGACATGGTTCCACATGGGGAATTATTAGTTAAATTGGAAAAGATGGGGATCAATATGAAAATTGAAAGGTGGATAAGGAACTGGTTAAAGGGGAGACTACAACGGGTCGTACTGAAGGGTGAACTGTCAGGCTGGAAGGAGGTTACTAGTGGAATTCCTCAAGGATAGGTTTTGGGACCAATCTTATTTAACCTTTTTATTACTGACCTTGGCACAAAAAGCGGGAATGTGCTAATAAAGTTTGTGGATGACAAAGCTGGGGGCTATTGCTAACACAGAGAAGGACCGGGATATCATACAGGAAGATCTGGATGACCTTGTAAACTAGAGTAATAGTAATAGGATGAAATTTAATAGTGAAAAGTGCAAGGTCATGCATTTAGGGATTAATAATAAGAATTTTAGATATACATTGGGGACACATCAGTTGGAAGCAACAGAGGAGGAGAAGGACCTTGGAGTATTGGTTGATCACAGGATGACTATGAGCCGCCAATGTGATATGGCCGTTAAAAAAGCTAATGCGGTTTTAGGATGCATCAGGCAAGGTATTTCCAGCAAAGGTAAGGAGGTGTTAGTACCGTTATATAAGGCACTGGTGAGACCTCATCTGGAATACTGTGTGCAGTTCTGGTCTCTCATGTTTAAGAAGGATGAATTCAAACTGAACAGGTTCAGATACTGGCTACTAGGATGATCCGAGGAATGGAAAACCTGCCTTATGAAAGGAGACTCAAAGAGCTTGGCTTGTTTAGCCTAGCCAAAAGAAGGCTGAGGGGGGATATGCTTGCTCTTTATAAATATATCAGAGGGATTAATATTAGGGAGGGAGAGGAATTATTTAAGCTTAGTATCAATGTAGACACAAGAACAAATGGGTATAAACTGGACACTAGGAAGTTTAGACTTGAAATTAGATGAAGGTTTCTAACCATTAGAGGAGTGAAGTTCTGGAACAGCCTTCCAAGGGGAGTAGTGGGGGCAAAAGACGTATCTGGCTTTAAGACTAAGCTTGATAAGTTTATGGAAGGATGGTATGATGGGATAGCTTAATTTTGGCAATTGATCTTTGATTATCAGCAGATAAGTATGCCCAGTGGTCTGTGACGGGATGTTGGATGGGACGGATCTGAGTTACTGCAGAGAATTCTTTCCTGAGTGCTGGCTGGTGAGTCTTGCCCACATGCTCAGGGTTTAGCTGATCGCCATATTTGGGGTCAGGAAGGAATTTTCCTCCGGGGCAGATTGGCAGAGGCCCTGGAGGTTTTTCGCCTTCCTCTGCAGCATGGGGTATGGGTCACTTGTTGGTGGATTCTTTGCAGCTTGAGGTCTTCAAACCACAATTTGAAGACTTCAATAACTCGGACATAGGTTAGGGGTTTGTTATAGAAGTGGATGGGTAGGGTTCTGTGGCCTGCTTTGTGCAGGGGGTCGGACTAGATGATCATATTGGTCCCTTCTGACCCTAAAGTCTATGAGTCTGAGTGTGTGCGCCATGCACCTTTCCAGACCAGCCTGCGTTAATGTCCATGAAATGCCCACAGTGATCCGCAAGTGCCTGGAGAACCACAGAGAAATAGCCCTTCTGATTAATGTACTTGGTGGACAGGTGGTCTGGTGTCAGAATTGGAATGTGTGTGCCAACTATCACCCCTCCACAGCTAGGGAAGCCCATTTTTGCAAAGCCATCCACAATGTCGCACACGTTGCCCAGAATCATGGCCTTTCAGAGCAGCATGCGATTACTGGGACTGCATGCTTCTGTCAACATGATTCCAACGGTCGACTTTCCCACTCCAAACTGGTTAGTGAACGATTAGTAGCAGTCTGGAGTAGCCAGATTCCATGGTGAAATCACCATGCACTTCTCCAATGGCAGGGAAGCTCTCATTCTCATGTCCTTGTGCTGTAGGACTGGGGCGAGCTAATCACACAGTCCAATGAATGTGGCTTTCCTCATCCAAAAGTTCTGCAGCCACTGCTTGTCATCCCAGACATGCATGACAATGTGATCCCACCACTCAGTGCTTGTTTCCTGAGCCCAAAAGCGGCGTTCCACTGTGGTCAGCACCTCCATGAATGCCACACTCAATCTCATATCATAGCTACTATGCATGGTGAGATCAATGTTGCACTCTTCTTGCCTTTGTAGTTTAAGAAGTAACTCCACTGCCATTCATGATGTGTTAGTCAAAGCGAGCAGCATACCGAGCAACAATTCAGGATCCATTCCCGCAGACCAAAGAGGCAGAGTGCACAGTACACAAACTGTTGAAAGATGGCCCCAAATGTGGATGGAAGCACAGGATTGTTGGGATATGGAGCAATGAATCATGGGGCATTGGGACAGGACCCAGGATGCCCCGTGACCTCCTCCGCCTTCCCACAATTCTTAGTGGCAGAAGAGGAAGAGATGCTCTGTGGGATAGCTGCCCAGAGTGCACCACTCCGAATATCCTTGCAAGTGCCACAAGTGTGAACATGCTATTGTGCAGGCAGCTGACAGTGTGAACACACGACAGTGGTTTCCCTTCAGCGCTGTAACTCTGCCAATGTAGACATAACCTTAGAAAGTCACTAAAAGTTATTTACATATTTTACAGAGTGTGCGCTTGGGTTATAATTTAGACTTTTTGTCTGGTGTTCTGTTACTTGTATCTTTTCTGTGTTTTAATCACCCTGAATTTACCATTATATTATAGTATCAGAGGGGTAGCCGTGTTAGTCTGGATCTGTAAAAGCAGCAAAGAATCCTGTGGCACCTTATAGACTAAAAGACGTTTTGGAGCATGAGCTTTTGTGGGTGAATACCCACTTCCTCAGATGCATGCATCTGAGGAAGTGGGTATTCACTCACGAAAGCTCATGCTCCAAAACGTCTTTTAATCTATAAGGTGCCACAGGATTCTTTGCTGCATTATATTATAGCAGAGACTGATAGGATATAAATCACTAGATCCAATATACTTGCTTTCAGTGAACTATACCATTAGTGAGTGATTACACTAATGACAAACCTACTCCTTGAAAAGCCTTCATGCATCAAGGGGTGGGTGTGTGAGACTAAATTGTTAGTTTCACAGGTATTTTTTATAATTATTGAAGTTTTAACAGGTTATTAATCATTTCCATGTAAGAAACAATATGAGGGGGAAGGGATAACTCAGTGGTTTGAGCATTGGCCCGTTAAGCCCAGGGTTGTGAGTTTAATCCTTGATGGGGGCACTGAGAGATCTGGGTAAAAAGTCAGTACTTGGGCCTGCTAGTGAAGGCAAGGGGCTGGACTCAATGACCCTTTGGGGTCCCTTCCAGTTCTATGAGATAGGTACATTATTTATACAGTAGTGAGCTTACTTTTTTGTTCAGAGAAACATTATGCAGTAATATAATCAGATAGTTTATATCCAACTGTTCTGAAAAGACTTTCAAGGGAAGTTATCAATAAGCAAAGAGCCTAAGTGGAGAAGAGGCCTCCTTTCCCTATTACCTATTTATTGTTTTAGTACAATCCTATCTAAATAGTCAGTTTCCAACACACATTTCAAGAAATCTTTGAAAAGTGACCCAAATTTCTCTTGTCACTTTCCCCATTTCCCCATTCAAGGTATGAATCAGAAAAAGACAAACATTGGCATACTCAAAGCAATAAAAACACACACACACACACTCACACTCTCTC
Source organism: Gopherus flavomarginatus (assembly GCF_025201925.1). Taxonomy (NCBI): domain Eukaryota; kingdom Metazoa; phylum Chordata; order Testudines; family Testudinidae; genus Gopherus; species Gopherus flavomarginatus. Next base: position 17,684,794 of record NC_066625.1, on the reverse strand, counting down.
TCTCCTTTGGATGCTTTTTCTGATTCATCCCTTTTTTTATTATGACTCTCTTTTCTTAGCACTGAAGCAAGTGATATATAATGAAATACAGTCCTAAAGATATGTACAATTAAACATCAATAAACTACAGGATATTTAACCTGCACATAAATAGTTTATTAATAATAAATGGAGAAAGGTGCAAAAACAAATTAGTAATCTTTCATGCAGGTTTTTACTTAATGTGCCATGGGAAAAAAACCTTTGTCATTCTAAAGTTTAAACAAATGTAAGAGTAAAGAATAAATCACAGAATTACAAAAGAGTAATTGATCAATACCTTTGCTCTATTAGGAGTTAATATATCATTGAGAAAAAATCAGATCTGAAACAGAGATTAAAACAATTTAGCATGAAGGATTTTTTTCTCTTCTCCTGCTGTCCTAAATAAACAGTATTGTTTAACTGTAATATGTGGGATCCTGCAAACCTTTATGCATGTGAATAAAGTGAATAAAGTGTGTAAGTGTTTAGCTGTGTATGTATTGCTCTGAAACATTAGGGATTAAATAATTTTGCTTGTAGAATGCTGTTTTTGATGGACCAAAATACTAATCTAATATTGCAAACTCTTTATTCTTATAGAATGGAGTGTCCTATAGCTCCTATGTAAAGGGCAGTGGGGATCTAAATATACTTTTATCTCTGAATCTATGATTAGTCAGATATAGAGGATAAGCAGTTGTTCCAGACAAATTGAGGGAGGGGAGTCTACCATTTCATAATCAGAAAATATATTGAAGTATGTGTTCCCTACTATAAATACACAAATTACAAAAAGCCGCAGGACATTTGTCATCCATGAACCCAATAAAACATGGTAAATAAGGACTTCTGATTAACATTGATGGATATTACTCAATTATTTAAACATCGAAGCAAATGACCAGTTCTTTCTTTAAATTATTGGTGTTCATGAAGTTTAAATGAAAATGGCTTTAACTGTGTGTGTCTTTAAAAGGCTTGATGAAAAAGTCAAGGACTGAACCTTGAAGTCCAGTAAAGAAAACAATAGTGAAGGAACAGAAGTGGAATTTCTGTTCTAAGTAGGGAGAATTTGTAATAGTTAAAAGAAGGGTATTAGGATATTGCAGTAGTGAGACTATAGTTAGATTGCATCGGAATTTTTTGTTTTACATTGCATCTCAGTGTCTCATCTTTTTTTTTTCTGAACCCTTTTTTAGAAACATGCCATGGGGAATTTGAACCAAATTTCAGCCACTAATTAATGTGTGGAATGATCTCCAATGTGTGTTTTCTATTTGCATGTTGTTGGAATTTGAGGAAACTGGAACACCAGAAAAGCCTGATTTTCCCCTCCCCACCACTGCACATTTGCTGCTGCCTGAGCACTAGCAGTGACTTCAGAGACAATCAGCTACTCACTGTTTCTCCCTCTACTTTATTCAAATACTTGATGAGAATCACTCTTGCTTTGGTTGTCATGGCAATGGCTGCTGTGGATAACTGATTTACCTCAGACTCCCATAATGTTAATACAAAAAGAGTCCCAGGAGGAGCAGGAAGGAAAGCAAACTGTTTGCATGAGCTCCTTTGGGTTTGTATAGAGGTAAGTCACACTGTTTCTTTTCAAAGGGTAACTGTTACTTTCCTTAACCAAAAAAAAAATGGAAAAAAAAGAAAGAGGTTACATGAAAATAAGATACAAAATTCCATCTCCATTTCATGGATGGTTTATATTTTTTCACAAATTGGAGGCTATGCCTTTCTGAACATTTACCTTTTTTAAAAAGAGAGAGATTATAATTGAGTCCCTAGCTAGAAGCTGCAGTAAATCTTATTTTTTGACTGCTGTGAAACCGCAACACATTAAACAAACGTTTTATTTAAATAGCACATATAAAAAATTTTCTTTCTATAAAAAAAATTAAGAAACTTATAGCCAAAATCTTTAATGTTAGTTAAGTTTGCTCTCATCAATAAACTAAACCATAAAAAAATTAGAAAGTACAAAATGAAGACTGAAAAAGGATTAAAAAGTTGCCGAGTCAAGCTATCTTTAGTCAAACTGCAGCAGCAAAGTCAAGGTTAGATTATTATGCATATACACAAGGGGGCTGAAATAAGGTTGTACAGATATCCTTCATTCTGGCATGTTTTAGTGTTTGACTTTAGCAACCTTTTAATCCTTACTTTTGTATTTCTTAACTTTTTTTATGGTTTAGTTTATTGGTGAAGACAACCTTAACTAACATTAAACAATGTTTTTTATTTGGGAATAGATATAATAGGATGCCAGGGTTCCTTTACAGCTTCTACAACTGGTTTGCTCTGTGATGTTGGGCAAGTCACTTAACTACCCTATCCTGGCTTAGTTTATGTATCCTAATAGTAAAAAATGAAGTATTTTATAATCACCCAGAGGTAATAAACAAGTGTAAAATAGCATTAGATGTATTTTTGCACATCAGAATATATTATAAAATCTTACCATTCCCTATTACTAAGTCATAAATACTTAAGATATAAAGTCAGTGATACCTGAATTTGTCTGGTTCATCTTAGATGATGACAGTTTTTTGCTTTTGATGTCATTTAAAAAAATTATTTTAAGCAGTAACTGTAACAACGACAGCCTGATAATACCGTTTTTTTAAAGCATTGCAAATGGTGTATTGAGTTGCAGTCACCCTTTCAGTTGGTGTCAGTCAGAGCTGCATATGTGGATCAAAAGCAGAACTCTACAAATCACCCTCCACAGAAATACTACCACTTCTGTGACTGGGTGCTGCAGCTGCCTATGAGCACACACTAACTACACAATAGTTTTGGATAGGTGAAATAGACTGAGCCTAATTAAAACTACAGGGTTAATTTTAAGAAGGCAGATTGAAATTATCCAAATTACACAGTGATAGCTGATTACTGCCCTATATTTCCTATGAGGGGGTTTCCATCATGCTCCTAGTCAAGAGCTGTGAAAAATGAGATGTGCTTCTGTACTCAGGCCTCTTCAACCACCTGACAGTTTGCGTGTCTTCTAGATGTCCTTTATGGTCACTTATGCCACCACAGGACATGACAGTGGAATTTGCTTGGCATAATGACAATAGCTACTACAGTTTTTAATCACTTTCTCGTCACTGACCCAACCATCTATCCACCAGGTTTTGACCTGCCAGGGCACCTGTGGACATCCCTGAAACAGTTTCAAACAGGACAGAGCAATTGGGTGTCCAATCTATTCAAATGGGGTTTCTCTAACAACCTGCAGTGTAGATGAGGTCAATTTCAGACTGTTACATATCCTTGATGGGTGCTTGCTGATTTACTTTGACAGTGGGCTACCGGCTCTTTACCTGGCTGATGACAATGCTATCAAGTGGCAGGAAACACTGAGCGCACACTGAGGAATTACACAGTGAGAAGAAAATTCTGCTTTCAGTTCTGCATGGTGCATCTTGACTAATATTCTGGTCTTTCTGTATGTATGCAACTCCTGACATCTGAATATCAGAGTTGGGATCTTACTTTGGTGGGGAGAAATAAAAGGATAGCATAGTAATGTGGGGTGGCATGTAGTCTAATAAGCAAGCCCCAAGGGAAATTATTGCAATTAGCTGAATAAGTAGGAGTCAGTGAGTCTTCAGGATTTGGGAGCCTGGGGCTATCAGTATATATGCACCGACCAGTGGTACTGTACAGTATTCCCTGGTTAATCCATTGCTAACCAAATGGTCCGTATTCACTGACATGAGAACTATTTGACCTGACCAAAGCAGTGATCTGACATGTTGCACCAGGTTTCACTGATTTTCTGTGAGACACACTACTTGCCAGGTCAAGGTTTCCCCATCACCGGGGTGGGGAACAACTTCATTCACATTCTCCCTTCTTGTGAGAGATCTCACCTGTCTAGAGCCTCCCCGCACCTCAATATGGGTGGGGAGGGGAGACCCTATCACTACCTGTGTGAGAACGAGACCCTATGTGTGAATCTGTGCCTATCACGGCAAGGTGCCAGTTCCTCAGGATGGGGAGTGTGAGATCCCTGCAGTGCATAAGGGATGTTGTGAGGCCACTTCATTGCGGAGAGGCTGGAGGAGGCTCATTCTGTATAGACCCTTAGTTGCATGGAAAGCTGTCTCAATGTGCATCTGTGGGCTCCAAACGGACCCCTTTAGGATGTCTAGGAAAAGGTGCCCGCAGTGTGCCGGGGGAGACATCTTCCTCCCCGAAGTGAGGCCAGTGCTCAGTCCTGACACCTCTAGGCATGGAATTTCATAGCCCTGGCACCCCTGCTTGCAATGTCAGTTATGAAAGTAAAAAAATTGCTTGAGCCTCTAGCACCTCTTTCACTACAAATTAAACAGTGGGTTAGGCTCCCCCTGCAGTGTGTGCGGTGGGGTGGGAGGAGGAGCCTTTCCCCTGGAGTTAGTCCTCCCCCCCCCCGTGTGTGGGGCAAGGGAGAGGAGCCTTTCCCCTGGAGTTAGCGCTCCCCTCCCCCCGTGTGTGGGGCAAGGGAGAGGAGCCTTTCCCCTGGGGTTAGCCCCCCCCCCGTGTGGGGCAGGGGGGAGGAACCTTTCCCCTGGGGTTAGCACCCTCCCGTGTGGGGCAGGGGGGAGGAGCCTTTCCTCTGGGGTTAGCCCCCCCCGTGTGGGGCAGGGGGGAGGAGCCTTTCCCCTGGGGTTAGCCCCCCCGTGTGGGGTAGGGGGGAGGAGCCTTTCCCCTGGGGTTAGCCCCCCCGTGTGTGGAGCAAGGGAGAGGAGCCTTTCCTCTGGGGTTAGCCCTCCCGTGTGGGGCGGGGGGGAGGAGCCTTCCCCATGTGGGGCAGGGGGAGGAGCCTTTCCCCTGGGGTTAGCCCCCCCCGTGTGGGGCAGGGGGGAGGAGCCTTTCCTCTGGGGTTAGCCCCCCCCGTGTGGGGCAGGGGGAGGAGCCTTTCCCCTGGGGTTAGCCGTTGGCTAGCCTGCCCCAAGGCTCAGCGAGAGCCATCCGCCCCCTTCGCGCGGGGCCAGCACCTACCCTTTCCGGTTGCCCCGCACAATCATGGCAGCCTTGGCGGCGGGGCGGGGCGGGGCGGGGCCAGCGGAGAGCTGGCGGTGAAAGATCCGGCCCTGGGGGAAGGGTGGGTCATGTGACAAGGAGGCAAGATGGCTGCCTTCCCGTGGTAAGGCCGGGAGAAGCATCGGGCAGCGGTGCTGGGAAGGGGCTGGGTTGAGTGGGGAGGGAGCGGCGCTGGGCGGGCGGAGGGAGGCGGCGGTGGCGGGTCCGGACTCGCGTAGTCTGAGGTGGAGCAGTTCTGGCTGGGCAGGGCAGGGCAGGAGCTGGTTCATGGGGAAGGGTCCCTGATCTTCCCCTATTTAGAGCCAATGGGGCCAAAGCAGAAACCGGCTACAGACTCCTGAGCAGGGCTGGGGACTTCCCTGTCCCCTAGTTTAAAGGAAATAGAATGAAAGGCGCCTCCGCTCTGTCAGCCTGTCTAGGCTGCTCCCTGTTCCTCCGCTAACTCAGTCCGAAAGCACCTGCAAAACTGCCGTGTCCCCTCTTTCCCCCCGCCCAGGGTGCGACGCTCGCCTGTTTTGGAGGTGCAGGCAGTGGAGCTGTGGTCAAGTTTGATTCCCTCCTTCCCTATAGTCTGTACCAGTAGCCCTGACCAAAGCTTTCTGTGCTGTAAGGGACTTCCACAAATATCAGGAACAACACCAATAACTTCCTCCTTGCTTCAGGACTGCTGCTTTGGAATGGGTCTAAAAGGAAGCCTGAAGCCTAAATGAAATAGCAGTAAGCTATTCAACTGTGATAATATTTAGAAAGTTCATTTCTAATTTGGATACTAACATACATGTTCCTTCAGAGACAGTGCTTCTTTCAAATGCCCCCATGAAAAGAACCTTGAAATTTTGTTATCACAAGCCTGCAGCTGAGACTATCTGAAAGAAGTTAAAAAAATATACTTGAATATCACAGTAAAATCCTTCCTCTGAAGAAGGGGAGATACATACATTCAGATCTGTTTTTAATAATGTGGGACTGGTACTTATTTGCATTTTTGTGACAAGGTGGGATAACCCCAAAGGGGTTGCTGTAGTTTACCCTGTGTTTCATATATGCTTTCCTCCCCGCCCCCATGTAACCCTGTATTTGTTTTTTCTTTGAGGTCTTACAAAGTACTAAATCACAACAGTAGCATGGAGGTGCCTGGAAGGCACTGCATTGAAACATTTTTTTAAAAATTACTGAAAAAAAACAACACATCCACGTGTCTAGCTTTGCACCAGTGTAGATGAAGGCATGCCAATGGAAGAATGTATCTCTTGATGTAGCTACAATCAGCTGGTGTTTCTACAGTGACAGAAAGCCCCTTCTCTCAGTGTAGGTGGCATCTGTAAATGAGGTTATATGTTGGCCGTATAGCCTAAACAGTCTGGACATACCCTAACTAAATAAGAGACAACAGATGGATGCAGACAGACAGGAGAGTACCTTTTCATGTTCTCTGTATGTATAAATATCTTCTGTCTGTGTGTTCCATTCTATGCATCCGAAGAAGTGAGCTGTAGCCCACAAACGCTTATGCTGAAATAAATTTGGTAGTCTCTAAGGTTCCACAAGTACTCCTGTTCTTTTTGCGGATACAGTCTAACAAGGCCGCTACTCTGAAACCTACTAGGAAACAGTGAACCTCTGTTGGTCAGCATGGTAGGCAGTAGTATCAGCACATTGGCAGCCTAACCATTATCAATTTTTTTTTTTTTTGGTAGGTATCAGGGCAGAATAGAGTTTTTTAAGGAGGAGGGATTTGAAGATGGATAGTAGGCAGCTTTGTGGATGTATAAGTCTTCACAGGAGTGTGATAGGGATGTCCTGTGAACAGATTTTCTTATGTACTTTGTCTTTAAAAATAAGTGTGAACTGTACTTCAGAACAATCTAGAGCAGTCTGAATTTGGATCTAATTTGATTGTGTTGGATTTTATGATGTCTTTTTTTGGAAAGATAGGGATGGGAGGAGGAGAAAAGAAGCCAGATTAAAATTATGTTCCTCTTATAGTCTAGTGGATGTCCCTGGTAGTTCATGTAAGGATACAAATTCTGCTTCTGTAGTAATATGAAATGTTTCTTTACTTCTGGAAAACTGAATGCAGAACTGAAGAAAACACTTAGGAAATAAGCTACATAGTACAATTTCTGTTAGAGCAAGCAAGACAGGGAAATGATGAAATATTTTTTTTTGACAAGATAAAGAAAAATATGTGCAATAAGTGTTTCCCTTCTTCGTATAGTGCATGGCTGCTTGTAAATAAACTAATTCCTGGTTTTGAAAGATTTGCTTTCCTGAAGCTTTTGTTCCTTTAAATAATAAATTGAATTTATTCAGCTTTCAGATGGAAGCATAGTTTTTTCTGAAATGAAGGAGTACAATAAGTTACTCAGTGTGCTATTTGCATCACTATTAAAATAGCTTTTCAAGAAGTTTTAAAAATATTAATAGCCCTCTTTTAAAATAAAAGGAGCTTGTTTCTTGAATGAATTTCATTCCAGGCTGAAACTTGCCATATAGTACTCACTCACATACTTTTTAGTAGTTTAATATCAGAATGAGATTTTGTAAATATTATGAGTGAGGAAAGCATATCGAGTATTTGACTTAACGTCAGAAATGTCTATAGGTGCCTCTTAAGATCTATTCTTGAAGTTTTTCTGTTAAACCTTCTGGAATGCCCGTTTCATTAGGGTTTTGTTAGCAATTTAATTACAGACCATTGTTTGGGGATAATAGCTAAATCAAAAAGAAAGTCTTGGATATTAGCCGAACAAAACTTTATTTTGTGAAAATTGCAAACAAGCTATTTTTAAGGAGATAATTGTGTTAAAATGTTACATACTTAGAGGTGAAAATTAAACAGCTACTTACTTATTCCACAAACAACACTTTTTAGTTTGTTGAAGCTGAAACTTTAGAAATTTGATTTTTTTTATATTCTCATTTTAGATGATGAATATGTCTTAGATTAGCCAATTTCACTTTTTATTATACTTCTTGTGTGCTAGCATAATACTGCAGGGGAATGTTCTTTTTTTTTAATTTAAAACAAAAAACCAAAATCCTAATTTCAATAGTTCTTAATTTTTAACTTTTTAAAAAGATGTCTGTTAACTAAACTGGGCCATATGTGACCTGACAGTTACCTTCTAAAAGGAGGTCATAGAGAAAGCTTTTGTTTCAGTGCCCTATTCTCCTTTCTGACCGCTACTCGTCAAGGTCCTGTGGCTTCATCTGCTATATGGGCTAAAATCTATTAAGTACTGGTTCAAGATGCACCATGACAGAACAGACTACTACCTTAATCAGTCTTACTGAAGGCATGCTGTATCCTATAGGAAGGACATCCCCATGCTGGAGTATTATAGTCATATCATCTTTTGATAAATGATACTGAGAAGGGTGCCTTGAACTGTAATTTTTGCTTAGTGAATAGTGCCAGAATAGAAGCACTTCTCTCCTCTTCCTTTGCAGATCCTTGCTGGAACCTTTAAAATCTTTTAAACAAGACTAAATACACGAACAAAGTCAGAGAATGCCTTGTATTGCTCTCCAGAATCTCTACGTAGTCTGTTTCACGCGAATGAACAACCTATTGGATGTGTTTCCCATGATGTGAAACCTACTGGAGGTGATGGAAAACCTTGTTTTCCCAACCTCAGAATCCTTACAGAAAGTTACAAAAGTGAATTATGTAGCTCACCAGCTCATACAGGTGGGCTGCCAAAAAGTGCCTTTCATATCTATCTTGCTGCAAATCAGCTTGTTTACCCCTACATGATGCTAATTCATGAGCAAACCTTAATTTTTACCAAAGTACACATTTTTTTAGGAATTTTAAAAGGTCAGTGTTAACTATCAAGGAAACCCACATTATCACAGTTTTTTTAGATAATTTCATAATAAGAGTACTCAGTGTTCTAAAACTTTTTTATAAATAAATATTTCCCAGAAATACATAAATACTGCTGAGTTTTGGGAGTGAAGGAAAGCTATAATAGATATGTCTGTGGTTATACTGTCTTTTTGTTTTGCAAATACATGGAGATCTAAACATTGCCAATTCAGTCTTGTTATATTACTCTTATATGGACTCTCAATATCTGATTAGTGACACTGTTGAGACTAAAAGGGGTAATTATAAGTACTGCCTTAGGACTTCTAACAAAACCTCGAATGCACAGAAGGATTGGGGGTATTCAGTGCTGTTCTGAAGATAAATGATGTCAAATGTATTTGTTGGCAGTCTTAGAAGTTCTTACTGCAATAATGGTTAAGACAGACACACTGAACATAATATAGGGGTAGCCACAAATACATACTTGCCCTCTTCCCTCGCCAATCTGATGATAATATGTTGTGAACCTACAGGGATCAGAGTAGATTCTTTGGGTTTTTTTTAAATTAAAGCCCACATAATGGAATTTAATATGAAGATATACAACTGATCCATGAAAATGCAAAGCTCAGTAGGTAATTTGGAAATTATAGAACTTAGATAAAATTGTAGATAAATGTAGTTTCTCCTGGTGAAAGGACTCTGTGTAACATGAAATGATATGAGAGACTGGGAGATCTGGAGAAGAAAAATCTGTGAACATCACAGCTTGCTATGCAAGTAACCAAGAAAGCTATTATATATTCTATTTTTTTCTCTTGTAATACAAGGTAGTATACTGTAGTTGGTGTGTAGGTGCTGGCTGCATTTCTTTAAGCATTGTTACTGTACTTAGTTCATGTTAAAATGCTAAGTTGGGGGTGAAGTTGAAACCGGCAGTACACTTAACAAATTTCAGTCTATACAGAAAAATTAAATGTAGCCTGTCTTCATGGGAAGAAAAGGAGCTTGCATTAAAAAACCACATTTAGAACCTAAATGTTTCAGATATAAATAAAAAAAACCATTATATTTGAATAAAACTGCAGAAACCAAGGGAATTGAAAGTTAAGGCTGTCATTCCTTAACTCACCTCCGTGTGGCTTTTCTCTGCTTTTTATTTTTGGTTTTTCTGTGTTGCATGTTGAGTAAATAGTTATAATAGTTATTTGGATTTCATATTTGTCATTTTAACATAAAAATAATCTTCATTATACTTGTTTCTGAATCATCCATAAATATATTATGAATACTGTGACAAAGTGACACTGGACAGCTGCAAGGGAGTGGTCCTATTGAAAATTCCAGGGGAAGTGAGTGGGCATAAGCCTGCCTGTGGCTAAAGGACCCTCCCCCAGCCTTCGGGATGTATCTACTGAGCCCAGGAACTCAATTGATTACTGGAGACAACTAAAAAGAAAACAAGGGCTGGTGTGAAGGTCAAAGTGGAAGGCAGGTATATGAGCCCTAGAGTGATAAAGGCCCTCGGGTCAAGTAGAGACACCCGAGTCCAATTAAGGGCTGCCTGAGACCTTTATAAATCCCTTCTCTGGTGAAAGGAGGGAAAGGAGAGACAAGGCGGTGCAGGGCTAGTGGTATCAGGGAGAAAGTCTGCTCCAGGGTCGAGGGCTGTATAACAGACAGTCTGTTTAGGGGAAGGACTGGCACCCCAGAGCTAGTAACAAGGCCTCTCACCTTCGGCGTGTGTGTGTGTGTGTAGGAAAAGGTATTCCCATTTGTTTTGGGTTGGAACTGTGTTTTTTGTTGGGTGGAGGGGTGCTCCTTGGGCTGGCTCTGAGGCCTACCAGAAAAGTATTGGGAAATAAACCCCAAGTGGGAGAATAAACACTGTCCAGAGTGGGGCTGACTTACTCCATGCCCCCACCACCGAAGGGGGAAATGCTGTACCCGCCGAGGTGGAGGAGGTGCTTTGCCGCAATACATATACAAATACATTCCAATAAAAGGGATGCCTTCCCAATGGACGTGGCTGCTGCTTTCTTCCCTCATTGCCCTTCTAAGTGCCAGATGCAGGTAGAGCAAGGCAACCTGCCTGCTATAGGGCAAAGCCTGCATGTGGACATGCACCTTGCAGTTGCCCAGAAGACTGGATCAGTCAATCTGATTTCTGATGGAAGCTGGCTCCATAGCCATGAGCTTTCACCAAGAATGAAAGGTTTACCCTTCTCATTCCCCTATCTCAGTGAATAAATAGAATATAATATCAAACCAATCGTGCACTCCTCTGCATAGTAATTACCTTACAAGCAGTCTTGATCACTTAAACATGTTGATTCTGTAAGCATTTTTTAAAACTGACATTTACAAACAGTTCACTCCATGTACATGCATACACAAAGCAAAGATGCCTTAAAATTTAGTTATAATACAGTTGCCTTTTGGCTGAGGCTGTCATGCCAAGCTTCATCTGTCAAGGCCTTTTTTTTTTTTCCCCCCTACTGATTTAGAAACCCCTATAAATGAGATGTAATGGAAATGCTGACAAAACTGTAAGTATAACAGGGTAATAGAAATGTTGTAATTAGGAGCCAGTAAGGAGAGTGGGGTACATATTTTCATACACATTCTAATAAACCCATGAAGCAAATGAAAAGGAGAGTCACTGAAGCATGGAACAATAGTAAATTCAAGAAAATGCTCATGTATAGTGAAGGCAGGAAACTGGAGATAAAGAAAACAAAAGGAACAGGCAAGTGGATTTCACTGCACATTTGTTCTTGCTCTGCTTGTATCTAATTAGGCTTCAAAGCTTCTCCATTGATCAGCACAGCTGTGACTTTGTTCTGATTTCTTGTTACAGAATTGCAATAGCAAGACTGCCACAAAGGTCTACCAGTTAAATAATAATTATGTAGTCTGATTCCTTTTTCACTTTGAAAAAGATTGCCAGCAAAGTGGGGGGGAAGAAGGTGGGAGGCAAGGAGAAATTGAGGGTTTTTCCCTTTTTAAATATTTTGTTTCTTTCAGCTACTTTTTTACACTAAGAAATTCAGATCCCTTTTAGGCTAGAACACATGATAATGACTGGAAAACTAGTGAAATGGTGACATCACAAGATCCCAGAAAGTGAAAGTTGAGGGGGGAAATGAATTTTTAGACACTGGAAGGATTTTCAAATGAGCTCAGTTCCTATTTAGGCACATTGTCCCCAATGGAAGCTGATGACACTGAGTACTTGGTGCCTGAATGGAAACTTAGCTCTTTTGAAAATCTGGCCTTTTTGTTTGTTTTGTTTTTGTTGTTTTTAGCTTCAAGGACTAGCGTTTTTGATAAAGTAAGCCTTTGTTTATTCAGTACGCTTGCTTGTTGAATTAAGGCACCAGAGCTCCAGTAAACATCCTTGAGCTCTCCCAAAAGTCCTTCAGTAATAAAACAGGGAAGGCAAATTGGGCGTTCCTAATATTTCTAAAATTAAAAAACAGTCAGGAATATGTTCCAGGTGGAGTGGGCAGAGGGAAGGAAAACCTTTTCAAACCAGATTTTGCTGGTTGTTGCCACAATATGTAGCTACACTAACTCTGTCGCTGTTGCTCTACGGTTGGAGCTGAATGTGTGGGACCAGTGGTGGAAAATGTTTGCTGAAATGCCGAGTATAGATGCTTCCAAGTCTCCTGACACTTCCGTGAGGAGCTGAGTAGAATTATGCTCACTTTGCATGTCTGGAAACTGTCTTGCCCCCAAAGAAACTAACAGAGCTGAGATCTCAGACCAGGACTCCTTATTCCAAGTTCCATGCATGACCACTAGATGGTGCTAGTTAAAGGGTTTTCATTTGTTGTATTACTGAATTTAAGGATATATTTTTAAATATAACTCTTAGCTCTCCTTCATAGGTCTGTCCAGTCCTGGGTCTGGAAACTCCAGTTTTATTCCTCTCCCCCCATTTTAACGGCACACCTCAAAGATTAATTGTATTTCTAATTGAAGTGAGCGATTAATAGAAACTGGGATTAATAGTAGAATAGAATGGAGGAAAAACTATTAAGCTGTGACTGGAGTAAATGTCTGCCACCAAGCCTTGGAGTGCCTATGTTGTTCTTCAAGTGCAAATCTTTTTCTGTTATGGAAGAAAGCATGGTTTTGTCAACAGGCTAAGAAGAAAAACTGTAAAATATGAGTTTGCTGTAAGTTATTTCTCTTAATAAAATATTTTCAGTAAGAACAGAAGCCTTTAGTACCATGACTTGTTTCTCGTTCTTGCATTGTTGGTTATGTTCTTTCTTCCTCTTGTCAGCTGGTCACTGCAACTTTGAATTGTGAATACTGCGAAACAACTGGATATTGATTCCCTTAGTAAATTACCTCATGGGTAAATTATTTGCTGATTCTGATCCTTTTGATTATTAAATTCAATGATATGGAGGCAAATCCAACTGCTGTACTTTACATACAGAACAGTAAGTGGCAGCTACCTCCCTTCGCAAGAGCACTGCTACTGTTTAGAGTAGAAGGGTATGGCTACACTCGAAACTTCAAAGTGCTGCCACGGGAGCACTTTGAGTTTTGAGTGTAGTTGCAGCGCCAGCGCTGGGAGAGAGCTCTCCCAGTGCTGCACGTACTCCACATCCTATGGGGTTTAGCTTGCAGCGCTGGAAGCCGTGCTCCCAGCGCTGCGGCACTGTTTACACTGACGCTTTACAGCGCTGTATCTTGCAGCACTCAGGGGTGTGTCTTTTTCACACCCCTGAGCGAGAAAGTTGCAGCGCTGTAAAGCGCCAGTGTAGCCATGGCCTAAGAGAGCAAAGTAGTCAAGTCAGTTTACAAATTAGCTACCCATGCAAAGGGAAACCTTACATCATACAATTTGATTTACTTTCCAAAATACTGCTTGGTGTATAAACATGTTTGCACCTATACAAGTGTGACATATGTTTACAGTCTCTCAGATACATATACAGTGATGCCCCTATTAAACTTTTTCTTTATTCTTTTAAGGCATCCAAGGTCTAGAAATTACACATCAGAGTTTGAATCATGCAGACTGGAGGCTGTACTTGTGGAATTTGGGGACTACCATCCACTGAAACCCATTACAGTAAGTTTCTTTCTGTGCCTTTGCAAATAACATCACTGTAAAGTGAAAACTACTGTTTCCTGCTGGCAACTAGAGGCCCTTCTGATTTCCTGTTGAATTTATTAGAAGAAAAGTTTTGGTTGTAAAGTCACTGGCAGTACCAGTGAAGTACATTTGGGATGCTCCAGTAGCTTGCAGCTCCCACTGTTTCTATAGTCCTAGAGGTTTATGCTGCTGTTTACGCAGTACTGAATGTCTTGATGTTAAGTGCCAGAAAACATCTCTTACTATTCAGAACAGTTCAAATCCTGCACAGCTTCTTGGTTACTTATGAAATGTTTCATCATATATAAAAAGACCAGATTAGGACCAACTCATCACATTACCAGTAACCTGCCTAACTACTTGATGTGGTATGAACCCCACTCTGAACCTTAGCGTCCAAAAGATGGGGTACAAGCATGAACCCCCCTAAGCTTAATTACTCGCTTAGAAATGATAGAGCTGCCACCACCAAAAAATATAGTGTTTTGGGGCACTTTCTGGCCCCCAAACTCTTCCCTGGGGACACCAAGACCCAAAACCCCTTGGGTCTCACAACAAAGGGAAATAAACCATTCCCCCCTTCTTTCTTCCTCCCAGATTCTCCCCTCCCTGGGTAACACTGGGAGATCCCTGTGATTCAACTCCTTGAATCTTAAAACAGAGAGGCAATTTACCTCCCCCCCCCCAACTCTCCCTGAGAGAGAGACAGTACTCTTAACACAGAGAGAAATCAGGCTTTTCCTCTCCCCTTCTCTCCTTCCTCCCACCAATTCCCTGGTGAGTGCAGACTCCCTCCCCTTGGGTCTTACACAAGATAACCAAAAAATCAATCAGGTTCTTAAAAAGAAAAGCTTTTAATAAAAGAAAGAAAAAAAAAGTAAAAGTTATCTCTGTAAAATCAAGATGGCAAATGTTACAGGGTCTTTCAGCTTATAGACACTAGAGAGAATCCTCCCCCCAGCACAAATACAAGTTTCAGCAACAGAGATACAATCCTTCCAGCAAATACACATTTGCAAATAAAGAAAACAATCCAAAAGACTAAACCACCTTTCTAACTGGTACTTACTAAATTGAACAGAATAGGCTGTTTCAGAAGATGGGAGTAATCGGTTACATATCTGGCTTCTCGTAATCCCAAGAGAGAACTAAAACCCTGCGAAACAGCCCAAAACAAAGGCTTCCCTCTATCGAGATTTGCAAGTATCTTGTCTCCTGATTGGTCCTCTTGTCAGGTGTTCCAGGTTCACTGTTTGTTAACCCTTTACAGGTAAAAGAGACATTAACCCTCAACTATCTGTTTATGACACTACTTGATGTAGAACTTGATGGTTTTGGGTTACCTCTAAACGAGCTATGGTTTTAAAAAACACTCTGTGAAATATTGCAAGCGTGCATGGGCTCTACAGAACACATAAGAGGCAAGGTCCCTGCTTCAAAGAGGTTAGTTTAACTCTGGTGACTGATACATGGGCAGCAGTTCAGATTCTGGAAGGTCAGTAGGGAGATCTGCACAGGAAAGCTTCTTGAAAGGAGCAGTCTTTAAGGGTGGATTTGAATGACAAAAGGAAGCATAGTTGGCGCACAGGAAGTGGTAGGCTGTTTGAAGCTAAAGGAGCATCATGAAAGACAGGATAAAAATGAGTGGGAGGAGGAAGCAACTGGGAGGGGGGTAGAGGGGAGAGGCTAAAGAGTGCCTTTTGCTGCAGAGAATAGAAACAAAAATGGTAAAAGAACCTCTAAGTACCAATACTACAGCTGAGGCACTCCTAGTGAGAGAAAAATTGTGTTATTTGGAGAATCTGTGCTCTAGTAAATTATTAAAGTGGAAGTAGATCTTTTCATTTTACAGCTGAACTTCTCCTTCAGGTTACTGAATCCAAGACCAAGAAAATGGTTCGGAAAGGAAGTACTTCCTCTACCTCCTCCTCTTCTTCCAGTTCAATGATAGACCCACTAAGCAGTGTGTTGGATGGCACTGATCCCTTGTCATTGTTCGCAGCAACAGCAGATTCAGTGACTACTGCAGCTAACACGGTAAAGCTCAAGGTTAATTATCTCAAATAGATTGAACAAAATTAGCCTGCATAGAACTGATGCTTTGTGCTCTTGCAAGAGTTGTTCCAGTACAGAAAGTACCATATTAACTAATCAGAGAATTTCATTTACTGGTTTTCTTTTGCTTTAGCAGTTTTGGTAACGTTTGTTTTTTAATGTTCTACATCTGTGGAAGGATCAGTAAAACATGAAACATAGTAGGTCTTAAAATGTCTGGTCATCTTTCTTAGTCTTCCTGGTTTACATGAAGTTAAACGCCTTGTTTGTGTTCCTCCTAGGATAGTACAAGAAAGAAACGTGATAAAGACGACAGCTTGGTTGTAGGAAGTGACTTTGAACCATGGTCAAGCAAACGTGGTGAAATCCTTGCTAGATACACAACGACTGAAAAACTCTCCATTGTAAGTGCACTTCTTAATGATTTTGTGCAAGAACCTTAATGGACTATGGGTACTGTGAGACTACAGTAATTGTGACTATTCCTTTTCTGTGTAAACAAATTCAGTAAATTTAATTTGCAATGAAGTTGAAAACCATCCCAGCAGCTCTAGCTTTTAAATATTCATAAAGAAGACTGGCTGATCTTTGTCCTGTTGTACTTGGTTATTTTTAGAGAGTCCAGAAGAGTGCTTGCCACTTCCCAGAACACAAATAGAGACATGGTCTATGCCATGAAAATCTTACAATCACACTTCATATCTCCGTTAATTTATAGAATAAACATCAGCACTGAAAATAATCAATCCACACTTTCTTAAATCATTTGTAAATAAGTTAATAGTTTGTAAATACATGCTTCCTAAAATACTGTTGTTTCTCTGCAGAATCTGTATATGAGTTCGGAAAAAGGTGAGTAGTTTCTGTATATCAAATGGCATGGGACTATTTTAAGGAGAGAACAAACGACAGACCTTTGGTGCAAACATGCATTCAAACTGAAGCTTTCTTTCTCCAACTGTGAGCTGATTCACTGCTATTGCTCATGAGAGTCCCATTGGATTTTTGGAAATGCAAGAAAAATAAATTTTATTTAGCTCCATCTAGTGGCTGCTGGGTGCCTTATGTGTAATTGAAAGAAATTATAGCTCCTGTAACTTATATTGTGGCTTTAAAAAACATCTGGGCTGTTACTATCCCTCCAAATCTTCCAAAATGGCAAGATTATTTTGGTATTTGGCTTGTCTTTATTAATTTTCCCACTTGCTTGCTTGAAGGGAACAGGGGGGGGAAATAGAAGTAAGTGCTTTACATAGCTGTTCAACAGTTCTCTGCCTGGCTGAGAGAGAAGCATTGAAGGAGCCAATTCCAGTATTATACTGGCTGTTTAGTATGACACCAAAATCTTAATTTTTAATGCAATGTTTTAATTGTTTTGTTAATGGGAAAAGCTGTTAAGAATGGGAGGCTAAATAGTAAAGAACCTTCCATAGCAAGTGGAATATTGGAATGAGTAAATATACAGGGCTCTAGCTTCTTAGCAGAAGATCCTGAATAGAAAATCTAGAGCCTGTTTTTAATTTTTATGTATTTATTTTTTCAAATCAGGCTTCACTTTTTGCAGTTGATATTCTGTACCCACTATGAATTGTTGGGAGAAAAAAGTGAATGAATCGTTGGCAACATTCATTGTGTGCCTGCAGGAATGGAGGTCTTGTTTAAAAACCAGGCTCGCAGTCTCTCATGCTAGCAGCTGAATAGCTACGTTAGATTGTTGAACCACCATTTTGATCTTGGATATTGTTAGCTTGTTAAATCTGACTCTTCCCCTCAAGTCTTTTTTTTTTTTTTTTTTAATAGTTTAAGAATTTGAAAATTTTAAACAATTCAAAGATATAATTACCTACAGGAAAAGCTACGACGCCTGGCTCAGCAGTTTCTGAGAAGGTGCGAACAAGGCTAGAAGAGCTGGATGACCTTGAAGAGGTGAGCAAACAACATTTCCATTTTAAGAGAAAAAAGATTAATTGTATGAGAGAACTATTTAAGAAACTTTCTGACTTATCCCTAAAGCTCTGATTCTGCAAACACTGACGTAGTTGATTAACTTCATGCACTCGAATAGTCCTGTTGAAAGTGTGTGTTTCTGTGTAGAATTGGGGCCTAAATTTTTAGCTCATTGAGAAACAGTATCTCAAAAGGAGAGTCACTGAGCTGACATCGTATCATTTATCTCCTATAGCTGCTGTATTTAAGCTTCCTGGTTTCTGGTAGGCTCTATCAACTTCTAATCTTTTTATTCTGTCTCTTGTTGTAGAGACTGACATCTCTCCTAAGAAAGGCACTGATTCAGTCAGGCTCTAAATATGCATATGTTTAAATACTTTAGTCCCATTGAAATCAGCAAGGCCGCTGACATGCTTAAATACCTTACTGAATTGGTGCCAGTTCTGCTTCAGTGTCTCCATGTCTTATGGCTGACTTCTACTTGGATCTCATAATTAACACAGTATTGTGTTCATTTTATAAATTCAGCATGAAATGAGTGTGTGTCAAAAGTAACATCTACTTAAATATCTGCAGATTAGATTCTGTTAGTGGAAGGATAAGTGTATCTCAGTAATATATGATGTATTCACTACTGAGACTGAATTGGCTAGCCTCACTCACTTCTGCCCTTTATCATTCCATTTGTTGATTTTATTTTCCTGGTAGTCATTCCTGATACGTAATCCTTTACAGTGACCTGCTATAGTTCTGACATGACAATACTTGAGTCTTGCTCTTTATTTTTCACAAATGAGTAGCTGGGAGCTTTACAATAACTTTTTGCCTTAGGTCTGCACACCATTCTGCAACATGTTTTGATTGTTCATAAATAGCCTTACAATGGTGTTCATATGAAAAGGAATTGGAGGGTTAGAGGAACTCAGGCTTGTTGTAGTACTTGACCTGAAAGTAACCAAAGGACACTTTATTTCTGCTGCTGCTACAACTTAATAGCAGTCAAAGACAAAACCTCTTAAAAATTTAAAGGAATAAAGAATTTCATTAGAGCAGGGGTTCTCAAACTGTGGTCCATGGGAGCTCCATTCAGGTGGTCCATAGAAGTTCCCTCTAAGGCGCATGCTGGGCGGCCGCATGCAAAAGAATGAGGGGCTACCCACTTACTTAGAGAAGCCATGCAGGTGTGGCTTCACTAATTAGGTGCTTGGACCCTTGTGAAGATGCACATGTAAGGTGAGGTGGTGGCCTTGGGGGGGATTTAGGACGTGCAGGGCTGCGGCGTCCAGAGAAAGAGGTGACTTTCCCCAGCTCCAGGGCTGCGGCTGCCGGGGAGAGACAACCCTCCTTCCTGGCCCCAGCTCGGGGGCTACCGTGGTGGGGGAGACCCCCCTCCTGTCCAGCCCCAGCTCGGGGGCTGCCGGGGTGGGGAGAGAGGGAACATACGTCACATTAGAAAGGTAAGACTACTGATATTTTAATGAGTTATGTGCTTTTATTTGTAGAACAAAAAAAAATTTAATGTTTGTGGGTTTTTTTGTTTAATCTATATATATAGTGCTTTTATCCTTAGCGCTTTACAGTAGTTAGCTACCAGTACAAACAACATTTGGCAAGATCAGTAAGTGGTCCACTGAGACCCTCAGCAATTTTCAAGTGGTCCGTGAAAAAAAAAGTTTGAGAACCACTGCATTAGAGAAAATGGCTTAACAGCATGAGGGTCAGTCTGATGCTTGTGTTCTTTTAGCTCTGCTTTATATTGTAAAGGTATTTGATTAATATGAAGAATATACGCTTTAAAAGGGCACTGTCAATTACTTCATATATTTATTTAAACTTTCATTGTGTTTGCCCTTTTCAGCAGAAGCAGAAGTCTCTGCTCCCGGTTTTTCTCCCTGTCCTTTTGTCAAATATTGCATAGTAATGTTTCTAGTGTCAGAGCCAGCACAACTGCTTTATTTACCTTTTGTTTCTACACCAGCATTGCTGATGTCATCAGGAATATTCCCATAAGTGCTGGGAATATTTATAGGAAGATGTGGTCTATGGGGGCCTAAACCAAAACCCAGGACTCAAGATCTCCCCTCCCTGGATTTTGTGGAAGTTCATATCTGGCTCTGATCTCTGCAGCTTGGGGCTATATTTGTTAGCGAGTTGCTGCAACAAAGCAAGCACCTTGAATGTGGTGGTCTGTTGCATCTTACTAAAACTGTGGGGTAAAAACACAGTTGTTATAGGAGAGTGGCTGATAGCTCAGCCTGTTGTTAAGGTTTCCCAACATTTCCCATTATAACATCCAGTTTGCAGTTGCTTGTAACTGCCAAACTTTAAGCATTAATTAGAGGTAATATTTCCTATACTGGTTTTCAGCCTGATGCTGAATTTTTTTTTTTTTAAATGTCAGCCAGAACTATTTAACGTGAGGCTCTGTGCCCACTAGAGAGCCCTCCAGAGCCTAGAATGGAACACGTGATTCCTAAATCTCAGCCATCCTCTCTTGTCAGCAAACATCTGTGAAACCCTCCAGCAGCTGTCCCCCAGTGCCCAACACTGAGTGCTCTGGTCTCAGTTACAAACTGAACTGTCCAGGGGTTATGGAGACGAGAAGCTCTTCTCCCCCCAACACAAGCTTACAAAAATGCACAGGGTTTTAAGTGCCTTTTCCTGATTGCCCAGCTTGGCGAGCACACCTAGCGCTTTCCACTGCTGTGTGCTACTGCCCAGCTGAACATGCCAACTACATGCTCAAGACACGCTCTGGCCTGGAGTAGACAGGCGATATTGGATCTCCTGAGCCTGTGGGAAGAAGAGGCTGTGCAGGCACAGCTACAGACCAGCTGTAGAAATGTGGACATCTATGAGCAGATTATGTGAGGAATGCAGAAGGGGGTATGACAGGGATCTGAAGCAGTGCTGCATGAAAGCGAAAGAATTGCAGTGGGCATACCAGAAGGCCAGGGAGGCCAACAGTCGATCTGGTGCCAAGCTGCAGACCTGCTAATTTTTCAAAGTGTTGTATGTCATATGTGGTGGAGATCTCACCAGCACCTTGCCTGCAACCATGAATACTTCTGAAGTACCTGAGTCACAGGCTGCTGGCGAGAACAGAGAGGAGGAGGGACATGCTACCGGGAGTCCAGCTATGCCACAAGCCAGGGCCTGTTTGATAGTCTATCACACTCCAGTGAGTTCCGGCAGTTGAATACAGGCAAGTCTGATGGAGGGGAAAGAACCCCAGGGTAAGTATGTAATTGTAATTCTTATTACTATAATATACTGATGGTGTCCCCAGCTTAACAGGACACTGCTATTGACTTTTTGTTAACTTACTTATACCAGAAGAGCTAGTCGTACAACAAGGAGAGGTAAAGTCATCTGCTTTTCATTCCCCTGTAGAGTTAGGTGCGGGGACGATGGCATGTGGAGCAGTTTGTGTATGTACACTGGGATGTCCCTCAAATCCTCCTGAGAGATCTTAAGACAACTTTCATGGGGGCACTCTGCAATCCTCTCCAGAGGGTTTCTAAGGATGGCAGCCTTATTTCTTCCTCTGCAGTAGGACACTTTCCCATGCCAGTCAGCGATAATTTTGGCAGGCACAATTGCAATAAACAGGCTAGCAGCATATGAGCCTTTGTGTCTTCAGAACTCCACCAGCAGCTGTATTCTCTGTGCCTTCGTCACGCTCACGAGTGAGATATCTACTAAAATCACCACTGCTTATGGAAGACGGTGCCAATGTTCAGTGCCATTGCCTGGTTCTCATAGTTTCATGCACCTGAGCAATTCTCTCATTTCTCTTGTCCCTGCCAGGTCAAACTCCTCATGACTGCTGCTATGAGTTGGCCCGTACACAAGCACTCTGAAGCAAAAGTGTCAATAAGCATGTCTTGTTTAAAATTGTAGGGGAGCAAGAGAAGGGAGTTCTGAATCTTAACTTTCACCTTCCATGGTGACTGTACCAACAATGGTACCTCTGTGTGTTTTACCTATAGCTGCAGCAGTTGCAGTGTTGAGTGATTCCTTCTCCACACCCATGGAACGTCTGCACTAGGCAAGGAGGAGAAAGAAGAGGACTCATGGTGACATGTTCAGTGAGATCTAGTGCTGTGTCAGATCCTTAGCAGAGAGTCTGGAGGGTGAATATTACAGACTGTGTGGAAAAGGGAAGAGCGGACAGGAGACAGGTGCAGAAAAAGGAGAGGGAGATGCATCAGGACATAATGGGCTTCTCCAGCAGCGGAAACTGGTGCTGCAGACTCTTGTGGAACTACAGATTGAACAGTCATGGGCTCGCCTCCCTTTGCAGTCCACAGATAACTCTATTACAGCATCTCCCTACACCTCCTGCCCCAACATTCCATGGAGCATTGGGCTGCATCCCTACCATTGCCACTCCACCTTGGGGAAGATTAGAGCCAGCCACAACTTCACATGCAGTGACCTGAGAGCCATAGTTGATGTATGTGTAGGTAAAATGGACATGAATGTACTTTCCCCTTCTTTAAGAGCTATTCCATAAATGTATTAAGGTTTTAATGCATTTGCGTTTAATTTGCACAGAATTTTTTTTGCAGTATCTTTTGTTACACAATAAAATTCTGTTGTTTGGAAAATAATGTATCTTTATTAGTTCTCAACATATGCTGCAGAATGTCTAGTGGTACTGAAAGCACACACTTGTACAGTGTGACACAACTCACTGGATCAGTAAAAAAACACCAGTGTAATAATCCTAAATGTACAACAAACATCAGAGAATTAATAGGTATATTGACATGGTTATATTCATAGTTGTACACCAGGTACCGCATAATTCCTAACAGGCCCCAAAACAGCAGGATCAGGGAGAGTACAATACACCACAACACGTTACTGTGGCTCATGGTTTAAGTGCTCTTTCAAAGCCTCCCTTAGCTGTATAGTTTCACCTTGAGCTCTTCTAATAGTCCTTGTGTCTGGCTGTTCAAACTCAGCAGACAGCTGATGCATCTCTGCCCTTCATTCTGCTGGCAAGTTTTCTCCCTTGCTTCACAGATGTTATGCAGGACAGAGCAGGCAGCTATAACCACTGTGATTTTTTTTGTCACTGACACCATTCTGTGAGTAAACAATGCCAGTATCCCTTCAATCTACCAAAAGCACATGTCATTCTGCACCTACTGAGCTGGTAGTTGAATCTTTCATTGGTTCTGTTGAGGTGGCCAGTGTATGACTTCATGAGCTGGGGAGCAGAGGGTAGACCTGGTCCCCCAGGATCACTGTTGGCATTTCAACATTGCCAGTGGTAATCTGCCAGTTTGGAAAGAAAGTCTCTGCTGGTAACTTTCTGAATAGTCCTGTGTTCTTAAAGATGTGAGCATCATGCACCTTCTCTGACCAGCCAACACTGATTCCTCCCTTCCCCCCTACCCCATGATCCACCAACACTTGCATAACCACAGAATATTAGCCATTTCTGTTGATATATTCTGTGGCAAGCTGGTCTGGTGCCAGAATATATATATATATATATATATATATATATATATATATATATAGAGCTAGAGCTAGAGCTAGAGCTAGAGCTAGCTATTGCCACACTGCAGTTGGGGAAGGCCATTGCTGCAGATCTGTCTATTATGTCCTGCACATTGCGAAGAGTCACAGTCCTATATAGCACGAGACAATTAATGGCTCTACACACTTGTGTGACAGTGGCCCCAGGGTTAATTTTCCAACTCCAAAATTATTTCCTACTGGCTGGTAGCAATCTGGCATTGCAAGTTGCCAGAGCACTATCACCCATCACTTCTCCAATGTCAGTGCAGCTCTCATTTTGGTTTCCCTGCCCTAGAGGACTGGGGTGAGCTCAGCACACATATCCGGGAATGCTCCCCTTCTCATCTGAAAGTATTGCCGCCACTGCTCATTGTCCCAAGCCTGCATTACAGTGCAATCCCATCAATCAGTGCTTGTTTCTTGGGCCCAGATTCAGCATTCTGCTACCTGCAGCTGCTCTGTGAATGCCACCAGCAACCTTGAATTGATCCTTGTTTTGTTCCACAGCAATCTATCCTCCAAGAAATTGTCATGCTCCTTGTTGATTCGGTTCTTTTTCCAGTTCTGCAGATACCTGAGGATAGCGCATCCTATGCTTGCAACTCTCATGACAATAGGACATAGCTATGTAGGCTCCATGCTTCTGTCAGAGAGGAGGGCTGTGTGGGTTCGTGGGATTTTTTTAAAAGGCATGAAAATTTTGGGATATACATGATGTTATGGGATGGGAGAAGTTGACCCCTTGCTTCTAGTCACCTCAGTGTGACTTGTTTCTGCTCCATTATGCATTGCCGAAACTTCTTAAGAGACAGTGCACTGGACGGTGGTGAGTTGCACACTGGGATACCTATCCACGGTTCACCGCACTGTGCTTTGACACAAGCACTCCAGGTGCATACATGCAGAACCGATGCAAGGAACCAAGTAGGCAAGTGCACAAGTGATATACCAACTGTAGCAGCTTTATACCGATGTAACTTGTGTGGTAAAAAGTTTGTAGCGTAGACGGCATGTTAGCTCAAGTGTAGAGCATGTGCAGTAGATCTTAAGGTTCCAGCCTTGCTGACGAGCCCCAAGTACTCAAAAATTGGGAAATGTTAGGTTTAAGGTTAATAGATTGGCTAACTAATAGGTATCTTGTTTTAGTTGGTTGCCTCTTTATTAAATGCTGCTGTTTTTTCTTGTCAGGGTTCACAGAAAGAGCTGTTGAATTTGACTCAGCAGGATTACATGCATCGGATTGAAGACCTCAATCAGTCACTGAAGGACGCCTGGGCCTCTGATCAGAAAGTAAAAGCTCTAAAAATAGTTATCCAGGTCAGTTTATAGTGAATAGTGCCTCTCAAATAGTACTTAAAGTTAAGCATAGACTCAAATACTTTGGGGGATCAGGGTTTAAGTCTCTCAAAGGCAGCAGTGAAAACCCCGTAACAGAACATTTAAAGGTAGCCTGGACAAAACACAAGAAAATATACTCTATGGAATAATCTTAATTAGAAAGGGGGATGGATTATATGATAGGTCTTTTGGATCTCTCATATTTATAATTCTATAAACATTTAAATTGCAGTAAGTTATTAGTGGTCACATGCATCTTCCTCCTACATCTGATCTTTTTATTTTTGTTTTAGTTTTCCTAATACTTAGATGATGTATATGGAAAAAATACTCAAATCAACATAATTGATACAAAAAATTGGGACTTTGAAAATGCTTTTATATTGTACATTTTAGTACTATTGGTAATTTGACATTTTTACCTTTGTGACTATATTTTTTTTTTGTAAATGCTAAGGTGCAAAGATAAGTTGGGGGGGGGTGAGAGGGAATGATGAAGAAATATAGGCAGAATAGGCTGGATCTCTTAACTTTTTATTTCTAGACATTCTATTTTTTTTTTAAAATCAGCATTTGTAAAGGAAATACATAGTTCACTGATCTCCACTGAAACTCACTTAGCTCTTTTGTAAAAGCTGATGTTTTGTAACTAAGATATTACTAAGAGTTTGGTTTCTCACCATTATTGTTTTTTTTGTTTGTTTGTTTTACTATGAACTGATAACCTCTTTGAAGTTGTTCAAGTATTAAAGACGTGAAAAATTGCCTAATTGGTTTGAAATACTGGATAATAAAATGAAGCTCCTTGAGGAAATCAAAATACTTTAGATCTAAGAATGCTTAAGATATTCTCTGTGATACACATGCTTGGTGTTAATAATTTAGAAACAATAGATCGGTATCTTTAAGGTGGTTATCACATTACATATTTCTGGCTTACAAAAAATACACGTTTATGATTGTTTCACTGCTCTGGCAAAAAAGTACAATCTGTAAGCTCATTTAGTGGAAGTAAACATGCTTATTTCCCACTCTGTTCATCTGAAAGTAGCTGCAATGGGAGCCTGCAATTCATTGCATCAGGTATTTGGAGATGCATCATGTAGATTCCCAGTGTAAAGTTTTTGGTTTTTTTTCTATATGACATGGCAAACTGCTGCTAGCTTCCTTTCGAGGACTGTTTATTGTTTTACAAAGTAAATGTTATTCAAAGAAGTTGATATCATATTCCAAAAACATGTGTTGTGAGCTGCTTGCAATGTAGATCAGATGTGGAAAACATTTGGAACAGCAAGTGTTTTCATCTAAATATTTGTCTTGGCAGTAATTCTGGTTAGGTTAATTTATTAACACTGTTCTGATGCAATGAAATTTTTAACTGATGCAGTAGGAGGTTTTTTTTTTTTTTAGTTTTTGATTCATCTATCTTCAAATAAAATAAAGCTTGTAGGGTCTCCTATTAGTCAAAAAAACAGTTGAAGTAAAACCTCCTATCTAGGGCCTCATCACTGTAGTATTATATTGGATATATTCTACACACATTATGTACTATCATCTACAAGTAATAAATGGCTTGGAGGGTAGTAGCTAGAAAACTTTATCCTAGGGTAAAAATAGTTTCTGAGATTGTGCTTGTTGCCTGAAGCTAACATCGCAACTGAAGGGACTATTTATTACCAGGTTTCTTTTGTCCTTGCCCATCTTGATTCATTTCTGGGTATGGACCTGAGACTAGTGATATTGCTGGTAGTTGATCTCCTTATAATGTATGGTGCCCATGCAGATTACATTAGATCCATCAGCATTTCTTGTCACCACTGACCACAAGTATTGTTTCACTGCAAGGACCTTGCAAGAGTGAATGGGAGAATCTCTGCAGTTTCTGTGCTGCTGCTTAATAAAGTCACAGTGGGTAGTGCTGCATAACTGCTCATCTTCCCTGAAGGGTGGTCTTCTCGCAGATGATGGACCTCTTAGAGTGAAGTGGAGTAGAAAGCTGTCATGCTGAGTGCTCAGTAATGCCAAATATAGACCACTGTCCACCTCTGGCAATAACAGCCTGCTGTTGGCCATGTCATCAATTTCTAGATAGATTTTTTTTTTCTTTAAAGTTGTTATCCGTTTGGTTTGAATACCTAATAATTCAGAGGTAATAAAGGAGTGAAACATATCTTTATTTTACAAATCTTCTGTACAGTCAGGCTGATGTGACAAATAGGATATGGAGAGAGGACAAGGAAGCCCTTAATACAATCATGTTTAGATTAGGCTGGCTGAGTGCACAATTCGTATGTGCAATAAGACAGTAGTAGTAATCACGGCTTGGAAGTGAGTCTGACACACAATAAGGTGGTGTTTTTAGGGATTTTGATTGGGGAGGAAAAGGGGGTTCCTAGGTATAAGGAGTAACATGGAAGAAAGTGAAGGTACTTGTGGGAGAAGTAGATAAAAAACTGATGATAAAGGCTGTTAAACCGTACAATAGAGTCAGTAAAACCAATTTCTTTTAATTTTTATTGGCCAGTGATGATTCCCCCCCCCCCGACAAAATAATGGAAGGATGGCTAGCATAAGCTGCTGTTTTCTTCCTATCCTGGTTTAGTAAAGTAATTGAATAATCTGATTTAGCACAGAAACTGTTCAGAGGTTCTCTACTGATGATGCACAGTGTTCAACTGTGTTAATTTGTAAGTTACTATTTTTGGGGGGGAGGAGGAAGATGGCATGTGTTAAGAAATAGGACAACTGAATGTTAAAACTTGTATTAATTGGCCTTTAGATGAGGCCAGAGGCAGAGTGCGGGGAAGCTGCAGTAACCTTGCAAACTGAGAGACTGATGTAATGTTAATAGTCATAAGGAAAGGTTACATAAAGTCAGGATTGTTTTTCCGGCAGTGGATCCCCTTTGGAAAGCTGTTTAAGTTGGAAATGCTGGTAAAGGTTACAAAGGAAATGAAATACAAATCCGGAATGAATAGAGTTCAGAAAATGATCTTTGTGTTTGGATGATTTATGCCTTTTTGTAGCAACAGGGAATTAGCAATATTATTAAAAAAACAAATTGGCATGAAAAGTGTGGTGACCTAATAGTATTTTACCACAAGAAAATACAATACCATGTTACAACTCTTGTTAAGAGGAAAACACAGAATATAAATGTAGTACCTATGGGATTGCTGAGTCAAAGGAAGATCCTAAGACATGGTTCTGTCAGACCATGTTTCTTGGAAACATCATTAATTTTAGTATCATTCTATCTTGTGATTTACTTACCCTCCTATCCTGAAAAAACAACACTCTCAGTGGTCCCTGAGTAGTGTCATACAAAAAGCATAACTACTTCTCACCCATAGGAACCCTCCTTCTACATGAAAACTTTGTTGCAGATAAATCCCTGCCTGATCCTAGGCATGGGCATTAATTACATCTGTATTTCAGTTTCTGAAATATTATACTAATTCCTGTGGTAAGGGATGGAGGAAACAGAATGGCAATAAATTGGTGGTTAGAAAAGAGTGTGAATGAGGCAATACCTTTACCGGAGCTTCGCTATTGCTGGATCACTCTGAATTTGAGATACTCTTAAACATATTACTATTCCCTCTTACCCCAGAGGTAAACAGTTTCCTAACAAGAGTACAACATTATGAGCATACTAAAGAGCAGGGGTATACTTTATTCCCAGAATTAAACATTTGTTAGTGGGGGCAAAAACCCAGTCGCATTACAACACTAGAAGTAGCTTGGTTTAGGACCAGACTGTGAGAGAACTTTGTTAGGGGAATGGAAAAATACAGACAGAACTTTGCCTTCCACACCTCCATGCAACAGCTTGTACAGTAGCAGTGCTTGCTTTGAGGGAGTATCCTTTGTGCCCCTGGGGGGTGCACAGTGCCCCAAAAGGAGTAAAGGGAAAGAAGGTCTGTGCTCATGGGTTCATTGCTGGTCATGTGAGTGTGTGTGAGAGAGAGTTTGTTTTGTTTTCAGTACATACAGAAAGGATAACAAAGAATTACTGGGAAAGCAACTATGTACTGTTCAAAAAACTCTCTTGGGAATATAAGGCAAATGAGCTATATAATAAATTTAAAAGACTGCAGGAAACTTTCAGGTTTGACCTTGACAGAGCTTAGAGAGACATGATACTTGTGGAAAATTCCAGCCCCATCCTACTAATAACTTTAGATTCAGAGCAAATGCCACTCTGCTGGTATCTGTGGTCTGAGTGAGAATTAGAAATCTAGGGGTCAGCTGTGTGGCTGTCTTTAAAGCTTTCTGTTCTCCACTGTATGTTGACACTTCTTTAGTACCTTGTTTTCTTAGTATGATAGTGGAAAGTCAGAATTTTTGGAAACTAATGTTCTTTTTGGGTACGTCTACACCGCAATAGAAGACCTGTGGCATGGCTGGGGCTGGCCTAGCATAAGCTGGCTTGAGCTGCAGAGCTAAAAATTGCAGTGTAGATGTTTGGGCTCAGGCTGGGGCCTGGGCTCTGAAACCTTCCCCCCCTTCATGGGCTCTCAGAGCCCCAGCTCCATCCTGAGCCCCAAAATCTACACTGCAATTTTTAGCCCTGCGAGCTTGAGACCACTGACCCGGGCTCTGAGACTTGGCGCCGCAGGTTTTTATTGCGATGTAGATGTACTGTCATTATCATTTAGGCGAACCCATCTCACAATGAATATATTAAAATATACAAATTGAAGAGAGAAAGTACAAATATTTTAATAGCAATATAACATAGTCATCCTTAGATTAAGCAAACAAAGGTGTGTTGTGTGGTGGCTGCCCACAATGCGCTTGGATGCCCATAATGTGCTTGGATATATCTGTTACCCGAGGAGAGAACTGCCTACATACTTAACAGGCAACAGTGGCAATAGTTCACTTGGGTCACAGGAGTGAGGGGTCTGGCTTTTCTTTCTTGTGAACTCTCTAGATCCTCTCTTGGTGAATAAAGCAGTGAGGCTGAAAGCATTATCCCACTTACACTTGTTTTGTGTATTGTTCCAGTATGGTGATGCTTCCCTGAATGTTGGGAACAGAGTAGAAATTGTATTTTTAGACAGTCTCCCTCCCCCACCCCCCCCGGCTTAAACTGTATTCATTCCATTCCATTGAAGACTGTCTCCTAATTGCAGGGGAAGGGCCATCCTGCATCAGAAGGGACTGGGGAGGGGTTTCTACTGCTCCTCTTGGTGACCTGAAGAATAGAGAGATTTCTTGTGAAGCTATAGGGTTTGTTTGTTTGTTTTTCAAGAGTGTATTGGAGAGGCAGACTTGTCCCTTTACACCTCTCTTCCCACCCCAAGCCTGCTTTTCTTCTACAGTGGGCACTTACTATGAGTAAACTTCTCCCAAAGATTTCTGCTACAGCAGAGCTTATTGCTATGTCCTACCATATATGTACCATGTCTTGTATATTTTCTAAGTTGGTCACCATGGAATTGGATTCATATGCTGCTACAGTAAAATGAGACTTCACTTTTTGGCCCTATCTAAACTAGGAAATAGGCTGTGTTTGAACCATTCGCAAATGTGCCTTTAAACGTGACTTTACATCTACCATTGACTCAGTTTAGCTCTTGTGTGTCTATGATGTGGTTGACCACAGATTTCCTTTTATGGTTACCATGACTGTTAGACATGTTTTAAAAGGTCTTAAATTATGTTCTACTAGATGCAAGGTTGTGTTTAAAAATACGGTAGCTAGTATGTTTTTAACCATAACCTATTTCCTAGTTTACATATACGCTGTGCATATGAGTATAGATGCTTGGAAGACAGATTGCGATTAGCACCATAGAAATACTTTTAAATAAATATTATTTTTAAATAGATGGCATTTTCCTCGTATTTCTCACTATCCTCTACCAGAGATCATTTGTCTTGCCTGAGTGAATGCATAAGTCTTCCAAGGCCAACTGAAATGCTGCTCTGTGGATTTCTTAGCATGAGGGGAGACTGACTGATAGTGCTGCTGCTGACTCTCCTGAAATGGAGAATATCAGAGCCAGGTGTCACAGTTTCAGGGTAACTGCACCTGTATTCCACCTCCATGGTCCACTCCAGGAGTGCCCAGTGAGGTCTCAAGTCCCCAGCCATTGCTTGTCTCTGGGCAGGGACTCATGACCCACTCCCTTATGAATGGGGGGCTAAAGGCTGCACAGCCACTGTCTGGCACTGTGATATCCCCAGCAAGCCAATCTGCCTAATGGTCAGCGTTGTGCTTTGCTTTCTCTCTGAGGGCTATGGCCAGTGTAGTGCCAGCAGTTACAAATTACCACACAACTCTTTTTAAGCAACCACACTTATTCTTAATGTACAAGCATGATAAAGAAAGCAGTTTTAAAAAAGCAAGCCCTAGAACAGATTGAAATGCACACTGAACATACCAGCAGTCACCCGTCAGTCTCATAGGGTCGTAGTAGGCCAGACTTTCCAACCCTTCTGCAATGGTTGGGGCCTCCCTTGGAGGGAAGGTCCTGTCCGTTTGCTGAATCAGAAAGAAGGCCGTGTCAGTTTAAACTCCTCTCCTTTTATACCAAAGCCCTTTCATTACCAGTTGGTCTTTGGAAAACCCAGTCTGAACCAGTATATGCAAATGTTGCTAGGGGATGGCACCCCACTGCAGGTGTGCCTGAATGATTCACCTTAATCTCCCCTTCTGCTCCACTGTTTTTAGTTCTTGGAGGAGCTGTGGTAACCCACCCCTGCTGAGTTGCATGCAATCACTGACCCACAATGATACATAAACCATTCAAAAACTTAATACAATGTGGTCAAAGATGCTGCATGTGATTGCAATCTCTATCACAGCAGGCATTGTGCAGTGTTCTGTCAAATGATTCTAAAATCTCTAGGGTTTTTTGTATGGCACTTCCCTTTGCTGATTCCATCACTGGCTACCTTTAAATTGGGTAAACACAATTTTGTATCCTCCTGGTAAAGCTTTGTTCCTTTTTCTTTCTTTTCTAGTGTTCTAAACTTCTTTCGGACACAACAGTAATCCAGTTTTATCCAAGTAAATTTGTTCTAATTACAGATATACTTGATACGTTTGGTAAGTACTTACAATGGACCTATAATGGATCCATTTTTATTAATTTTTGTAGTATTATAAAATATTCTAGAAATAGAACCTATAAAGAATTTTAAGGAGTTAACATCAACTGCTTTAAGGATTTAACTTTTACAAAAAATGTAGATAATTTTACACAGTGTTCCCTATCTGATCAGTCAAAAAGATATTAAGTACAAGCCAACCCAGCCGAGAGAGAGAGAGGCGCACACACGTACGTACGTACGTTTCTTTGAACTGTCCTCTCTCCCTTCGCTAGGCTTTAAGTGATTTCTGGTCAGGTTATTGTAACTATGGTTCCTTGAGATCCACTCTCTCTAGCTGTGTCCGTTTTGGCTATTTAAAGATAGTGGTGTGGTTGTAATACTATTAAGAGGGATTTTCAGCTCGTCTGTTAGCCAGCCGTCTTCAAAATACGCAAAGGTCTACCTGTCTCCTCAGTCATCCTTTGATGCTGGAGCACTTATTAATTTCCCTCACCCTCAGACCATCTCAGACTTTCACTTTTTTTCAGCTCCAGGTGCACATCCGTTCCAGGGAGTTCCTAGATAAGTTCCAGGTTGAATTCAGGCTGCTTCTAGGCTTGAAACCTATTGATTGGGGGCACAAATAAACTCATGTTAGATACTGTTGGGGTCAGTTGGCTATCTTGGTGATGCTGGCCTTCTCAGCAGCCTTTAATATGATTGACTGTGGATGGTTGCTTTGGCAATTGAAGGATATAGTTTTTGTGTCAGGAATTGCTCTCCATTAGTTCCTTAGCTATGGAAGTCACTTGCTGGTGATGGATAATGCAGAGTTCTTGCAGGATTTGTCTTATCTATGAGTTCCTTAGCTTATGTCAAAAGCTTCTTAGCAAAGTCAAAGTATCATAAGTATATTGATATTCTGCACATCTTGTCCAGGTTCCTTACTGAATTGTGGTCTGGAGAGATGCTTAGATGACATTGCTGGCTGGACATGTCAGATCTTTCTCATCCTAAACCCATAGTAGGCGGAAGTGTTGCTAGGTACAAAGAATTGTTATGAGGAGTTTCTTCCCTTCCTTGATGCCTTTACTTACTGACTGAACATGTTTTAAAGTGGTGAACTAGGTGAAGATCTCTAGTTATATTTTTGTTTTTATCTTGTAGCAGCAACATAAGCCTTTGTAATTACAGGCTGTGTCAACTAAAGTAATTCCTTAGAATTGCTTCCAGCAGTTCTTCTCCCTCACTTACAGATAGGACAGAATGTACCAGCATGTCTGGTGACTGGATTGAGCAGCTGTGCATGGTGAACTGGTGAAATCATTTTTAAGCTGGTCCTCTTGGGTTTTAAAACTTCTAACGAGGGGGAGCCTGGCAGTATTTTAGAGATTCTCCGTTAATCTTGTCCTGGTGGGTTTCTGCTTTCTGACACTGTCCACTCCTTTAGGATTGGCGATCTCCTTAGGTCAATGGGTGATTGAACCTTAATGGTAGCATCCCCTATGGATCTCCTTCCTCTCTGGGCAGTGTTATTTTTTTTATCCTCTCTATCTCATTTTGAAAACAACCCAAATTAAGTTTTGAGGCAATCTTTTATAACCATGCAGTCTTGTTTCAATTCCATTCTGCCTCTGTATAAGACTCCCTTGAGGCATCCCTAATGTGCCCATCAGCATGGCATCTAAGTGTCTGGCTCAAAATTGGGACACACTTAAATCTATCTGTAAAATACTC
Source organism: Gopherus flavomarginatus (assembly GCF_025201925.1). Taxonomy (NCBI): domain Eukaryota; kingdom Metazoa; phylum Chordata; order Testudines; family Testudinidae; genus Gopherus; species Gopherus flavomarginatus. The sequence goes on along the minus strand of NC_066625.1, from coordinate 17,651,132 downwards.
TACTCTCCACCCTCCCTTTTATTTATCTGCTAACATTCAAATTACTAGATCTGTTTTTATCATCGGTCCATGAGAGTGCTGTACTTTAGTCCTTGTTTAGTGAAGGAAGGCTTATGCAAAAAGTTGGGTCTTGCAATGTGTTCTGAAACCAAAATGATAGCATGATTGTTTTTTATTGTATTTGGCTTTGTATTGTCCATGTTATGTTTGTCACGGTTTGGTTGGTGCAGTACCTTTAAGTCTCTTTGCCTGGATATGCAAAACACTATATGCTATGTTCTATTAATGATGTTTATATTTTCATTAACTGATTCTTCAGATTTTCATGTGGTTCTCTTATTTGTAACAATTTTAAGTAATATCAAATATTTAACTTAAAATAGTTGACTGTCTCTTTTAATGCTGTGTTTGGGCTCAGAATATTTTTCTGTTTTGTGTTTCTATATTACTAATAAACATGTTTAATTTAGATTCTTAACAAAAATAAATAAGTGTTACTTTGCAGCTTGTTTTAGAAATGTAATAGTAGTCAAACTAACTTCTGAAAGCCAACAATCAGTTCTGTTGCAGGATAATATATTGTTTCACAGAATAACCTTGAAAGATGAATAATCATAAATACATACAATATGTCATAATACAATGAGTACCAGTAAAGTCATGAGATAAACATCATTTGTTATGGCTGTATGAATTACCAGTTGTAGAAAACTAAGGACCCTAGGGAGGAGAATAATTGAGATGATTAAATAGTTGGCTATGTTTTATTATTACATAAACAATTGTCTCAGTTGGCTGTCTTCTCCTAGGGAGAGTACATTCACAACAAATACAAGATTAATTCTATGGAGTTTCAATACTTATTTTGCCTTACAGGTAGATGCTCACACAAATGCAAAAGAAAGAGATATCATTTCAAGGATAACTGGAGATGATGCATCTCTCTGGGTCAGATCTCTAGGTAGTCTATTGCCATCAGTAAAGCATTTTAAATCCAGTAAATCTATTGATATGGCACACATATTAGATTGGGTTTTTGTGAATTATCAACATGATGAAACATTCATCAGCCACTTTAAAGTCTGTGGAAATGCCTTAGAGATTGCCACTAGCCTGGTCTTTGCATGTAAGTCTAAGCAAGCAGGAAAAGAACTGGAAAATATTGTTGTCTGGACACAGTTGCTTTTTAAATCCTTATTCGATAATATAAATGTTTTATGCTTAAAACTTCCTGATTCTCTGTTGAGGTATAAATAATAACCCTCTCTTAAAGCTCTTGGAGGGAGGAAGAGGAGGTAGTGGTGGAGGAAGTGGTTTGCTTAATGGCCATAACAGTAAGCAAATTTAGGATGAGTTGGAAAATGTAAAGTTGTAATTTCACTAACTTTAAATCATTATATTCCCAGTCAGATCCAATGCTTGGATTTGCAGATAGTAGCAGGATATTGCTCTTTTCAGTGTCTTATGCCCTGCCTCCCTTCTGGAGCCATCTCATTTGACTCTGTTTTTAGTTGTCAGGAAACAGAATTAGGGCTCAGTATTTAAACACAGTTCCAGTTAAGCCAGCTTCTAATGCAGTATGGATGGGCATTTCTAAGTTTGAACATGATTTGACTCCATCAGCTCACTAACTGGCTTAGCTAGGACAAAGTTCAAACACAGTTCATAGCTCTATTGTAGATGCGAGGGAGCCGCCTTTGACACAGGGCAGATGGGAAGCTCTTAATTTTCCCTTACTATACTTTCATATTCTTTTAATTCACGAAGAAACCTGATTCCTGAGATCAAGAAGGAGATTCTCATTAATTAAATTAGGTGCTCTGTTTATCCACTCCATAATTAGTAAGTAGGACTCCAAAAGTAGGTGAGTTAAACATTTAGGCAAACAATAATACAGACAGATGAGATTAGGTACATCATTCTTCAAACAATGCTGCAATGGAAACGTTTTATATAAAAAAAAATCTAAACACATTTCTTTAAATTTCCAGAAGGAAAAAGGTGCACTTTCTTTGTGTGTTTAACAATGAGAGGCTAAAACAAAACTATGGGAAAGGTCAGGATCTCTAAACTTTGAAATCTAAAACTATTATCTTAAGTTAAAATAGTGTGTTACGTAATGTTTCAGGAAATTATCACTCTCTCACCTAATGGCTTCCTAAACCTTAACAATATTTCATTCCATCTCTTCCTGTATGTGGAAGAGTTGAACTATAAAAGCTTTCTTTAATTAGATATAGACTATGAAATGATCAAAATGTTTTTGCTGAATTATTTAATCTAATTGATTAACAATTATTAATAAAAATAATCTTGGATTTCTTTAATAGTATGGAACTGATTTATTACAGCCTTTAAACTTGAAACATATTGCTGGTGTTTAACAGGATGTGCTGTGACACAGATGCAGTTGTTTTTCCAGGTTTTATTTCCCCTTTGTCTTTTTCTACTTATTCACAGTTGCTAACAATAATACAGGATCCCAGCTCAGTGAAGAGAGGGGCACCAAAAGTTATTTCCTGGTCAATAATCTGACCTATCCACTACCTCTGCTCTTAGTAGAACTAAGCCAGGGAAATTACAGCATGCAAAATCCTCAGTGCATCCTTCAAATCTCTCAGATTCACTAGATGGCAGCATAATATAATGGAGTTCAAGGAAGTCTTTGCAGATGAAATTCCTGGACCCTGTAGAAAACAATCGTTATTTCAAAGTTTGCATTTTACAATTTGCTAAAGATTAACTTCTTATTTTCTTGGCAGGAAAACTAGTATATGAAAGAATTTTATCCATGTGTCTGGATAATCGCGGCTCTTTACCAGGTAACTTTGTGCCAGCCTTGTGCTATTCTTCTTGTAGAGATGTGTAAATTTACCATGTTTACCAAGCGAAGTTTGGGATTGTGAGGAATTTCAAAAAATTCAGTTTTGCTTCCAAGCTTTATAAAAGAAAAACACATGGGAAGACTTTAGTGCATACCTCAGTTCCTATGGGGGAGAACTAGAGTTTTTAAGTGGGGCCAAGCCAGTGGTGCAGTAGAAAAATATTACCTGGTTAATGTCCTCTGAAAAGAAATCAGGCTGCTCGTGTTTGCTGAGTTTGGATTTAGTTGCTGTTCCTAGTTTTTAACATGTCAATAACAGGTTACTTTAATCACTCCCACAACTTTACATAAATTTACTTCCTAACTATAGATAACCCAACATAAAACTTGTCACAGTAAAATGTACTCGTTTCCAGTTTTAATGATTCTGAACATTAGCAAGGTTTGTTTGTAGGGCAGGGAGGATGTGTAACTTCTAGGGCAGGAGGAAGTGAAAGATAACAGTTGGGAGACAGCTAGGGTGGGACTACTATTCCCGCTCACTCCAGTCCTAAAACAAGGGAAAAAACCTTTTGTCCTCTTTCTTCCTCATATTCTCGTATCCTACAGTTTTTCAGCATGCTTATAACATGGTTTTATCTGTCTGCACAGACAAAAAATAAACCAAATTACCACACTGTTTGGCCACAACCATGTTTAAATATGGTTATTTTCATGTTGTAGATGAGCCCCTGCAAATTTCGTTATAAAATAAAAGTATTTACCTTTGATTTCATCACAAACAGCTTGCAACACTAAACCGGTAGCATCATGAGAAACAAGTCAGTAATAATATTTTCTTTGGTGAGCTTTCTTTTTTTCTCGTTGCTATTTAACACTCCACCCCCTAAGGACAGCTCTCTCTGGGTGAAGCAAGAGTCAAAATATTTTGGAAAGAAATCTCTACCAGCAATGATATCAGGAATGAAATTTTCCAGTAACCTACATACCCACTCACAATTTCGTATGCAGAACCCTGCCTTGAGCAGCTGTATGAAATGAGAACAAAGTCATTGGTATTTGTACTCATTCTTTCTGTTCCAATAAGGTTAGAACTTCTGATTTAGCACCAGAGTTCTCTGCCTCCAGGAAACCAAACTACAGTGTAGCTCTTGCTCATTGAAAGATACCTGAGTTATATTTATCTGTGAGGGCACAATTGCAATGCTTTTGTGCAATGAATTTAATTTGTTCAGTATTTGCTAATGAGACCAATATATTATAGAAAAGAACCTGTCAACAAAGCTGATTTTCCTTTAAGTGGTAATCATTGCCTCTTTAAGCAGATGATCAAAGTGTATTTCCAGTATCAGAGGGGTAGCCGTGTTAGTCTGGATCTGTAAAAGCAGCAAAGAATCCTGTGGCACCTTATAGACTGTTAGTCTGTTAGTCTATAAGGTGCCACAGGATTCTTTGCTGCTATTTCCAGTATGTTCAAGATCACTAATTCTGTGATGACTTTTTGCTATAGTTTGAGGGATTAGCATTTTGAGAGTTGTGTTAATAACTGTGTTTGAGTTAGCACTATTTTTAACTGGCTTGGCAACTACAGCACACTTGAAATAAAGACGTCATATTCCCATAGTGCTGTGTTATGTAAAAGGCCTCTAGCTGTGGGGGGTGGGGAATTGCACTGTTTCTCTACAATTTTGACACAGGCTTAGTGTTCTGAGGAACAACAACAAGCACAGCAGCAGAATAATAAGTAGAAATGGAAAAGAAAATTCTGCTACCAGTCAATTTCATTAAAATGTTTTTGCTTGTACGTGTATTTCCTGGTTCCTGACAGAAAGGCATGCAGATTATGGATAGAACTTTGTTCCTTCACCATTGTCTCTAAAATTGTAAGTCCAGTGGACAAAATTGGGGGAAGAAAAAGCAAAGGTCAACCACTGCTTGCTTAATATTGACTAATACATACCTTGGAGTGAGAAATATCTGTCTAAAGCTGTGTAGACAGAGAAGAGCCCTTTGAAATACTTTACATATACTGCAAAAAGCTGATTCATCAAAAGGTGTAAATTACAAAGATTGAAATATAAACAGACACAGAACAGAGAATGAAGTCTTCTCCCCTGAGAGGACTGTGCCTGTGCTTTTTAAGATTACTAGGTTGGTGAGATGCCACTTTTTAAATGGTTTACTGTGAAACATCAGGATGCAAATTAAACAGACAGCAAGCTCCAAATGGGGTGGTTATGCAAATAAAGGTTCTGGTCTTACTGCAAATTACTGTTAAGATTGCTTTGAGTTAATGGTAACAGGGACAGACTCATAGTCTTCAAGGGTGGTCACAATCTTGCACGTATCTTGGGACCCAGTGGAAGATCTACACTGAGGACTTCTGGGTTTGGGGCCCTTCACCTGGTAAGTCCTAGCTCAGTGCCAAAGATTCTCCTTCCTCCTTCTCCCCCCACTTTTTAAATAGGATGATTCTGGGTGGAGATAGGAAGGCCAGAGAGAGAGAGGCTGGATAATACTGCAACATAGAAATTATAGAAATGTAGGGATGGAAGGGACCACAAGAGATGTCTAGTCCATCCCCCCTATGTCAAGGCAGAATTACGTATGCCTATGCCATCCCTGACAGTTTGTCTAATCTTTTCTCAACTATCTCCAGTGACAGAGTTTCCACAGCCTCCACACTTAACCTGTTCCAGTGTTTAACTATCCTTAAAGTTAGAAAGATTGTTCTTAATATCGAACCTAAATATCCTTTGCTACAAATTAAGCAGATTACTTCTTGTTCTCCCCTTAGTGCACACAGAAAACAATTGATCACTGTCCTATATAACAGCCCTTAACAGATTTGAGTATTTTTATCAGATCCCCACTCATTCTTCTGTTCTGTAGGCTAAACATGCCAGTTCTTTCAACCTTTCCTCAGAGGTCAGGTTTTCTAAACCTCTTATCATTTTTGTTGCTCTCCTCCAGACTGTCTCGAGTTTTTTCACATCTTTCTTAAAGTGTGGCACCCAAAATTGGATGTAGTGCTCCAGCTGAGGCCTCACCCGTGCTGAATAGAGCAGAACTATTACCTCCCGTGTCTTAAATGTAACACTGCTGTTAACACCTCCCGGAATATTTGCATTTTTTGCAGCAGAATCACATTGTTGACTCACATTCAGTGCACATATATCTACGTCTGTTGCCACTTTCTGTATCCAAGATTTGTTGGGAGGGAAGTGGAGAGTATTCATCTTGTATAAGCACAAATATAGGTATCAGCGAAAGGATGGGGTCTGGAATTATCCGTCACTAGTTAGCATTTCCCATGAAGCTGAATTTGGTTAAGAATTTTTCACTTTTTGCTACAGCTCTCAAATTTAATAGTGGCAGTATTATGAGGCTTCCATTTCTAGATTATTAAGCACTCCATTGGAATATAGACATTTCCTTGTCAACATTATTATTCGAAGTGTGTCAAAGGGTGCCTTTCCTTGAAATGTGGAGTATTCCACCAATACTTGGCAATGCAGCTGCCACACAGAGCAAGTCTGTTTTCTTTTTTTTTTTTTTAACTTTATGTCAGTAATGATGAAACTGTCTGAAAGTATTGTGTGCCAATGGTGGAAAACCAGAAGGTTTTGAGGATACTTTAAAAATGAAACTATAGGGAATCTTACAAGTAAATTTGTAAGACCTCAGACAGAGACCTCAGTCAGTCAGGAACACTGCATATTCATTGTAATGTGTTTGTAGATCTTGGTCCTTAAGTGTTAGGTTTGCTTGTTGGTTTAGAACTTTGACTCTGGGTGTTTTGCTTCTGGTAATGTTGGTTGATGTTTTGCAAATTATTATTTTTTTTTATACACCTGAAGTAAGCTAGGCAACATCTCTGTTAGATGAGTAAATTCAGACACAGAAGTTCAGTGGCTTGTCTGAAGTCACACGCTGGGCTCGTGTCCTATCTGGCAATAGAGCTCAGGAGTTGTGACTGCCAGTCACAGTTTTTGGCCACATTCCCTCCCTAATTAATTTAATTTTAACCAACAGGATTTCAGTACGCAGGTTAAGAAAGTTTGGAGTGTAGCCCAGTGGGCTAACTTGTCTTTATTATATTAACTGCTTTATATTCTGCTTTTATTATATTCAATAGTAATTCAAGGACCCTACAGGCCTGTATACTGTAAGATAGGAGTGAGGAACCTTTTTTTCTATTGGGGCCACTGACATGCAGAAAAAAATCAGTCGTGGACCCCACACAGCCTGTGGAGGGGCACGGAGGCTCAGGGATTCCCGCCACAGCAAGGGGAGCCAGCACTCATGGCTCCAGCACCATGGTAGGGGTGAGTGGGGAGGTTCGGAGCTTTTCCTAGGCTCCGGGGTGGGGCCAGAAATGAGGGGTTCAGGGTGTAGAAAGGGGCTCCAGGCTGGGGCATAGGGTTGGGGTGTGGGAGGGGACAAGGGCTCCTGCTAGGGGTGTGGGCTCTGGGGTGGGCCTAGGGATGAGGGGATTGGGGTGCTGGAGGGGGCTCTGGGCTGGGGCCAAGGGATTTGGAGTGTGGGAGCTGACTCAGAGTTGAGATTGGGGTGCAGGAGGAGGTTTAGGGTGTGGGCTCCGAGAGGGAGTTTGTGGGAAGGGATTCTGACCTGGGGTAGGGGCTTCAGGGTGCGAGCTCTGGCCGGCGCTTACCTCAGGCGGCTCTCGATCGGTCGCGCAATGGTGCTAAGGAGGCTTCTTGCCTGCCCTGGCTCTGTTCTGTTCCCAGGAGTGGCCCCCATGTCCAGCCCCTAGGCAGAGGGGCCAGGCGACTCTGTGCGGTGTGTGCTGCCTGTGCCCGCAGGTGCCGTCCCCACAGCTCCCATCGGCCATGCTTCCTGGCCAGTGGGAGCTGTGGAGCCAGCACTGGGGATGGGGGCAGTGTGCAGAGCTTCCCTGATCACCCCAGCGCCTAGGGGCTGCAGAGACGTGTGTTGTTTCTGGGAGCTGCATGGAGCTGATTGGACTTTCAACAGCCTGGCAACCCCAGCTTCCCCTTGCAGCAGGGTGAGCCGGCACTCATGGCTCCAGCCCTGCAGGGGGTGCTGAGACCTGGGGCTTCCGGCCCACAGTGCGGAGACTTGCCACGGCCCAGATAAAATGAAGACGCAGGCTGGCAAGTTAGCATAAGGCTTGAGGCCTGTGAACTTTGAACAGATAAGTGGCCCATCTGAAACCCCAAGTATTGAGGGTTGACAGGTTCTTGTCCCAAGATCGGACCTGGTGTTTATTCAAATTATTGTATAGTTGGGAACCCCGATGTGCACAGTTGCAACATTCACACTATAGGAACTCCTCTATATTTACAAATAGTTTATTACTATATTTACCACAGTCACAAACACCCAACTCAGTAAGATAGATAAAGTTGCTGCAAAATGTACATCTGCACATCCATATACTCATACCATGTTAGCCATCTATGATCATCTTCCTCGTCACCATCACCTTCCCCCTCATTACCAGTGGCCATTTCTGGCACCTCCCAAAGACTACATCTCCTTCCGCTTCTAGGCTGCGATGCCACTGTTTGATGCATATTCAGTAGGGGATTTTCCCCTTTTTCCTTATTTGTATGTCCTCACCTTACTAATGTTGGAGTGTCCTCCGAACGGTTAGTATATAAGTGATTTCAATTTTTTATTATATACATCAATTCATTACCATGGCCCTCTTGTGGTTAGGTATCTGCAGATGTAGCTCATGTACCTGTTATTAATCAGCTAAGAAAAGTAGAAGTAGTATACTAGAGACAAAGAAACAAAGAAAAGAAACAGCTGAGGAAAAAGAGGAAGTCCCTGGTGAGTTGCAGTATTTCTGACTGAGAGATTAGTTAAATTAGTTCCTGTCCCGCGTAGGGAGATTGTTCCTGTGTGCCCATCGGGGTCCCATCTGTGGGTGCTAATCTGTAGCCCGATCTGTAGAGTTACGTATTAATTGTATTAATTTCTTAACAATCCCCAGTTATCTCTTTGAGGGTTGACGGGGGCAACACTTGTTCTTGTCACAGTCCCACTACTCAAAAAGTGAGATTCTTAGGCTTCTACAGGGGAGGAGGTTAGGGTTGCCAAGTGTCCAATTTTTTGACCAGAAAGCCCAGCTGAAAAGGGACCCTGGCGGCTCTGGTCAACACTGCTGACCAGACCATTAAAAGTCCGGTTGGCGGTGCAGGTAGGCCCCATACCTGGCTCCATGCCACTCCTGGGAAGCTGCCGGCATCTCCCTCTGGCTCCTAGGTGGAGGGGCAGTGACGGGGGCTCTGTGCACTGCCCCAGCACCAGCTCAGCAGCTCCCATTGGCCAGAAACCGTGGCCAGTGGGAGCTGAGGGGGTGATGCCTGTATGCATGGGCAGAGCCATATGGTCGTGCCTCCGCTTGGGAGCTGGAGGGAGTTGTCACTGCTTCTGGGGAGCCCACATCCCAACCCCCCCCCTCCTGCACCCTAAACCTCTCATCCCCCTGCACCACCCCAGAGCCCGCATTCGGAGCCCTCATCCCTGCTGCACCCCACCCCACTGCACTTCAACCCAGTGAAAATGAGTGAGCGAGGGTGGGGGAGAGCGAGCGACGGAGGGACGGGGGAATGAAATGAGAGGGAGTGGGATCTTGGAGAAACGATGGGGCAGGGGATGGGGCACTTTGGCAACCCTAGAGAAGGTGAGTGTAAGGAGCGGGAGCATGCGAGGAGACAAAAGCAGAGAGGACGATAAAGAACACTATTTCTCAGCTCTTCCGTATGAGAATTTCATAGGAGTTACATGTCTAGCTCTAAAATAATAACAGTGTATATTATGAGCTATTGGGTTGACATCAGGAATTAGACCAAATGAAATAAATCAATATTACTACAAAATAGAAGTGGAGCTCTGGGAACCCAGCGTTGCTACTCACTCTAAGTTTGCAGTCAAGCAGTTGTCTGTATTGCTGGAAAGGAGATCCTAGAATTACTTTGTCCAGTTCATTACCGTATGTTTAACTTCTTTTTAAAAGGAAATACTCAATGTGCCATTTTAAATAAATGTAACTAATGTAATTTAATTCAGAACTAAATGTAATATGCTTGGCTCTGGCTTTGTTTCTGCAGATAATTTTACTCCAGAAAGTGTTAATGATACTGCCAAAGAAACCTGTTTAAACTGGTTCTTCAAGATTGCTTCAATCAGAGAGCTCATTCCCAGATTGTATCCTTTTCAAATGAGTTTGACTGTCAAAATGGTACACTATTATGGCTGAAGTTTTGAAAGGAATTAAAGTAATATGAGAACATAGTGAAGTTTATGTTGACAATCTAAACAATAATCATCACCTCAGGTTTTAGTTTGAAAATATGTCTATCTTACGTGTTTATATGCCCCCCATCACAACAGTATTTGAATACCTCTTGAATGTATTTATCTTCACTAACACCCCTGTGAGGTAGTGAAGTACTGTTATTTCCATCTTTTTAACAGATGGGGAACTAACTGAGGCACAGAGAAGCTAGGTGATTTGACCCAGGTTATACAGTCAGATTTTAGTAGAGCAGGAAATTGAACCTCAATCTCCCAAGACATAGGTTAGTACCCTAACAGCTGGACCATTTTTCTCTTCAGAATAAGAAGGCAAATGGAGCTCACAATTGTTTTATTATAATTGTATGATTTTTGTTACTATAGTGTCTGTCCAAGACTCCATTGTGTTGGGCACTATCGAAACAGAACAAATCCCTGCCCCAGGTTTTGCATTGAGAGTGAATTCCAACTTGGACTAAATCTTAATTGTGTAGTAGTTGAATCAGAAATCCAAGTGTCTATAGGGTTTTAATGGTAACACAGACCTGTTAACTTCCAAAATTTCAGGTAACTTCATATTGAGCTTATCCTCCCAGCCCTTCCTTCTCCCTGTTTATATTGACCCCTTTAGTTTTGTTTGGATTTTGAGCTTTGAAGTTTTTTCAAATTCCTTGAATCATGTGGTACTGTAGCCTGACAGGGGCAGCTCTAGACATTTTGCCGCCCCAAGCATGGAGGGTCCGCTGGTCCCACGGCTTCAGCGGACCTCCCGCAGGTGTGCCTGCAGGAGGTCCGCTGAAGCCACAGGACCAGCGGATCCTCCACAGCCAAGCCGCTGAAGGCACTCTACCTGCCGTCCTAGCGGCTACCGGCAGAGTGCCCGCGGTGACTTGCCACCCCAGGCACGCGCTTGGAGCGCTGGTGCCCGGAGCCGCCCCGGTAGCCTGAGTGCCTTGGTGGTGGGGCGTGGCAGCACATAATGATGATGGTTTATTAAGTTGAGTTTACATGCTATAAACTGGACATATTTGAAAACTAAATGGGAAACCTATAAAAGCCACAAAACATAGTAGTACAGCTAACGATATTAGGTGTTAGAATACCCTTGCCATGTGGTGCCCAAGAGAAATTAATTTCATAGTCAGGGAGTTGTCACAGTTCAGGGCAACTGTACCTGTATTTTCCCTCAGTGGTTTAGCAAGGGCATGGCACCCACTCTTGGCCTTCAACTCCCCAGCTGTTTCCTCTCTTGGGTGGAGACGTGTGTCCGTGTCCCTCTCCCCCTTCTGACTGGGATAGTCTCAGGTTGCACAGTTCCCCTGCCTTCACTATGTAATTCCAGCACAGAAAGGTTGCACAAGGGTACCTGCTTGCTCTTCAGAGATGGATAACAATGTAATTGTTACAGAGATGTTACCATGCAGCTCTTTCTAAGCAAGCGTACTTTATTCTTACGATATGAAGCATTACAGAGCAGTCATCTTAAAAACAATAAAAGAATTTACATGCACAATAATAAGCTTACCAGAGTTCATCCCAGCTCTCACATGGGCTCTGGCAAGTCCAGTCTTTTAATACCCCATCCAAGGGTCATCCTTATGGTGAATGATGAAATCTCAAAATCCTAATAACCGGTTCCCTACTGGGTCCTCGGTGGTGGTGGGGTCTTCACTCAGTCCGGATAAAGAACCCGCAGCCGAAATCCTGGAGCAAGTGAAGACATGCGTGCACACCCCCCCCCCCCCGCTGCAGTGCCGCCAAAGACCCAGTAGGGAACTGCGCAGTGAGTACAAGCGCCATGTGCCTGTCACCCCCCCATCCGACCCCAACCCACGTCCTGCCCCCCTCAGAACCTGCAACCCATCAACCCCCCCCCACTCCTTGTCCCCTGACCACCCCCTCCTGAGACCCCCCCACCCTGACAGCCTCCCAGTACCCCACCCCCTACCCAGTTTACCCCACTCCCTGTCCCCTGACTGCCCCAACCCCATCCACCACCCCGAAAGACCTGTGGAACTCCCACGACTGCCCCCCCGCCCCCTCCAACCACTCCCTGCCCCTAATCCAACCCCTCCTACCAGCCCTGGCCCAGCCCCCTTACCATGCTGCTCAAAGTGGCAGGAGCTGCACAGCTGCCCAGAGCGCTGGTGCCAGCAGTGTGGCGCGCTGGCTCTCTGCGAGGCGGGGAAGCAGAGGAGGGGCCGGGGGAGCCTCCCCAGCGGAGAACTCAGGCGGGCCGGAGAGGATGGTCCTCCGGGCCGGATGTGGCCCACAGACCGGAGTTTGCCCACCCGCCAACCCTGGTTCTACAGCGACTTCTAAATTTAATAACCGGCTCTTGCGAACCGGTGCGAAGCGGCTGCAACTCACCACTGCTTATGGTTAAAAGTTCATCAGAGCATCCCGACTCAGAACAAGCCCCCAGTCTTATGAGGCCTCATAGGCCAAGTCTTTACAATCCTCCCCTAAAGACTGAGGCCCCTGCGTGGACCAGGAGTCCTTTTGCTGGAGCAGGAAGAATGCTAGAGACAGATTAACCCCTCCCCAGACTTTATCCAAAAGTATTTCTTTTGTCTGTTAGTCTCTGGAGAATCCAGTTTGAACCAGTATATGCATCTCTCTTCAGGGGCTGACTTCAAAGGGTAGACAATGGAAGAAGTACATTAGCATTCCTCCCCCCTGTTAGAAAAGGTACATACACTGCCATGTAGGATTGCCAACTTTCTACTTGCACAAAACCAAATACCCCTGCCCAGCCCTTCTTCTGAGCCCCGCCTCTTCGAGGCTCCACCCCTACTCCC